>NC_045982.1:26048171-26420820 GCF_010909765.2 Amblyraja radiata
GAGGGTGATGAATCTGTGGAATTTGCTGCCACAGAAGGTAATTGAGGCCAGTTCATTGGCTATATTTAAGAGGGAGTTAGATGTGGCCTTGTGGCTAAAGGGATCAGGGGGTATGGAGAGAAGGCAGGTACAGGATACTAAGTTGGATGATCAGCCATGATCATATTGAATGGCGGTGCAGGCTTGAAGGGCCGAATGGCCTACTCCTGCACCTATTTTCTATGTTTCTATGATGATTGCACTGCTCCCCCCCTCCCCCCCCCTCCCCTCCCCCCTCCCTCCACACACATCCTCACAGTATCTGAACAAGGAAATAAAACAGCAATCTGTGCATTTTGTGACATTGTTTCTCCTTGTTTGACAAAATAATTGCTCTGTTTTGACATCTAATTTCATGCAACTGAAAAACAAGCAAAACTGAAGTGACATCTGGCCAGAGACCAAATTATTGCTGATTTGTGTTGTTGTTGGTGCAATGTCCCACTTCACTTTCCCTCTCGGACACTCAGCTGACTGAGGATACGAACCTCTCCGAACCAGTCGGAATGTCGCTCAAAGTTCCAATGGTAGTCCTGTGTCTGGATGCCTCTCTCAGGGACTCAGACAGGAGCTAAACCCCTGCGTGTGTACAGGCACACCTTCCCTCTGGTCTCAGCCACAAACAACGCTGCCTCTAAGGTCATGGCTGGCTCCCGAGAGGCGGGCGCGATCGGACTAATGGGAGACAGTTTAATTTAGGTTAATATTACTTTTAGGTTCAGAGATACGGCACGGAAACAAGCCATTCGGCCCACTGTGATCATTGGTTGCCCATTTACAGTACTATGTTATCCCACTTTCCCACCCACTCCCTACACACTAGGGACAATTTACAGAGGCCAATTAACCTACGAAACCGCATGTCTTAGGGATGTGGGAGGAAAACGGAGCACCTGGAGGAAACCCACACATGAGAGTTGGTTCTCTGAAGCTGCTCATCCCACCAACCAAAGTCCTAGGAGAGAGTGCTGGCAGGCCGTAGGAGGAAGACTGAAGTTCGTACTGAACGTTCCAACTTTACAAAACTCTCCTCGGACATTATGGAAAGCTAGGGGAGAAATTGGCAGAGATATTTTTGACATCAATAGTTGGAGATTGGCTAATGTTGTGCCTCTACATAAGAATAGCTGCAAGGTGAACATGCTTCCCAGATTTACACTCGATAAGGAGTAGTGATGGGGAGATGTCCACATCTCACAGGAAGCACAGCCCTTCATTAAATAGATATGTGGCGCTAAAGCAAGAGATTTTTTCAACTGTACGAGTGTCTTTTAGTTTAGTTTAGTCTAGTTTAGTTTATTGTTGTCATGTGTACCGAGGCACAGTGAAACGCTTTTTAGTTGCGTGCTGTCCACTCAACGGGAAGACTATACATGATTACAGTCAAGCCGTTCCCAGTGTGCAGACACGGCATAAAGGGGATATTATTTAGTGCAATTTTCCTACCGAAGGTTCCGCTAGAGTCACACTGCTCAATACACTGCACCTTCAGACTCACCCAGCACCAATCTCCACCCAGGGCACACACGGAACTCTAAAAATGTAATTATTGTGGCCTTGTCAAACATAAGGTTTAGCACTACATGCTATGAATTCCAGTTGTGGAGACACTGGTATCGCTGTCTCGTTGTAGGACATTGATCATTCTTTTTATTCTGGATTTTAATTCATGTATTGTGTTTATTTAACATATAATTTATGATGCTTTTATAAGTGATATACTAAGATTTTATATGTACTTTATGATGTTTTTAATATGCAATGTATTTTTTATGTAATGTTGTCCCTTGTCTGGACCTTGAGTCCGAATTAAAGTTTATTATTATTATTATTATTATTATTATTATTATTATTATTATTATTATTATTATTATTATTATTATTATTATTATTATTATTATTTTAATCATATCCCACCAGAACTAAACACAGCTAAACTACATCAATTCCTAATCTGTAATCTCACAGTGTTCCACGTGCTGTGTGCTATTCAACTGTGGACGGCAGTACTTTTCCAGGATTATCTGTCCGGGCTGCATTATCGGGTGCAGGCCTGATCTTCCAGCAGCCACAGGAGGAATTTATGGGGAGACATTGGGAAGATAGGGGATGGCGTTCCCGGATAGACAAAAATTGCTGGAGTAACTCAGAGGGTCAGGCAGCATCTCTGTAGAAAAAGGATGGGTGATGTGTCGGATCGGGCCCCTTCTTCAGAAGCTTGCATTCCTGGTCCTTTATAGAGGTAGACCAAATTGTAGCAGGCTTAGATATGACAGACAGGCAGAATGTTCTCCCCATCAAAAGCAAGAGGATGTAGGTTTGAGGTGGGATGAATGAATCTGGGGAATAAGTCTTTCCACTGAGAGTAGTTGGTATGTGGAAGCTGCTGTCAGAACAGGGGGTGGAACACGATATGATTACTCTGTTTAAGACATGGGCGCCTACACAGGTAAGGCATCGAAAGATGCTGACCTAGGCACGAGGTAAAGGGAAGCATGTGAACTCCAGGGAGCTGAGACTACAGGCTGTTTGTGAACTGACTACATCAGGCTGCATGCATCAGCGCTTACACTCACAAACAAATCAATCCTCTGCTATCTGAACAGCATTTCTCTCTGGTAACTTTTACAGCAGGACATCCGGCTTAATCCCTGGGTAACAGGGCTGGGCAGTAACGGTGCCATCATTCATGCTGCTTCAGGGAAGGTGCAGGCTCCCTGTGCTTTACTCGTGACGGATTTTGACCCCATCCACCCCTTCCCTGTGTCTCTCAGACACAAAAAGCTGCATCGTCATCTGTTTGTACAAGAAATGCTGCGATAACAATCTTCTCCATGGGATGATGATTACCTCTGTTCATGCCTCTCACTGTTTCACTGGGTCCTGCAAATAAGTGTTGCTGTATGATGCAGTTCACAATATAGAACAACTCTGTCAACAGCTTTAGTCTCTTGCCTTTTAAAGTGTCTCAGTTCAAGACTCAGTTAGCTGGTTTATTAATGATACTGATATTGATTATTGTCACGTGTACTGAAATACCGTGAAAAAGATTGGGTGCTATCCAGTCAATTCATAATATACTTGAGTACAGTTAAGCCATAGGCAAGTACTATAGGTAGTTCCACATACTACTATGTTCTATGATATTTACATTCTTATCATCCAAGAAGTTATAAAACAACATCTTATTCCAGTTCATTCCTCCTGTGCTTATAGTTCTATTCCTAAGAAACCTTGTGTTATTTAAAACAAATTATTATTAAAAACATTATTGGGGAAAAGGGGAATTGGGGGCCAGAGAGTTAACACAATTAAAAAGTGATTTTTCCTGCAGAATTTTCAAATACAAATGTCTATTTTATAGGAACAAATTTATTTTTGTTACTGCATGCTAAAAATACTAAAGGCTATATGTTACATTGTGTAATTGAGTATAGTTGCATCCATAGCAATATAATTGATATCTTATGATGAAATGAACAGCTGTGTTCTAAAGAGACAATGGTATTTGATTGCTGCAGGGAGATTACATGGAAACAGTTTTTCCCCTCACTGTTTAAATCCAAGACAGGTTTTCTTTCCTGTTGTCAATTTCCAAAGTAACTGTTAAGTGCTTCTCTAGTTTCCGATCAAAATCGTGTGATAACCAATTTGGCCCGCATAATACAAATATTGTTTCCTAATTCATCAATCACATTATATTCAACTCCTGCGTGGAAACAAACATTACATCAGGACTACTTGTACTTGCAGAATATCTTGTAACCTATCAACCACATCTGAAAAACCCCATCCCACTTGCAACCTCAGCCTGCAAATCCAGTGTTTCACATTTACTGCCTCTGCTACCAATTCTATGCCAGCGTGGAAATCAGAGAGACATAATTCAACACTAAAGGGGCTGTCCCACTTGGGCGACCTAATTGGCGAGTTTAGAAGAGTTTGAAAAAATGACATGTTGAAGATCTCCTTCGACTATGTTGAAGTCTAGCTTCAACTAACTACGACTAGCTACGACTAACTTCGGGAAAATTGGACAACGAATAGTGGAGAGTGAAGACGACCTCTTTCGATCTCCTTCGACCTCCCGTCGACTATGATGAAGACTATCTACGACTACCTTCGTCTACCTTCAACTACCATCGATTACCTATGACTAACATGCCAACCTACTACGACCTACTACGACTAAACCTACGAGTAAAAAAGTATCGATTTTTTCCATGGCGACCTTTTTTTACTCGCCTGGCATTTTTTAACATATTGAAAAAAACGCCACGACCTAGCTGAGGCCTCGAGTACGCGAAGACCACTCTCGAGCATGAAGGAGAGCTACGAAGACCTCCTACGACCTCGTGTCGACCATGCTGTGAGTATGAGTCGTGTGCAAACTCGCAGGAACTGGCGGATTAGGTCACCCAAGTTGGACAGGCCCTTAATGCTGCCTGGATTATAGGGCATTATGTACAAGGAGAGATGGACAAACTTTAATTGTTTTCTCTGGAACATCGGAGGTTGAGGGGAGACCTGACAGAAATATATAAATTATGAGTAGGAAGAAATTGCAGATGTGGGTTTACACTGAAGATTTTGTCTATCTTCTATATAAATTATGAGATTCCTAGCTTGGGTAGACAGATAAAAACCTTTCCCCCAGGGTGGAAATGTCAAAGACTGGAGGGTCAAAGACTAAGATCAGAAAACAGCCACCATCCATGATTTTTTTTCCATATTCTACCATCAGAAAACGAGGAGTAAAAATAAGCGATGATTACACTTATTGATATACAACTAAATGAACAACAGAAGCTGCTGAGGGAAATCTATTTCTCAGAGGCTATTAGAAAATGGAATGTCCTTCAAATGCAGGAGATGAAGGCTAAATCCATTATCATTTATAAAAGGAAAGTGAAGAAATGTTTCAAAGATGTCATAGACTGCGGAAGGACTCCCACACGGAACTGACACAGGTGAGGTGGCTGAAACACCTGCCCCTGTTTTGGCAAGATATGCCAACTGGACATGTACAGATCGATACTTTCACTGAGGTTGCTGCAGGCATTCTCAGCAATACCAAGCGTAAATGTGTTCACTGTCAAATGTGCATTACATCTTCAATTATTATTGATTGACATGCAGAAAGAAGCAGATTAAGTCTTATGTAAGTCTTACTAGAACCTTTCATAAGGTTCTACTTAAGGGAAATGATTGCCCAATTATAGCAAAGAACAAATCGTCAGAATCTCAGCTGCTCCTACCCTAAAATGGCGCCACACATGGAGTATGTGGCGCAACTGGGAGAGCTGCTGCCTCACAGTGACAGAGACCCAGGTTCAATCCTGACCTCAGGTGTTGTCCATGTGGAGTTTGCACATTCTCCCTGTGACTGCATGGGTTTCCTTCAGGTGCTCCAGTTCCGCCCCCCCACATTCCAAACTTGAGCAGGTTTGTAGGTTACTTGGCCTCTGTCAATTACCGCTAATGTGAAGGGAATGGATGCAAAAGTGGGATAACATAGAACTATGAGTGATCGATGGTCAGCCGGGATTTGGTGGACTGTTGAGGCAGTTATAATGCATGAATCTCTAACATAACATAACTCCCAAACAATCTGGATGAAAATGATGCAACATATCTCCAAAGTATTGTATTTATCAAATAATAACCTCAGTGACTTACCTCGACGGAGATGTGATCTTTCTCCGTTCCCCCCTTTGCGGCCTAACAACAGGATTGGTGCGGCCTTTCCTGGAGACTGGCCCGTTGCTTCAAGCCACAAGAGCAGCGTGGACTTACCATCGCGGAGCGGGCGATCCGCTGTGAAAGTTCTCCGACCGCGGGGCCTGTGGACTTTAACACGGTGAAGCCGCGGTCTCTGGTAAGAAGCGGCCGATTCGGGAGCTCCATGCTGAGTGTTCTGATCCGTCCCGACACCGGGGTTTCCATCATCCCGACAAGAGGGCTTGAACATCGGACCGTCGGCAAAGGCCCCATTCAAAGGCCTCGACCACCACGGATGAACAAAGGAGGAAGATGACTGAACTTTATTGCCTTCCATCACAATGAGCAATGTTGATTCCACTGTGGTGGATGTTTATGTTAAATTTATTGTGTATTGCATTCTTTTTACTTGTATGGCTGAAATGCAAATATCACTGTACCTTAATTGGTGCATGTGACAATAAATGTGAACTGGAAGTACTTGAGCGAGTCTAACACATGGTGCATTATTCACGAGCCAAAATCTGCTGACTAAGCACCATCTGACAAGTATACTTTCACAATCTGCAAACAAAAACACAATTTCCCTTGCGTAACTCAAGCAGAAGGTTGAAACTCCCTGCGGATTTACAGCAAGGTAATTCTAAACGAGTCAATGCTTCCGCGATAAAAAGCATGAGAAAGCGGAATATGTTTAGATTGAAAGATACAGGCCCTTCGGCCCACTGAGTCCACATCAACCATCGATCACTTTCGCACCCACTCCCTGCACAGTAGGGGCAATTTACAGAAGCCAATTAACCTACAAATCTGCATGTCTTTGGGATGTGGGAGGAAACCGGAGCACCCGGATAAAACTCAACCAATCACAGGTAGAACGTGCAAACTCCACACAGACGGCACCCGAAGGTCGAGATTGAACCTGGATTTCTGGCGATATGAGGATCTCTGGCACTCTGATATTGATGAAGGCTGTTAGAGGAGAGCATAACAACAGTGCATTACAAGTCTGTAACTCAGCGTCGAGTGAATGATAGGGAAGTGAGGGACCAGGTACGAGTGGACATGCAACAGGTCAAAGTCCCGAACCCTTATCAACAAAGGTTGGACATGGCACATCCAGGAGCCACTGGTAGGAGTTCAGGCGGGGCACAGGGAGGGGAGGGAAATAGTGGATGGATTGTGGGAATGAAAGAGGGGAGTGGGTTGTTTAGTTGTTCGATTGCCCAGGTTAGAAAGGGCAGAATAGGAATGGGAAGGGGAGTTAAAATGGTTAGCAACTGGGAGATAATGTCGGCCTTGGCGGGCCAAGCGGATCTTGTTGGCTACAGGCTGCTTTCTTTTATCTGAGTAGATTAATATCCTAATCCTGAATTCCAACTCTTAAACTAACCAGTAGCCATTTTCCTCTGAGTGGATTAAGTTAAAATTCATAAGTTTGTAAATTCAGAAGTCACAGGAGCAGAAGTAGGCCATCCTGCCTATCGAGTCTACTCCACCATTTAATCATGGCTGATTAGTCTTTCCCTCTCAACCCCATTCTACTCCTTTCTCCCCATAACCCTTCACACCCTTACCAATCAAGTATCTGTCAATCTCTGCCTTAAAAATACCCGATGATTTGGTCTCCACTGTCGTCTGTGGCAATGAATTCCACAGATTCACTGCCTTCTGACTTCAGAAATTCCTCCTCATCTCCTTTCTACGTCCTTTTATTCTGAGGCAAAACCCTCTGGTTCTAGACTCCTCCACGAGTTGAAATATCCTCTCCACTTTAAAAAATTGCCATATAGGTTCATATTTGATATTGAAATCAAGAATTTGTTTTAACTTTCAACATTGAGTGTATCCAGGTTTTGTTGTAAGACAATAAGAAACCTATTAAATAAACCTTTGAAGTCTTTGTGGCTCCATGCAAAAACCCGAAGAGATAAAATGGTACTATTCCTCTTAGATCATCTGTCACTAGTTAATGAATTGCTGATAATATATCGCCATTTTTTTTGTTCTTAAAAACTAATTATGACAAGTTTTTGGGAAATTAATTGCAAGGACAACTGATGATCACATTGCTTTTGATCAATGCCATGTATTTCTTCTACATTAGTTTGACCTCCTAAAATATAGTATTATGCAAATGTGTACCAAGTAATGGAATTATTGACTTGTAAAATTTGAAATAACAGGAACGAAAGTGCAATAGCAGAAATATATCGATTTCAAACAGCAGAAATATATTAATTTTTGACATTCTTATTTTCTGTATGGGAAAGAAAATATGACAATGATATATGATTTCCATTGAAAGCATGAATAATTACATTGGTGATTTTATTGAAATGCAATTAGAAAAGATAATTCATCAAAAATGATTTATTCTCACACCGACCACATTTTAAACCATATACAATACAATACAATACAATTTTATTTGTCATTTGAACCTCATAGAGGTTCAAATTAAATGTTGTTTCTGCAGTCATACACACAAGAAAAAGACCCAAGACACAACACAATTTACACAAACATTCATCACAGTGCATCTCCTCCTCGCTGTGATGGAAGGCAAAAACTTATCTCTCCCCTGCACTCCCCATTCCCCTCCTGATGTCAGAGTCAAAGCCCCCGGCGGGCGATGGTAATTGTCCCGCGGCCATTAACGTCGCGCCGGGTGATGCAAGGCCGCGCTCCGAGTCTTGTTGTTGGAGCCCCCGGCGGGCGCTAGCAAAGTGCCCCAGCCATTCAAAGCCGCGCCGGGCGATGGTAAGTGTCCCCGCTCCAGGTACTCTTCGACCCCGCAACTCGGGCGGGAGAAGTCGCCGTTGCGGAAGCCCCGAAAAGCGGTCTCCCAGCAGGGACCCGCGGGCTCCCGGTGTTTCTGTCCACCAGTCCTGCGGTTGGAGCCTCCGAATCTCCGGGGGTCGGGTCACAGCCGAGCGCCACCACAGCTCCACCCGCTCCGAACTCGGCCAGCTCCGCGATGGTGGTAAGTCCGCAGCTCCGCGACTGGAGCCCCAGGTCGTTCCGGTTGGAGGCCGCTCCACGTTGCTCAGCCCCAACGACAACGGAGACCCGACAGGGAAAAGATCGGGTTCTCCGTTCAGGGGAAAGATTTTAATAGTTCCCCCCCCCCCCGCCACACACACCCCGCCCCCCACACACACATACCCCGTCAAAAAAAAATAAAAACTACGTTGAAACGAGACAAAAAATAATAAAAAGACAGACGGACTGCAGAGGCCGCTGCGACGTGAGTCGCGCCGCCCACCGTCATGACCGTAAATAGACATGAACAAATGCACACATTAAAAAATCTACCACTATTTACATTTTATCAGTAATGTGTCAGCATTCTTTAAGAAGTGTGCCTCCACTGTGTTCCTCCTGTGTTCCTTCTATTTATGAGATTTTTTTCCTTAAGGTCCTGTCCCACTTACACGACCTTTACAGGACTGCTGACACAAGTGACAGGTCGCCGAAATTTTCAACATGTCAGCGGTCGTGCGAGGTCTCCTATGGTCGTGCGAGGTCTCCTATGGTCGTGAGAGGTCTCCAAAAAGTCGTAGCGTCTTTCGGGTCGCCGCTGAATTTTCAATACGTTGAAAATTTTGGCGACCTATCACGGGTGCTGGCAGCCACCTGTAAAGGTCGCATAAGTGGGACAAGACCTTTATTGTTAATCTCAAAATGAGTGAGAGAATAGCATGAACAAGGGAAGGGGTGGATGTGACAGCAGTGAGGAATTATCTAAGCTTCACCTTTACCTTGCAGGAAAGTGGAGCTTTCAAAGGAAAAATACACCAGGTCTACCTCTCAACATCATGAGAACAAAGTTACAGTATCTTCCCTCTTCAATCTGAATCAGTCTGTATCAGTCTGAAGAAGGGTCCCAGCCCCAAGCATTGCCCAATCACAGATTGCCTGCTGCCTGACCCATTGAGTTACTCCATCACTCAAAGCTCTATCATTTAGTCCTTGACATTTTACCTTTGGAAAAAGATTCTGACAGTCATCCCTGATCATCCTTCTCATAATTTGATCTACTTCCATCAGGTCTTTTCTCAGCTTTCATAATTGGAGACCTCCCAAATCCTAAACCAGAGCTTAGTGGAAGTGTTTGGAATATTTTGTACTTCAAAGTTTCACTATTTAACATTCCCAAATGCAAGTATAAAAACAAGTTCCGCATGCAGGTACCGCATGCAAGTACACGTTCTCATTTGAATATTTGCTACCACCACCAAGATATATAAGATGGGATAGGGTGAGAGTGGTGGAGAGCAGTAACAACCCTGGTCATCTCTGCCCTTGCTCTGTCCCGGGCTCCTCAGTGTAATGTGGGATTATCACCGTTCTGTTTATATTACCACTAAGTTGCTGACGCATTTACCTCTCCCCACAAGCGCACGGCCTTGCCAGTAGATGCCTGAAATCTGATATGTCTGTCACTGTACCAGTATGATGGTCTTCCCGCAAAAACAGTCAACACAATGCTGAGCATTCAGTTCCCACTGATCTTCCACGGTGATAAATGCATGCAAAGGTCAGAAATAATCGCTTTCTCCTTTAGCAGGAACTGACACGGGTACGGTCCTCGATCTTTGCTGAGGAGGCTGCGATGGACCAGGCAGCATCGTTGTCCCCTTGTCCAGTAAGACAGGGTAAATTCTGGTTGCAGCCCTCTGCCCACTGTTAGACCACATGCACTAAAGCACATGGCTATGAGTGGACAAATGCGTTACCCCCCACTATTTTGTTTAGTTTAATTTAATTATTGTCACGTATACTGAGGTGAAGTGAAAAGCTTTGCTTGCTATCCAGTCAATGACTGTACATGAATACAATCAAGCTGTCCACAGTGCACGAATAAAGGATAAAAGCTACAGCACTATGTGCAAAGATATAACATCGAAGTCCCATAAAGTCCGATTACGATAGTTCAACCATCTCCAATGAGGTAGATGGGAGGTCAGGACCGCTCTCTAACTGATGAGAGCATGGTTCAGTTGCCTGATAACAGCTGGGATGAGATGTGTTTGCTCTAAACCACCAACACTGGCAGGATGGTTGGTTGCCGGAGGTAGGGAGGGTGTCCAGGAGAGGTTTCCCAGGCATGGGTTAAAGGGCTTGATGTTTTACAGCTCCTAAGAAACATATAAACAGTTTTACACGGGAGCCTCCATGCCACAGAACCCGGGGCACGTTTGTGCGGTTCCCGAGATGCAGAGCTCGGTGGTGGTGGGACTGGCCGGCAGTGGTCATGGCCATCCCTCCCACAGCCTCCTCCACCACACAGCTCCACAAGAGGTCAACTCATAGTGAAGGCTAGGGCCATGGGGAAGGTGGTGAGGGAGAGAGAGGTAGGGACCAGGAGTTGGTGAGGTGCTGGAGAAAGGATGCAGGAAGCATCAAGTTAGGAGCATTGGGGATAAGAAGCACTTGTTCTTCCCTTAACCACCACATGCACACACATACTCAACAGCACATAGTGGCGCTGCCATTGGAGAGGTCCATGAGTTATCTGCCAGATAACATGGTTGTAATGAAGGAAAGAGTTCAATTAATAAAACTCCATATGTGATGGACACAAAAATATGGAGTAGCTCAGCGGGACAGGCAGCATCTCTGGGGAGAAGGAAAGGGTGACTTTTCGGGTCAAAACCCTTCTTCTGACTGCCTTGTGTCGTGCCTTGTGATACGGGACCAGATTCCTCGGCGACACCTGTACAGTCATAGTCTGCTAATGTACTGACTCTCTGGGGAGCCGTGAAAAATGGCCTCTCAGTCTGTCTGGCGGCGCAGCTGGTAACACCTCTGGAAATATCCTGGGCTGCAAGCAGTGGCAGGCACGAGGGGAACATGAACAGCTATCTGCACCAAGGTGAGAGCTCTGCCTGTGCCCATTCATCAGACCAGGCAGTCAGAGCACGGGAAGAACCAAAATAGGTGACACGTGCGCAGCCAAAGACTGATGACGTGTGAGTTTTGTTTATAAATAGAGAGCCCGATCCTCAAGGGAGACAGGGAACAGGTTGTGAGGAGCACACTTGCTGCGCTATCAGCTCCAGCCTTCAGCAGCGGACAGCCTTCAGGGAAGGTGCCTGCCTCCCTGCCCACACCTCACTGGTATTGTACGCTGGTGGCCCACAAGGACATTACAAATAGATTGCGCAGTCTCCAGAGAAGCTCTTGTACTCAGTGCCCCCGTGAGAACTAAAGCAGCAAGCTGTTAGTTTGCACTCAGCAAACCATGAACGTTACCTTCTCCCTTCTGTTGTGGTGGTTTTTGACCCAATGACCGACCCAGCCACAAATAGCGGACACATCAGTAATCATTTCTCCGGCACCATTGGTGAGGCCTCTGGTTGCCCCATTACAGGAAGGATGTGGAGGCTTTGGAGAGACTGCAGAAGAGGCTTACTAGAATGCCGTCTGGATTAGAGGGAATTAACTTTAAGGAGAGGTTGGATAAACTTGGATTGTTTTGTTTGGAACACTGGAGGTGGAGGTTTATATACCCGATAGAAGTATATAACATTATGAGAGCCACAGAGAGGGTGGACGGTCATAAGCTTTCTTCCTATGGTGGAAATGGCAAAGATGAGAGGGCAAACCTTTGTGGTGAGATGGGCAAAGTTTAAAGGAGTTGCGTGAGGCAGGTTTTTTTTTGCACAGGGTGGTGAGAGCTTGGAATGAGCTGCCAGGGGTGGTGGTGGAGACAGATGCGATAGTGGTGTTTAAGAGGCTTTTAAATAGGCACATGGATATGCAGGGAATGGAGGAATATGGATCACGTCTAGGCAGATGAAGATAGTTAATCTTGGTATCATGTTCGGCACGGACATTGTGGGCTGAAGAGCCTGTTCCTGTGCTACATTGGAAAGGAGATGAGAGCAGTGCTGGGGAGAACACCAACACATGAAGTGTGGAGACATATTAAGACTTTGTCATGCCCCTTTTTGAAACACTTTTATTGTAAGTGTTAGTTTGAACTTAGGAAAGCCTTTTGTTTCAAGCTTTTGTGTTTTATCAATTTGGTACATTAGCAGCTCATCTCCAGAGGCTTGTGTCTTTCTCTCTGATCTCCGGGACGCATGCAGTTGCTTTCTCCTTGTGTCCACTCAGACCTCCGGTGTCTGCTGTTGCTGGCTCCACAACAATGCCCATCACTAGGCAGGTGCAGCCTGTACTGCTCTGACCAGGGTTATCTGGGCCTGTTGGCCTCTCAAAATAGGAGGAGACCAATTGTCCCCATTGAAAGCAGCCAACATAATCAAAGACTTGTCCCATCTCGACCATTCCTTCTTCCCGCTGCTCCCATCGGACAGAAGATACAGAAGCTTAAAAGCGCGCACCACCAGGCTTAGGAACACCTTCTTCCCCTCCTGTTATTAGGCTTCAGAACGGTCCTTTCATAAGCCACAATTCTGAGAACTATATTCTACACTCTTTATCTTTCTCTTCTCTCTACCTACAGTACTTGATTTAGGTTTAATTGTGTAGTATTATCTGATTTGATTTGATAACAAAAGCTCATCACCAACCTTGGTATACGTGACAAAAAAAAACCTAGTAAAAATCTATTAAAAAGGAATTGGCTCCCAAGAAAGAAGTGTTCTATCAATGTTGGATTTATTACAAAGATTTTAAATTTTTTATGAGGGCAACACAGTGGCGCAGTGGTAGAGTTGCTGCCGTACAGCTCTTGCAGCGCCCGAGATCCAGGTTCGATCCCGAATGCAGGTGCTGTCTGTATGGAGTTTGTACGTTCTCCCCGTGACCGCGTGGGTTTTCTCCGAGATCTTCGGTTTCCTCCCACGGTACAAAGACGTACAGGGTTGTAGGTGAATTGGCCTGGTAAATGTAAAAATTGCCCCTAGTGTGTGTAGGATGGTGCTAATATGCGGGGATCGCTGGTCGGCGCGGACCCAGTGGGCTGAAGGGGAACTAAACTAAACTAAGGTTCAGGGGAAACTTTTAAAAACGTTGTAATTTAGGAGACATGAGTGACGATGGGATAGTCAGCATTGTTTGCCCTTGAGAAGGTGGTGGTGCACTCTCTCCTTGAGCTGTGTCGGAAGGAACTGCAGATGGTGGTTGAAACCGAAGATCGACACACAAAGCTTCAGAAGGGTCTCGAACGCAAACATCACCTATTCCTTTTCCCCAGAGATGTTGTCTGACCCATTGAGTTACTCCAGCTTTTTGTGTCTATCTTCTCTCCTTGAGCTGCTGTGTTCCTTCTGATGACGATGGTCTCCCAGTGCAACGGGTGAGGGAGTTCAGGGATTTAGACCCAGTGACAATGAAGAGCCAGCGGGATATTTACAGACGACTTGGAGGAGAACCGGTTTGTTTTCCTAACCCATATACCCCTGGACCACAAACCCCTGTCATTTTTGGTGGAAAAGCCTAGAGATGCTCAGCGGGTCAGGCAGCATCAGAAGGGCTTCGACCTGAACCGTTAACTAAGTTTCTCTCTCCACAGATGCTGCATGACCTGCTGAGTGTTTCCAGTACTTCCAATTTTGGGCTGATGAAGTTGCAAATGCCAGGACGAAGAGGTCCACAATATTCTATTCTATACCTTTTTTTGTGTACCTTCGATTTTCCAGCATCTGCAGTTCCTTCTTTAACATATTCTATAACCTGTTGCTTTGGCTACAATAGCAAGACAGTGGCCTCCCCCAGTTGACTTCTCAAGGCTTCTCCACAATATCTAAGGTTGCAGTCAGCAATGTCACACAAAATGCATCATGCCTGGCATGGTGGCGCAACGGTAGAGTTGCTGCCTTATAGCACCAGATACCCACGTTCGATCCTGACTATGTGTGCTGTCTGCATGGAGTTTGCACCTTCTCCCCGTGACTTGCGTGGGATTTCTCTGGTTTCTTCCCACACTCCAAAGATGTGAACATTTGTAGGCTAATTGGTTGTTAGTTATGAATGTGCAGGGATTGCTGGTCAGCGCAGACTCGATGGGCCGAAGGTCGATGTTTCCGGGCTGTATTTCTAAATTAAAAAATAAGATTCCTTCCTTTTTACATATGCATGAAAGCTCTTACTGTTAATTCAGATATCTGCAAGCTTTCTCAAAAAAGAAAATCAATTTTCTCCCTTCTTATAAACTATTTAATCTGTTGCATCTGTTTTCCAAACATTTGCCTCTGGTTCACTACCAGTCTAATGAATGAATGATGATACTTTATTGTCACATGTGTCCATGCCCGATGAATGATCTGATACCCTGCACCTTCAACAATGTGGCATCTAGTGTGTTCAGAGTGTCAGCAAAGACCACAGGTGTAGTCCTCTGGGTGGGGTAGTGAGGAATCTATAACCCTGGCAGGAACAGTAGTGAAATAAGATTGGATGCATTCTTTACTGTGGCTGCTGTCAACAATTGTCAATAGTGTGAATTGTGGAGGAACAGATGGAGTTGAAGAATGTTTCTGCGTGCATGGGTTTAATAAGTGTGTAATCCTGAAGTGTTTGTGTGTAACTGTATGGCCTCAGACTTTTCCTTTGCTCGCTTTGGCGCTGGGGACAGAGTGGTCCATGCAACGATCTCCTTCACTTGCGGAAAGTTGGCTCGGATCCTGGCTTCGGGATCCGGGATGAACGTCTCCTGTGTCTGCTCTGTGTGAGGATCCTCAGCGAAATGAAAGCTGGTCTCTCTTGAACCATTTCCCAACTGGAACCCAGCCCAGTCCAAACTGACCCGTATCTGCCATCAGTTTGGAACGGGGGTCAGCAGCACCACAAGCTGCCCGTGGCTCTGAGCTCTCACAGAGCCGTGCAGACCTGCCTTCACGTGACGATCGCCCCATCAGTATAGCCAGATGGTTGTCAGAGATGGCAAGAGAATCTGGAGTATTTGAGGCATCACATACTTTTCTATTTGCCCAGCTGGGTGCAAAAGCAATAACGTTTTATACACAAGTGAGTTCCCCTCCAGTATCTGCAAACACACCCTGATACATGCTGAAGAATAGTCCTCAATAGAGTGGATGTGGAGAGGATGTTTACACTGGTGTGAGAGACCAGGACCAGAAGGCATAGCCTCAGAATAAAAGGACGTACCTTTAGGAAGGAGATGAGGAGGAATTTCTTTCGCCAGAGGGTGGTGAATCTTTGATGCTTTTTGCCTTTGGATATTTTTAAGGCGGAGATTGACAGATTCTTGATTAGTACAGGTGTCAAGGGTTATGGGGAGAATACGGGAGAATGGGGTTGAGAGGGAAAGATAGATCAGACATATTTGAATGGCAGAATGGCATCAGACTTGATGGGCCAAATGGCCTAGTTCTGCTGCTAACACTTATGAACATGAGATCAGAGGTTGTGTGCTGAATGGGGCAGAACACTGGGTTTAAATCTACAAAAGGACACACAATGCTGGAGTAACTCAGCGGGGCAGGCAGCATCCCTGGAGAACATGGACAGGCGACGTTTTTGGTCGGGACCTATCTTCAGATCTTCTCTGGGCTTAAAAGCTTCTGTTTACTATAACAAGCCGGTATCATCTGAACTTTCCACACGTCCCATCCATGTGTCCGTGGGCCACACAGCAGAAAGCAATATCTTACAGAGAAACTACTGAGAACAACAATCTTTGCGGAGATGTATACTCCACAAGAAGCTCCCGCCACTCTAAACAAGTCGTCCAACTCTCTTTATTCCTTTGTCTTCAGGAATATGAGCAAAATTCTCTGGATTTTAACAGGACAGCACAGGAACAGCCTCTTTAGCCCACAATGTCTGTGCCAAACATGAAGCTAAGATAACTAATCTCCTCCGTCTGCATGTGATCCATATCCTGCCATTCCCTGCATATCCATGTGCCTATCCAAAAACCTCTTGTAAAATGCTATCATATATCTGCCTCCAGCAAAACCTTTGGCAGCACTTTCCAGGCATTCACCATCTTCCCGCACATCTCCATTAAACTTTGTACCTCTCACCTTGAACCTAAGCCCTTCTGTCTTTAACATTTCCATCCTGGGGGGGGGGGGGGGGAGAAAAGTTCTGATTCTCTACCCTAACTATGGCACTGTTAATTTTATGTTCTTCTATCAGATTTCTGCTCAACCTCCGACATTCCAGTGAAAGCAATCCACATCTGTCCAACCTCTCCCTGTAGCTGAAACACTCAAATCCAGGTCGCATTCCGGTAACCCTCCTCTGCACCCTCTCCAAAGTCTCCACATCATTTCTGCAATGGGGCAACCAGAACTGCACACAATACTCCAAATGCTGCCTAACCAAAGTGTTCTAGAGCTTCGTCATGACACCTCTACTCTTACAGTGCATTCAGAAAGTATTCAAACCCCTTCACTTTTTTCACATTTTGTTACTTTACAGCCTTATTCTAAAATGGATTAAAAACTTATGGACTAAAAAGTATTCAGACCCTTTACTCAGTATTTTGTTGATGCACCTTTGGCAGTGATTACAGCCTCAAGTCTTCTTGGGTATGACACTACAAGCTTGGCACACCTGTATTTGGGTAATTTCTCCCATTCTTCGCTGCAGGTCCTCTCAAGCTCTGTCAGGTTGGATGGAGAGCATCGATGCACAGTTATTTTCAGCTCCCTCCAGAGATGTTCGATCGGGTTCAAGTCCGGGCTCTGGCTGGGCCACTCAAGGACATTCACAGACTTATCACAAAGCCACTCATGTGTTGTCTTGGCTGTGTGCTGTTGTCCTGTTGGAAGGTGAATCTCCGCGCCAGTCTGAGGTCTAGAACGCTCTGGAGCAGGTTTTCATCAAGGATCTCTCTGTACTTTGCTCTGTTCATCTGCCCCTCGATCCTGACTAGTCTCCCAGTTTGTGCCACTGAAAAACATCCCCACAGTATGATGCTGCCACCACCATGCTTCACCGTAGGTATGGTATTGGCCAGGTAACGAGTAGTGCCCGTTTTCCTCAAGACGTGACGCTTGGCATTCAGTCCAAGAGTTCAATCTTGGTTTCATCAGACCAGAGAATCTTATTTCTCATGTGTTTTGGCAAAATCCAAGCGGGCTGTCATGTGCCTTTTACTGAGGAGTGGCTTCTGTCTGGCCACTACCATAGAGGCCTGATTGGTGGAGTGCTACAGATATAGTTGTCCTTCTGGAAGGTTCTCCCATCTCCACAGAGGAACTCTGGAGCTCTGTCAGAGCGACCATCACATTCTTGGTCACCTCCCTGACCAAGGTTTTTCTCCCCCGATTGCTCAGTTTGGCCGGAGGCTAGCTCTATGAAGAGTCCTTGTGGTTTCAAATTTCTTCCATTTAAGAATGACGGAGGCCACTGTGCTCTTCGGGTCCTGCAATGCAGCAGAAATTGGTTTATACCCTTCCCCAGATCTGTGTCTCGACCCAATCCTGTCTTGGAGGTCACCGGACAATTCCTTCGTCTTCATGGCTTGGTTTTTGCTCTGACATGCACTGCCAACTGTGGGACCTTGTAGACAGGTGTGTGCCTTTCCAAATCATGTCCAATCAATTTAATTTACCACTGGTGGACTCCAATCAAGTTGTAGAAACATCTCAAGGATAATCAATGGAAACAGGATGAACCTAAGCTCAATTTTGAGCGTCATAACAAAGGGTCTGAATACTTATGTAAATGTGATATTTCAGTTAATTATTTTTAATTATTTTGCAAAAATTTCTGAACACCTGTTTTTGCTTCTTCATTCTGGGGTATTGTGTGTAGATTGATGAGAAAAAATGAATTTAATCAATTTTAAAATAAGGCTGTAACGTAACAAAATGTGGAAAAAGTGAAGGGGTCTGAATACTTTCTGAATGCACTGTATATTCAATGCCCCTAGCAATGAAGGCATGCATACCATATGTCTTCTTTACCACCTGTGCTGCCTCCTTTAGTGACCTATAACCTGCAAAAGTCCAAAAAATCTTGCTCAGAGGGTGATCAGAAGGAGTTGTGTGGGAGGGAAAGCTGTCCGTTGAAAGCAGTTCACAATACCATGCTAAGATGGGGACTGAGGAGCGCTGTTAGGGTTAATAACTGAGATTGATTTAGTCTGCAGTTTACCACAGCATAATACCTGAGTAGAACTTGCTGATGCAGGAGCTCTGTACTAACATTACATGTTTCCATTCCTCAGCTCTGCAACCTTCCACCTTCAGAAGCACAACATTTACAGGAAAAAAAAAACCCTGCAGCACTGATACAGGAGGGAGGGAGGGCATTTCTTCAGCTGGGCCCACAACAGCTGGGCACCTCAGCATTGTTGGCAGTAAAAGTACTAATGTTGCAGTTTTGCCAGCAGCGACCTGCCATTTAAACTTACACAACAAAATGCTCCAATATTAATATACACAGGAGAGATTCAGCAGAACAAGGAATGGAGAAAGAAACAGGGCTAACAAATCAGGCCAATAGACACTAGACAATAGGTGCAGGAGTAGGCCATTCGGCCCTTCGAGCCAGCACCGCCATTCAATGCGATCATGGCTGATCATCCCCAATCAGTACCCCGTTCCTGTCTTCTCCCCATATCCCCTGACTCCGCTATCTTTAAGAGCACTATCTAGCTCTCTCTTGAAAGAACCAGCCTCCACCGCCCTCTGAGGCAGAGAATTCCACACTCACAACTCTCTGCGAGTGAGAGTGTTTCCTCGTCTCCGTTCTAAATGGCCGGTGGGTTTCACTGGGATGGGGAGAGGTGTAAATGGATTTTAGGATGAACAGAAGGGGGCAGGAGGAGGAAAGGATGAAAAGCAAAAGTCATGGTGTGCGATGGGGAATGGGAGACACTGGATTGATTGAATTGAAAGATACAGCAGGGAAACAAGCCCTTCGTCCCACTTGGGACGAATGGCTTGTTTCCCTGCTGTATCTTTCATTCAATCAATCCAGTGTCCGCCATTCTCCATCGCACAACATGACTTTTGCTTACTGAGTCCATGCCCATCATCGATCACCTGGTCACACTAGTTCTCTGCCACCCCACTTTCTCATCCACTCCCTCTGGCAATTTACAGTAGCAATGTTACAAAATTTTGAGATTTTAAAAATCAAGTCTGTAATTTATCCCATCAGATAAAGCATAAAAATAAGTTTAATTTGACATCTAATTCACTTTCATATCTCAAGTATTTAAAAAGTTATGGCCATTTTCATACTCGGAAATGAGCATCTTGTTCCCTATTGATTTTCTATGGACATAACAAAAAAGTTGTGATCGTGAACAGTCAAAAGCCCATAACTTTCTTAAAAATTAAGAGAACTGAATGAAATTTTCAGTTATCATAGATTGAAGCATTCTGAAACAAATATAAAATAATCTTACTTGGATGACCTGAAATTAAAGCATATAATTAGTTAGTTACCTAATTGTAGCTAATTTCAGACTTCAATTACTAGATCTAAACATCTATCCATTTCTTAATAAATGATTAACATTTTTAAATAGCCTAAATGTCCAAATAATATTCACAAATAATTCACAATAAAACATGATTTTTAAATCTCATTTACATTAATTTATAGGCCAAATGGAAGGAATTCAGTGTTCAATTGCTGTAAATAAATGCCCATTTAAATCAGCTTTCCAGTGGGTCCCTGTGGAACGCGCTGGTTTAGAACGTTCACATTGCGGTAGATTTGTGCCTCAAATGCCGAGAAAAATACTGCGCGATATAATGGGCCCAAATTGAGCTACTCGCAATATTAAATTTTGTATAAAAGGATCTTTAGAAGCCCTTTTGAATGTAAAAATATACAACCTAACTTCTGCTATTTTCTTTATGAGACCCTGCGGTTGCTGGCGCTCGCGGGTTTAAAGATTGATTTTTAAACTACTATAACTATTATTCAAGGCCTTTAAACCTAATAATAGCTTTTGCGACGGGGTCTTCCAGCGATTTTTCGTTAATAATTAACTAGGCTGAACATCTTCGATTTGAACAGCTTAGAGAAAATCGCGTTTTAAACCCGCCCCCTCTAAACGGCGCCAAAATCGCGCACACCCTCAGCGGCAGATTTTCAAAGACGCTTCAGGTAGGCTTTGCAACATACCTATTTACAGAGGGCCGATTAACCTACAAACCCACACGTCTTTGGGATGTGGCAGGAGACCGGACAACCCAGAGGAAACCCACGCGGTCACAAGGAGAATGTACAAACTCCAGACAGGCAGCACGCGAGGTCAGGATCAAAACCAGGTTTCTGGCGCTTTGAGGCAGCAGCTCCACCAGCTGCACCACTGTGCCCCAATGCAGAACAATGCCAATCTCCACTGGTCCCTCCAGTGCAGAGGAAACACTATCTCAAACTGCGATGATAAATGGGAGCAATAGATATGGGTCGGTCCTTTGATTCATAGAATGGGCCAGAAGGGAGACATTCTGCCCATCCGCTTTATGTTAGCTCCGTGAGAGGACTACCCCATCGTTCCTTTCCATGCAGCCTGGAACTTTGACAATTGTTCCAAATTTTCTTTGAAACTTATCTAATCTCTTTCTTGTACCCTTATGAAGGTTTAAACCCAGTGTTCTGCCCCATTCAGCACACAACCTTTGATCTCATAAGTTCATAAGTTCTCGGAGCAGAATTAGGCCATTCGGCCCATCAAGTCTCACTCCGCCATTCAGCCATGGCCGATCTATCTTTCCCTCTCAACCCCATTCTCCTGCCTTCTCCCCATAACCCCTGACACCAGTACTAATCATAGCCATACAGGTACAACTCAGTAGTATCGTTAACACAGCACAAGAGTGTACGAACAGAGTCTACCCAAACCATCCCAACAGCCTCTGCCACTGACCCGGTTACATTGCTGCTCTCAGCTGGTTGATTTTGAGAAATAGTGTGGAGCGCGGGATCTGGGGTTCTTATTTTGGTTCCTTCCGTCTCTTCCTGTGCGAGGTTTGGAGAAGGGAGTGTGGATGTGCTGACGCAAGTCCAATCTCCCTGGGGCCACTGGTGGTTTAATGGATTTGATGAGTTTGCAGTATACATGTGTGCTTTACTTAAGTCTTCATCTTTAGTCAAGTTATAATGCATCTTCTCAGCCTTTTGCAGCTTTATAGCATTTTGGTTAGGCCACATGTAGAGTACTGTGTGCAGTTTTGGTCGCCCCAGTACAAGGCTTGGGACAGGATGCAGAGGAGGCTCACTAGATTGGATTAGAGGGCATCAGTTACAAGTTGGAGGTTGGAGAAACTTGGATTGTTTTCTCTGGAGTGTCAGGGGGTTGGGGGGAAAAGTTTCGAGGAGAAGGCACAGTGCAGGCAACCAGTCCCATTGCATACACAGAGGATGGTGGGTGCCTGGAACGTGCTGCCTGGGGTGGTGGTGGAGGCAGATGCAATTGTCGTATTGAAGAGGCTTCTGGATAGGCACATGGATATGCAGGGAATGGAGAGATGTGGATCACATACAGAGGAGATTAGTTTAACTTGGTATCACGTTTGTCACGGACATTGTACTGTTCTATGTTCCATGTTCAAACATGTTTTGTTCAATAGCAGTGTATGATCCAATGACAGTGAAAATGTCTCATTGGATGCAGTAGACAATGAAGTCATGGGCAGTTGGCAGTGGACAAGGGCAATGGAAGGTGGGCAGAGGGCAATGGGTGAACAGAGGGGCAATAGGAGGTGGGCAAAGGGGTAGTGGGCCAACGGGCAACAGGCAATGGAATATGGGCCACAGACATTGGGCAATGAGACATCGGGCATTGTGCGGAAGGTCAATGGGCTGTGGACAGAGGGGAAATGGAAGGTGGACAGAGGGTAAAGGCACATTCAGCCCCTCAGCCATGCACACTGCCCTCTCAAGGGCATCTTCCTTTTGCTCTAGATGTGACCCTGCTGTTCTATTCTCTCACTTTCCGTATTCTGCTTGGTTCTCTGCAGTGGAATGAAGTGCAATGCCCTTGCTCTGTCTCCCAGAGGGCCGTAGACATGGATAGCCTTCCTGCTACACTGGGGCTGCTAATATGAGTGGCACCTTTCCCCGAGCACACACGGCCAGTGTGTGACGTGCCGGGAAATCTCAAGGGCCTGTCCCACTTGGGCGTCATTTGCCGCGACATCATTTACGCGTCAACTTTATACTTTTACATCCACTAACCGTCTTGCTGAGAGCGTGGATCAGAGTGGGAGCCTCACCTGGAGTCAGTGAAGGGCTTCTACCACTTGGGCGTCATTTGCACATCACGCAGGTGGAGCGTGAAGGTTTTGTGAACGCAGTCGCACGCAGCGCCCCAGGATTTTGGGATTCACAAAACCTTCACGCTCCACCTGCGTGATGTGCAAATGACGCCCAAGTGGGAGAAGCCCTTCACTGACTCCAGGTGAGGCTCCCACTCTGATCCACGCTCTCAGCAAGACGGTTAGTGGATTTAAAAGTATAAAGTGCTCATATGTAACACCTCAACCTCGAAATGTGTCAGAAGTATAGAATTGAAAGATTTTAAAGTCCAATTGGAGTAACTGCAGTTAAAAACCTGTTTGACGTTTCTCGCTGTTGTTAACATTGTCACTGTGTTCCTGCACCTTGTCTGCTGGCAGTTTGTAATGTTTACATGCTCTCCCATGTTATGGTTTGATGCACACACATGCACACGCTCTGACCCACTTACACCGGCAAACACACACACATGCGCACACACACACACCCAAACACATGCATGCGCACACACACACACACGCGGACTCGCGCACACACACCCACATACACTCTCACACACGCACGCACACACACACACCCACATACACTCACACACACACACCCACATGTGCGCAAACACACACACATACACACACTCACACACACACACTCACACGCACACTCTCTCTCATACACACACTCACACATACTCACACATACTCACACTCACACACTCACATATACTCACACACTCTCACACATACTCACACTCTCTCACACTCACACACACACTGTCTCACACATATGCGCACACATGGACGAATCCATGCACAGAGCTGCATGTATGCATGGATACACAGACACATGCTGGAATCTTGAGTAAAACACAAATTACTGGAGGAACCCAATGGATCGGGCAGCATCTATGGAGTGGAATGGAGGGATAGCAGGATAGTGGGAGAAATGGGTGCACACCAGGATGGGGGAGGGGGGATCACAGGACAGGTGGGGGGGGGGGGGGGGGGTGGAATGGGGGGGTGTAATATAAAATTGGAGAATGTACATATCATTGGGTTGTAAGCTACCCAAGCGGAATATAAGATGCTGGTCCTCCAGTTTGTGTGTGGCCTCACTCTGGCAATGCTGGAGACCCAGGAAAGAAGGATTGGTGTGGGAATGGGAAGGGAAGTTAGAATGGTTACACTGAGTTAAGGTCACTGCTCCCCTGGGCCACCTGTTGATACCTGTTCCCCATCCTCCTTACACTTCCAGCTTGTGGGCGGCACGACCGACGTTGCAGCGGCCTCTGCAGTCCGTCTGTCTTTTTTTAATTTTTGTCCCGTTGAATGTATAGTTTGTTGTGGTTTTCATATTGTTTTTAGCTGTGTATATGTGGGGGGCAGGGGGGTGAGGGAAACTTTTAAATCTCTTCCCTATACGGGTGACTCGACCTTTTCCCTGTCGGGTCTCCGTTGTCGTTGGGGCCTAGCACCGTGGAGCGACCTCCAAACGGAACGACCTGGGGGCTCCAGTCGCGGAGCCTGCGGATTTACCATCGTGGGGCTAGCCGGCTTCGGAGCGTGGAGAGCTGTGGTGGCGCGCGGCTGCGACCCGACTCCGGAGCTTCGGAGGCTCCAGCCACAGGCCCAGTGGACGGTAACATCGGGAGCTTGCGGGTCCCTGGTGGGAGACCGTTTTTCGGAACGGCAACCTCTCCCGCCCGAGTTGCGAAGTTGAAAATGACCCTGAGCGGGGCTTTACATCGCCCCCAGCGTGGCTTTAACGGCCGCGGGACTTACCATCACCCGCCGGGAGCTATAACATCAAGACCCGGAGCAGGGCCTTACATCGCCCGGCGTGGCCTTAACGGCCGCGGGACTTACTGTCACCCGCCGGGGGCTATAACATCGGAAGAAGAATGGAGGCAGGGGAGAGGCAAGGCTTTGCCTTCCATCACAGTGAGGGGGAGATTCACTGTGATGGATGTTTGTGTAAATTGTGTTAATTGTGTGTCTTGTTAATTGTTTCTTCTTGTTGTATGACTGCAGAAACCACATTTTGTTTGAACTTCATTTGAGGTTCAAATGACAATAAACGGTATTGTATTGTATTGTATTGACTATCACAGGGCTTTAGCGAGTATCAGTGGACTATAGTAGTGAGTGATGTTTAATCGCTGCGCTTTATATCAAATATTATAAGAAAGATGCTGACACCAGAAAGGCCAGGTGCAAAACATATCAACACAATCTATTGCAAATTGATTCATTATTTCATCCAATATAAACCCAAGTGAGCCAGCATTTCTACAATTCATTTCTCAAGGTCAGATAAGATGTACAGATAATCACATTGGCAAGCCATTGAGTGGGGTGGGTGGGGGGTAATGCCCCTATCTTTCAGGAGGTCAGACCAGAGGTACGACACATGGTTGAAGCTCAGGGCTGCAGTCTAAATATTTGGGAACTCAATGTTTGAGGATAGAAATAACTCAAGAAATATTAATGTCAGTAACAATCCAACATTTATCACGGATTGTGCATTCTTTGTTCTTCCAAGAGAGTCAAGAGTATTTTAGACTTTCAACTTTAGACATACAATGTGAAAACAGGCCCTTCGGCCCACTGAGTCCACTCCAAACAGCCCGTATGTTAACCAGCACACACTAGGGACAATTTTACAACCTACTGAAGCAAATCAACCTACAAATCTGTACGTCTTTGGAATGTGGGAGGAAACCGGAGCAGCCGGAGAAAACCCACGCGGTCACCGGGAGAACGTACAAACACCGTACAGACAGCACCCGTAGTCAGGATCTGGCGCTTAAAGGCAGCAGCTCTACCATAGGTCCACTCTGCCGCTCCACTCTCCACTTAATAATTTATTGTCTTGTGTCCCGAAACCGAATAATGAAATTCTAACTTGCAGCAGCACAACAGATATGTAAACATCTGTAGTCACCATAATAAACAACAAAAATAAATGCAATATATAAAATCACACAACCAGCTTAGTCCAAAGACCCAAATCAATGCTCCAAGTCCCTCGTGCCACTCAAGGCAGTTCGTAGTTCAGAGTTTAATTGGAGTTTGTACTGTTCAAAAGCCTGATGGTTGTTGCGAAGAATTTGTTCCTGTACCTGACGTTACAGTTTTCAGACTCCAGTATCTTCTTCCCAATGGTAGGAGTGAAATGAGAGTGTGGCCAGGGTGGTGTGGGTGGTTTGAGGCAGTGCCTCCTACACATCCCTTTCATGGTGGGGACGTCAATTCAACACAAATGGAGATTGCTCAGCGGTGACTTGTTGTCAGTGACACAAAACAGATTAGCGATTCAGAAAAAAACACAAAGTACAGGAAGAACTCAGTGGATCAGGCAGCATCTGTGGTGGGAATAAGGAGGTGGCGTTTCAGGTTGGGACCCTTCTCCAGCCCGTCGTAGTAGGAGATGAGAAAGCTGGTAAAGATTTGATGGGGTGGGATGGGTGGATTCAGGAGAAGGGGATGGTTAGCAGATGAATGGACATAGGCTGGAGTGGAAAAGAAGACAAAGGGTGTCAGATACAGGGGGAAGAAGAGTGAAATGTACAGCCAGTGGAAGTGATATTAGTGGAAGGGAACAGAGTGGAACGACAGATGGCACAATGGGCTAAGTGTTCGTCTGGCAACCAGAAGGTAGCTGGTTCGAATCCCGCTTGGAGTGCATACTGTCGTTGTGTCCTTGGGCAAGACACTTCACCCACCTTTGCCTGTGTGTGTCCTTGGGCAAGACACTTCACCCACCTTTGCCTGTGTGTGTGGATGTAATTATGTGAAGCACTTTGGGGTCAATGCAAGTTGACTAAAAATGTGCTATATAAATAAAGACATTATAATTAAAAAGCAGAAAGGGGTTTGGGATATTGGGAGGAAAGGGTTCATACTGGATGGGGCACAGGAAAGAGAATTGGGGAAAATATATGGTGCGGGAAGGATGCTACCTAAATTTGTAGAATTTAATGTTCATACCGTTGGGACACCCAAGCAGAATATTATCTACTACATCTACTACAAACCCACTGACTCCCATGGCTATCTGGACTGACATCTACTACAAACTCACTGACTTCCATGGCTATCTGGACTACACTTCTTCCCACCCTGCTTCCTGTAAGGACTCTATCCCCTACTCCCAATTCCTCCGTCTACGCCGCATCTGCACCCATGATGCGGTGTTCCACACATGGCATCGTAGTTGTCCTCATTCTTTAGGGAACAGGGGTTCCCCTTCTCGACTATGGATGAGGCTCTCACCAGGGTCTCCTCTATATCCCATAGTTCTGGTAACAAGGACAGAGTCCCCCTTGTCCTCACCTTTCATCCCACCAGCCGTCACATACAACAGATAATCCTCCGCCATTTTCGCCACCTCCAATGGGATCCCACCACTGGCCACATCTTCCCATCTCCTCCCCTTTCAGCTTTCCGCAGAGACCGCTCCCTCCGTAACTCCCTGGTCAATTCGCCCCTTCCCACCCAAACCACACCCTCCCCAGGTACTTTCCCTTGCAACCGCAGGAAATGCTACACTTGTCGCTTTACCTCCCCCCTTGAATCCATCCAAGGACCTAAGCAGTCTTTCCAGGTGAAGTAGAGGTTCACCTGCACCTCCTCCAACCTCATCTATTGCATTCGCTGCTCTAGGTGTCAGCTGCTGTGCATCGGTGAGACTAAGCGTAGGCTTGGCGATCGCTTCGCCCGACACCTCCGCTCGGTACACACTAACCAACCTGATCTCCCAGTGGCCCAGCAATTCAACTCCCCCTCCCATTCCCAGGAGGCCCAGGACAGAAAGGTCAGTATGGGAAGGGGAAGGGGATTTGAAATGGCTAGCAACCGGGAGATCCAGCAGGTCTTGGCGGACCAAGCGCGAGTGTTCAGTGAAACGAGGTTGCCTAGCCTACGCTTCTAATTCGGACCTGCTTTTCTCCCCAGGTGCATTTGGGACCCATCTCAGACAGGCTGGAGAAGTTCACATGAGGCTTCCTTGGGGAGGAAAGTTGATCCATGGTGAGAATAGGCAGAGGAAGCCGCCTGTTTGTCCCATGCATGAACCTTACGCCGGCTCATCTTGCTGGCATTTCTGCATCTCAGCAGATTCAATCCTGCTGCTTTTTTTTTTGTGTGATCCTACAATAGTTGTGAGCAATTGCAGGAACTCTGCGCGGCAGCTGAAAGCAACCAGGCGGAGGTAGTCATGCTTGAGACATTCAAGGGAGGCGTTCAGAGTCGGAGGTTGAACCAACCATTCCCCCAAGAAAAGGACTAATACCCGGAGATGATGTGGATATTCAGAGCACAGGCACCTTCTGTGGGTGAACAGCACTTGGGGAAGATTAGAATCACAGCAGAGAAGTATGTACAATTATGAGAGGCCTCCATAGGGTAGACAGTCACAACCTTTTCCCCAGGGTGGAAATGTCCAACATTGAAGGGCATAGTGCCTGGAACACATTCTGAGGGGTGGTGGTGGTGGAGGTATATATGATAATGGTGTTTAAGATACATTTAGATCGGCACATGGATATGGAAGGAATGGAGGGATATGGATTATGTGCAGGCAGAGATGACTTTCACTTGGCATCATGTACAGCACGGATATTGTGGGCCAAAGGGCCTGTTCCTGAGCTGTACATTTTATGTCCTATGTAATTTCTTATATATTTTGCGCAAGATTTTAAACCTGCGCCTGCTGGTCACACATCATACATAATGACCTCCCACCTTTCAGTGCCCGGACTGCTGCTGGCCATTGACCACCCATTTACACCCATCCTAGTCGATTCTCCTCACATTTTCATCAAGGCCTCTCAGATTTTACCGCTCACCCACGCACTAGGGAGAATTTACAGCAGCCCAATGAACCTACCAACCCATGTGCTTTTGGGGATCTGGGAGGAAGCCGGAGTGCCCAGTGAAAACCCACACTGTGAGAATGTTTCCCCTCTTCCCCCTTCTAAACCTGTCGTGAGCTTGTCCTCATTTGTGAAAGCTCCAGCAACCTTCTCAGAATAGCCCATTGCTTACAATCTACCTGTAACCTTAGCGGTGAAATCTCTCGCTCCCTGAACCAGTATGATTATTTCACACTGTTAAATTACTCTCAGTGTGCAGAATTTGTGCTGGTCTCGATACTTCTGCAACTTATTTATTGCTAAAAGCATCAAAATGAGTGCCAGGATCAATGTCCCTTGGACTGGGTACCGAACAATCACTTCCCGCTGTAAAGATTAAGTTACCTGACCAGCGATCCAGAAAGCTGGACTAATGACCCTAAACATGTGAGGACAGATCCCAGCACGGCACAGAGTCTTAGAGAGTCATAGAGTCATACAGCACGGAAACAGGCCCTTCGGCCCAACCTGCCCATGCTGACCAACATGCCCCATCTGCACGTCCCACTTCCCTCCAAACCTTTCCGATACAAATGTCTTTTACATTTCAAAGTCTGGAGAATTTTAATTCACTGAAGTAGCTGGGAATTACTTCCGAAAATGTTCGTAACAGCTTCCATGAAAGAGTTGGATTGTCACAACATCCCAAAATGCAAACGATTCAGAAAGTGGTCTTCCCCTGCACGTTGCAGCTCATTTTCCGAGCTGGACACTTGCCAGTTCCGCTCAGCCCTCCTTTTATGTTTTGCTTTCATGCGCACTGTGTATCAGTAAATGGAAATGCTGGGTTTTGAAGTCCAGATCTTATCTGATGGAGTCATGGAGACTTAGAGCATCATATGGCCCAACTAATCCATGACAAACATGATGCACCATCTATGCATGTACCATTGAACTTACGCGACTGTTAATCCAACGGCGACCAGAAAGACTCTACGACTCTTTGGGCGACTGAGGAGACGACTCATGACAATACTGGCGACACCCTGGAGACATGTCACGGGGTGAAGCCTGTATGGTCGTGACTGTTCTGGTCGCCGCTGATTCGGACTTCTAATTCGGACTTGCTTTTCTCCCCAGGGGGATTAGCATGGACCGCTGACACAAGTCGGGACCTTGTGTGACGCTGTGGCATGTGGCCAACTCTCACTGGCACTCACATGGGAAGTTATAATCTTTGAAAATCAAAAAAAAACTGCAGATGCAGGAAATCTATATTAAAAACAGAAAATGTCAGGAACACTCATCAGGTCAGAACACACCTGTTGGAAGAGAAATGCAAATTCAAATCTCTTTCCCACAATGATTCCCACCCTGGGCCCAGCACAGTGACGCAGTCATAGCTTGAATTTCTTAGAAGAATGAAAGATTCAGTATGTCGACAAATACTCCCTTGAATCTCTACAGGTAGAGAGCATATTGACTGGTGCATCACGGTCAGGTTGGGCAACTCGAACACCCAGGAACAGCGAGCGGTGGACACTGCCCGGTCCTGACCTCATCACCATCTACAGGAGCCGATGCCTCATCAAGGCAGCCAGCATCGTCAAAGACCCTCACACAATCTCATCTCGCTCCTGCCACTGGGAGAAGGGACAGGAGCACAAAAACTATGACCACCAGGTTCAAGAACAGCTTGGTCCCAACAAACCTCAGGCTCTTGAACACTGCGCAACACTAACCTCAGCAACTCTGAATACATTGTGTCTTTGGTTGCACTAAAGACGTCAGTTTTTGCAGTAATATTACAGTTATTAATTTATTGATTTAAAAAAATATATATTATCTGTTAGTATTGCATTATACAAGCCTGTTATGCTGCTGCAAGTAAGAATGTTATAGTTCCATTGTCTGCACATATGACAGTTAAACACTTTTGACTTGACTCTTGAGAGATACAACCTGATATATTTTACAGTTCGATTTTATAGCTTAATTTCTTTTTAAACCTAGGCACAAGATCTCGCCTGCCTGAGAAATTCTAGGCATTTCGGGACTGTATAAGATGCGGAGCAGAAAAACATAACTTGTCCGTAATTTCAATGTTATTTCTGGTTCTCCCGGCATTCTTTGTGATGGTGTCATTGCTGCCTTCTGCCACGTGCCCCATTATCAGTTCACCCCATTGCCACTGCCACTGGGGTGCGCCCACCACATTGGCACCGTAGATGAGGGCTAGGTGGGAGTGCGATACCCTCTGTGTTAACTAATCTGTGGAGATCCTTATCTAAGGCCATCGACCGGTCACAGCTTTGGGGGAGATTGAACCAAGGGATGGGACTCGGTCTCCAAAGAGATCAAGGAATGTTTCCGAGTTTAACTAATGACTTCATTAGCTGAGCATTCCACTGAGTGTAACATCAATTTGGCGAGGGGATGAAAGGATGAGACAGTGCGCACCAGAGTTTAAATCTCACAATGTTATTATTTTAATGTCATCTGCTTCTTGTCAGTGAGACTAGATAGCTGATTTTTCTCCGGCTTGATTTAAGGAGTAGTCCAACATAAATGATTACAAACTGAATGCATGGAGTACATCAAAGGCAGAGGCTTTAACTTGGACTGGGATAGGACGGACAACTGTGAATGGCTCAAATGTGAAGTAGGAACAGAAAGTTGGAACGGGCAGGGCACAGCTGTGAACATCTGCAGACAGTGGTGGTCACTGGCAGCTGTGAACATCTGTAGACAGTGGTGGCCACTGACAGCTGTGAACATGTACAGCTAGTGATGTCCATTAACAGCTGTAAACATCTGCAAATGCCATCACGAGCTGCAGCCTCATTTGCTTTGATACTGAAAGGAACAACAGCCTGGTTGTATTGTCCGTCCGATAATGCTCTCTGTACAGTCCTCTCTGTGTGGTCTACTCTGTACATTCTCCTGTGTACATACCCTTCCCCCTACCCTTTGTATGATCCCCGCTGTACATTCTCCTGTGTACAGACCCCCTCCTTGTCCTCTGTATGACCCCCCCCCCCCCACTAGTTACTCTACTTCCCTTGTCCCTCTCCAACGAAGATGAATCAATGCAGAAGTCTGACCATGACCCTGCCAGACGTCTGGGTCGGTAACACATTCCCAATTAACCCCATTCCCTGCCTCCTTCTCCCTGGCTCTGCAAAGCGTCTCCCTCACGTATTCGCCTAATCCTCTCTGACAGCTACAAATGAACTTGCATTCGCAACCCCCAAGGTAATGACCTCCTGATCCATAACTGCCCATTGTGTGAAGAGTCGCCCATCTTCTCTTCTTCCATTCTCTGAGAGGTCGCAGTAAAACCTCAGCCTCCTGAGCCGTCTGCCTCCGAGATCAGTTCCTCTTCACTCACATTGTCTCCATTCTCTCTCACTCCAACAGGTCTCATCCCAGCTCACCCACTCTCGCCCTACAGCCCGTGTCCCTGGTCCCTGGGACCACTCGTCATTGCTCATCTGGCTCTCCTCTGCCTCTGGGCAAGCCTGCTTGAATGCATGCAGTTGCATATGTATATGTGATATTGTCAGTTGTATATAAGAAAGCAATATCATAATGTTTATCCACACTTCAAATCTCCACTTCAAAGCAATAATGAGCGTAAAAGCAGGTGTTTAAGTTCAGCAGTTTCTTGTGGAATACTTTGAAATGATCAAAGGCTCATCATGTTATCGATGGGCTGGGGATATGACATTATGGGGCACCGTTGCCAAATGTAATACCAGTAGATGTTAACAACGTTGAACCTGCTTTGCCAGAAAGAATCATATCGTCGTCAAATCTCAGAAGCTGTTTTATTTCTCCAGAGGTCAACCTTGTTAAAAGATGACGGGCCCATTGTAGAATATTAAATCCTGCTACTCCATTGTCAGGATAAGTGAGGTATCGCCAGCTTCGAGGTCCCACCTGCGTTGCCCTTTGACAGGACGTGCGGTTCACATGCCTGCCAATAGACTTGAAACACAGAGACTCTGTTTCCAAGAGTCAAGACTGAAGAGAGTCAAGAGTGTTTTATTGTCAGATGTCCCAGATAGAACAATGAAATTCCTACTTGCAGCAGCACTACAGAATATGTAAACACAGTACACTGTAAACAATATAATAATTTAGAAAAAAAAGTTCAGTGTAGGTAAGAAATGCAGATGCTGGTTTAAAGCAAAGGTAGACACAAAATGCCGGAGTAACTCAGAGGGACAGACAGCATCTCTGGGGAGAAAGAATGGGTGATGTTTCGGGTTGAGACCTGATTAAGTGTCTTGACCCAAAACATCACCCATTCCTTCTCTCCAGAGATGCTGCCTGTCCCACTGAGTTACTCCAGCATTTTGTGTCTATCTTTTGCACATGCACATAAAAAACAAACAATAACAGTGCATTAATAACAATAATAGTCTATGTAGTTCAGAGCTTATTTGAGGTTGTAGTATTTAATAGCCTAATGGCTGCAGGGAAGAAGCTGTTCCTGAACATGGACTTAACAGTTTTCAGGGTCCTGTACCTTCTTCCCGATGGCAGGGGTGAAATGAGTGTGTGGCCAGGGTGATGTGGGTCTCCGATGATGCTGGCTGCCTTTTTGAGGCAGCGACTCAAAAACTCAAAAATGCTTTCAGCTTTGTCATGGGAGGAGATGATCAGATGGAGGATCAGGCTCTGCGCCCCATGGCTCCTCACTGTGGTGGGCAGCAGAACAGCAGTGCAAGGATGTTGCGAAGGAACAGCAGATGCTGGTTTACACCGATGTGAGTCCAAGCGCAGGCTCGGCGATCATTTCACTGAACACTTCCGCTCAGTCCGCTCAGATCGACCAGTTGCTAAACACTTTAACTCACTCTCCCATTTCCAATCTGACCTTTCTGTCCTGGACCTCCTCCGTTTTCAAAGTGAGGCCCAATGCAAATTGGAGGAACAGCACCTCATATTTCACTTGGGTAGTTTACACCCCAGCAGTATGAATATTGATTTCTCTAACTTCAAGCAACCCTTGCTTTCCCTCTCTCTCTATCCCTCCCCCATCCTAGTTCTCCGACTAGTTTCACTGTCCTACTGATTACATTTTACTGATCATATGCCTGGTTGTCATTTCCCCGTCAGCCAACTGATCCATTTTACATTCTCCTTGATCTTCGTCCTCTTTATCCTCTCATTTTCACACCGTACCCTTCCATATTTCTGTCTCCCTCTCCCCTGACTCTCAGTCTGAAGAAGCGTCTCGACCCGAAACGTCACTCATTCCTTCTCCCCAGAGATGCTGCCTGTCCCGCTGAGTTACTACAGCATCTTGTGTCTATCTTCAGTGCAAGACTGTTGCTGGATTTGGCCCTTCACATTAGATTATAAGACAGAGAAGCAGAATTAGGCCATTTGGCCCATCGAGTAGCCACTTATTTGTGCAGACAGGAAAGCTTTCGATTTACTGAGGTACTTAAAGCCTGGGCCATTGTAGTAATTCTCCACGCAAACCTTACTTCAGCGCTGGTACAAACCTCTCTCAAGTGAATCATTGAAAGTGGGAAAGGATCATTTTTCGAGGCTGAGATAATTGACCTACTGAGTAAGTGGCTGGAGTCATAAGATCATATGTGATAGGCACATCATGTCTACTCCACCATTCAATCATGGCTGATCTATCTCTCCCTCTCAACCCCATTCTCCTGTCTTTTCCCCGTAATCTTTGACAACCTTACTAATGAAGAACCGTTTATTCTCCGATTTAAAAAAATGTAGTGACTTGGCCTCAATAGCCGTCTGTGGCAATGAATTCCACAGATGCACCACCTTCTGACTAAGGAAATTCCTCCTCATCTTCATTCTGAAGGTAGGTCCTTTTATTGTGAGGCTGTGCCCTCTGGTCCTAGACATTCCCACTGGTGGAAACATCCCTCTGTATGGTCTCTCTCCTGATCATACTGTGCCAGGAATGGCTGCTACTGTGCCAGGAACGGCTGCTACTGTGCCAGGAACGGCTACTACTAGCTTGGGGTCGGCTGGTTATCGCAGCTGCTTTGTTCCTGCACATGGTATCACATAATAATAATAATAATGGATGGGATTTATATAGCGCCTTTCTAATACTCAAGGCGCTTTACATCGCATTATTCATTCACTCCTCAGTCACACTCGGTGGTGGTAAGCTACTTATGTAGCCACAGCTGCCCTGGGGCAGACTGATGGAAGCGTGGCTGCCAATCTGCGCCTACGGGCCCTCCGACCACCACCAATCACTCACACACATTCACACACATTCACACACAGGCAAAGGTGGGTGAAGTGTCTTGCCCAAGGACACAACGACAGTATGCACTCCAAGCGGGATTCGAACCGGCTACCTTCCGGTTGCCAGCCGAACACTTAGCCCATTGTGCTATCTGTCGTCCCAATATAGACATGAAGAGCCCATTGAGTTCTGAAAGCACCAAGCCAGATGCTGCAGCTGGCATTTCATATAAATAAGCTGCCCTGTGTCTAATGATTCCATTGAACAGTGTAGGGTTGGGCTTGGGGAGAGGCATCTTTCTGCTGTTGGACACTTTCACACGCTTGGCTCTGTCACTGGGAAAGTTTTGCACTTGCACCACTCCTCTCAATAACAAACCAGATCACACAGTATTACAGCATATAGTCAGGCCCTTCGGCCCACCGAGTCCACACTGACCATCAAACACCCATTAAGTGTAATCCACACTAATTCCATTTTAGTCTCCACTTCGGACAACACCCAAAATCAGAATTAAACCTGGGTCATCGATGTAAACCAGCCCAAATGTCTTTTAAATGGGCACTTGCCTTTACCACTTCCTCTGGAAGCTCATTCTAGATCCAATCTCCCGCTCTGTGAAACTCTTGCTCCTCAGTCCCCTTTTAAACTCCTCCTATCATCTTTAAACCTATGTCCTGTTGTGTTAAACTCCCTTAACTCTGGAAGAAAAGATTGTGACCATCCATTTTATCGTTGCCTTTCATGATTCTATCTCCATCTGCCATTTCTTTGCCCACTCTTCCAGTTGATTTAGATTATGTTCTAATTTTAGATAACCTTCTTCAGTGCCCACTATGCCACCAATGTTGGAGTTAAGGGTCTGTCCCACTTGGCGATTTTTTCGGCGACTGCCGGCGTCATTGACTGACATATCAGGGTCGGCGAAAGATTTTGAACATTTCGAAATCCAGCGGCGAGAAAAAAAATGTTGCAACACTTGAGGAGACAGTGCGCGTCAATACATCGTCACGCCGCATCACGCCGCATCACGCCGCATCACGCCGCATCACGCCGCATCACGCCGCATCACGCCGCGACTTTTTTGGTGACATGATAAGTCAGACAATGATGCCGACAGTCGCCAAAAAAATCGGCAAATGGGACAGGCCCTTAAGGGGTATCATGCTCCTGTACATTCTAAATATCACAACATATACCCATTGATCCTGTGGACATATTGATTCAAGAATTTAATTTCCAACTATCAGTAAAAGGAAACTTTTTACAAGACACCCGTAATATCCACAACTATTGCTCATTGAACAGTGGATCAATGTGGAGGGCATTGAGGCGAGCAGGCTGCAGTATTTGTGCTGCATTCACTATGGTACTGAGACTGCTGATGGCTACAATTCAGGGTGGCACTCAGTGTCATTCGTTGTTTACATCCACAACTGAAATTGTGCTGTTTGCCAGTTGTTACATTTGGTATTAGTCAGCACTATACCTCCCTGCTTCCTCTGCCCGTCTGAGACTATAACCCAAACACCAGGTGGTAAACAAGCCTAGTGTTATTTCTGCTGATACAGCAGAATATTTGTTAAAATGCTGAACTAATTAAACAGAGCCATTTTTTAAACTGCATATTAACACACTCTCTTGCAAAACTGCCTCCATCCTTGTGCACAGTGACAGTGCTTGACTCGAACGACATAATAAGAGCAGGTAATATGAGGTAATTGAGGAGGTAGTTGAGGCAGGTGCGGTAACAGCATGTAAGAGACACTTGGACAGGCACATGAATAGGAAAGGTTGAGAAGGATATGGGCCAAATTCAGGCATTGAGCCGAGCAAAGATCGGGCATTTTGGTCGGCATGGTTGAGTTGGGCCGAAGGGCCTGTTTCAGTGTTTTTTGACAGTATGACTCTATTAAAGGATCAGATCACATCAGATCAGATGGATTTCCCCACTAGGTACATTTGTGGCAGGGCCGGCGTGATTGCTGTAGTTTATCACCCTTCTGGCAGTGTTGCTGCCACACCAATCAGTCGCACATCACAAAGGGAAGGTAACCTTTCAAAAGTGCTAACTAGAAGTATTTCTCTTTCAGCACCTCTCGGTCCCACTGAAACGCAATAAAGCACAACCAAGGGAAGAACTTAATTACATTTGAAACCAGACAAAAGTCGGAATTGGATTGATGAAAGGTTGTTTTTGCAACTACATAAAAGTGCTGCCTTTTCACAAATCCATGACTAATTTGTCTTATTTTCTTGTTGAGTCAGGCTTACAGTATGTGTGAGTGGAAGTTGCTGTGGTCCACATTTTACTGGGATGCATCTGTTGGGTTGGAACTCTGAAGAGTGGCATGCTGAAAGCGACTCACAACAGGAGCACAGAGAGTTCTCTGCTCACCATCCGCTAACCTGTACATCATTGCCAGTGGCCACTTCCCTCAGACAGCGTAACGGGCCACCATTGCTGCGATTTATTGGCTTCTCCCAAGATTAGATTTAGAGAGTTTGGAGTTTAGTTGATAGAAATGAAGCGTGGAAACAGACCCTTCGGCCCACTGAGTCCGAACCGACCACTGATCACCGGTACACTAGTTACGTGCAACACACTATGGGCAATTTACAGAAGCCCATTAACCTACAAACCTCCATGTCTTTGGAGTGTGGGAGGAAACCGGAGCACCCAGGGAAAACCTATGTGGTCACAGGGAGAACGTACAAACTCCGTACAGACAGCACCCGCAGCCAGGATTGAATCCGGGTGCTGTAAGTCAGCAACTCTACCGCTGCGCCACCATGCCGCCTAGTAGTAATATTTGCAACAGCACATGAAGGACAGTTTCTTAACAGCTTTAAACTTCTATTATTTGGATTCAAATAAATGTAATTTTGCTTGGCACAATATTCTGTTATAGTTGAAGTTTCCCCAATAGTCCAGCTAAGCCTCACTCATCTATACTGTCATGCTTCTTCTTGCGTATGGCGTACACAGCCTAAAGTTGTAGGACAACTTGTTCTATTTGATCTTATTTGATTGTGCACGCCAGGTTGATTGCATTTGTCGAAACAGGGCGGACCACGTGAAGGTTGCAATCACCTGTTTCATGCTGACTCCTTGCTTCTAAGCAATAAAGCCACGAATCACACCAAGCTTTAGTGGCTTATCAGTTTGATCTGTCACCTTCAAAGATTTGTTTATGCTTTGATTGCATGATCCTTCTATTCACTGTATTGAACCATTATATTGCTTCATCTTATCCTTTATTGATTGTCATGCTTGTCTTTTATCGTAGAACATAGAAAGATATAGTCTAAAAAAGGGTCCCGACCCGAAATGCCACCCATCCATGTTCTCCAGAGATGCTGCCTGACCTGCTGAGTTACTTCAGCACTTTGTGTTCTGGAAAGGTATAGCACAGGAACAGGCCATTTGGCCCACAATGTCCATAATGCCGAGATAAACTAATCTCCACTGCTTGCAAGTAATATTATCCCTTCATTCCCTGCATATTCATGTGCCTATGCAAAGGCCTCTCAAATGCCCATTATCATATCTGCCTTCACCAAAACGTCACTCATTCCTTCTCTCAAGAGATGCTGCCTGTCCCGCTGCGTTATTCCAACATTTTGTGTCTATCTTCGGTTCCTTCCTAAACTAAACTAAACTAAACTAAACTAAACTAAACTAAACTAAACTAAACTAAACTAAACTAAACTAAACTCCCTCATAAGATGATTAATTATTTGTCGATGAACAAAGTTTACATTAGATGTGCAGGGCATGTTTTTTTTTACACAAAGTATGGTGGGTGCCTGGAACGCACTGCCAGGGGTGATGGTGGAGACAGATACAATGGGGTGGGGGGGGGGGAGTTTAAAGGCTTTTAGATAGGCAAATAGATATGCAAAGAATATGGATATCTTGATCACCTGCAGGCAGAGGATATTACTTTAATTTGGCCTCATGTTTGGCACCGACATTGTGGGCTGAAGGCCCTGTGCTGTACTGTTCTATGTTTAATGTTCTGGGGGAATCACCAATCACTCTACAATATTATATGTTCAGTGTTTAGCAAGGAGATTAGCAGTAGCTGAAACCAATCCAAAATTGCATGCTTTGTAAGAAAGGAGTCCCAACAACTGGACTGCAATACCGCCAACAACTGGGCTACTTTAGAAAGTATCTCCCATTAACTGCAGAGCACCAGAAGAAATTCCCCAATAAATGAAATGGCAAGTCCCCAGAATCTGGCAATGCACTACAGTGGAACCAACAATAACTGGGGTGTATGGAAGAAATTATACTTACGCAAATAAGGAAGCAGCAAATAAAAGAACAGGATACCAATAGACGTTAAGGAAACATATAATAACTTGCAGCAACAGTGATGAATTTCCAAAATAAATGTATATGTGCATGAGCAACATCTGAACCACAACTGCAAATGCAACTACCTGCAATATGCTGCAGGGAATCTCAAACTACAGCACAATTCCAGAAGGCAAACTGCAATATCTGCCTCCCTTTGCAAAAGAATGTCTGATTAATTCTATATCAGAAATCACAATATCAGCTGTAAACTGAAGGAAATGCAAGAGGACTTTCTGCACAAGACTGGAATCTCCCCCCCCCCCGTTCTGTAGAGACTCCTAGTTTAATGCTCACTCTGCAGTGGAATCATCAGCAACTGCAGAATTCTGGAAACAAATCTTCAATAAAGAGACAGAAATTTACAAAGATATCTTCAATAACTGCATTGATTTAGAGCATCTCCAATAAATGCAGCATGTTTGAGGAACTTGAAAGAAATCATTTTTAGCCAAAAGATAGTACAAGAGAAGCTGATGAACTCAAAAGCAAATATATCCAAAGCCCCTGATGATATACTGTTGTGAAAGAGATGTCTTTGCAGTCATTGGTTCGGGGTCGGAACAGTGGCTCAGTACCTGCTGCCTTACAGCGCCAGTTCGATCCTGACTACGGCTGCTGTTTGTATGGAGGCTGTATGTTCTCCCTGTGGCCAAGTGGGTTTTCTCCAGGTGCTACAGTTTCCCCCGCATACCAAAGACGTACAGGCTTGTAGGTTATTTGACCAGTAAAAATTGTAAATTGTCCCTGGTGTGTAGGGTAGTGCTAGGGTGTGTGTGATGTACGGACCCGTTGAACCGAAGGGCCTGTTTTCATGCTATATCTCTAAAATCTAAAGGATGTTTTGATTATCAAAATCTCCGCAGATTTTGGGCTTTCGTATAATGTAAGCTTCTGTGACTGTGACATCCACCCTGCAATAGAAACTTTAATAATATGAAAACTGAATAATTAACTGCTCTAAAGGGGTATCTTTACAAGGGCAGCACAATGGCATAGCTGGTAGAGCCACTGCCTCACAGCACCAGAGGCACAACGAACCTGACCTCGGGTGCTGTCCGTGTGGAATTTGCACATTCTCCCTGTGACTGCGTGGGTTTCCTCCTGGTGCTCCAGTTTTCTTCCACATACCAAAGATGTGCGGATTTGTAGGTTAATTGACCTCTGTAAATTACCTTGAGTGTGCATAGGGAATGAATGCGAAAGTAGGAGAACATAGATCTAGTGTGAGCGGGTGATTGATAGTCGGCGTGGACTCGATGGGACAAAGAGCATGTTTCCATGCTGTATCTTTCAAACAATCACTCAACCGACCCAGTAGTTTATTATTCTTAAATGTTCTAAATGGATTACTCATAACTATACTGTTCTGTAAACGAATCTTCATGAATTATAGCTTAATGGAATGACTTGGTGAAGAGCTCGATCAGGAGAAGATAAAATGGAAGGGAATCCTCCAGTATAATAGGGATCATTAACTAGGGATCATTGATTACTAGTCCACACTGTAAATTACTGCAATTCAGCAGGGGAATCCCGCATTAAGTCGAATACACTGTGAGAATGCTCGGAATGAAGTCTCTATAAGTGAACTGTACCAAGAGTGTATCAATCCCTAGAATACACCAAGAGGGAATCTCTCAAATAGACAGTACATCATAATCGTAATCGTAATCGTAATCAAAATCATACTTTATTAGCCAAGTATGTTTTGCAATGTACGAGGAATTTTGATTTGCCACACATCATACCATTCAAAAGTAACAAAACACACAAAACACATTTTAACATGAACATCCACCACAGTGACTCCTCCACATTCCTCACTGTGATGGAAGGTGAAAAAAAGTTCAATGTCTTCCCTTCTTTGTCCTCCCGTAGTCAGGGGCCTCGAGCTTGGCTCCCGTAGCCGGCGGCGTTCGGGCCCTCCATGTCGGGGCAATCAAGCTCCTGCATCAGGGGGATGTCAGCTCCCCGCGCCAGGCGATCGATCCCGGGTCGGGGCTAGTCAAACCTTCTGTGTCATTTGGAGCTTCCCGACATGGGTCTCTACCCGAGACTGTGAGCTCCTTGATGGTGAAATCCGCTGGCCGTGGTTGGAGCGTCGATCCCAGGCAAGGGATCGGCTCCGATGGTAAGTCCATGCCTCGTGGTGGTGATCAAAGTCAGTCCTGATCAAGGCCTCCAGCTCCATGATGTTAGGCTGCAGAGCGACCGGAGATACGATCCGGAAAACAATCGCATCTCCGGCAAGATAAGAGATTGAAAAAAAGTTTTCCCCGACCTCCTCCCCCCACCCCGCCCACCTCGCCCACCCCCCACATAAAACAAACCAGAGAACATTAACACAAACTTTTAAAACACACTAAACAGACGAAAAGACAGATAGACTGTTGGCGAGGCTGCCATCGTGCGGCGCCCCCTGGTGGTATACATCTTTGATTACTGGGAAAGGTTGAGTAGGCAGTTCCTTGGAGCGCAGGATGATCTTATAAGGGGTGATCTTATTGAGGTGTATAAAATCATGAGAGGAATAGATTGGGTAGATGCATAGAGTCTCGTGCCCATAGTAGGTGAATCGAGTGCCAGAGGACGTAGACTTAAGGTGAAGGATAAAAGATTTAATAGGAATCTGAGGGGGTCACTTTTTCACACAAAGGGTGGTGGATGTATGGAACAAGCTGCCAGAGGAGGTAGTTGAGGCTGGGACTATCCCAACATTTAAGAAACAGTTAGACAGGTACCTGGAAAGGACAGGTTTCGAGGGATATGGACCAAATGCAAGCAGGTGGGACTAGTGTAGCTGAGACATGTTGGCCGGTGTGGAGAAGTTGATCTGAAGTGCCTGTTTCCCACTGTATCACTCTATGACTCTATGCCTCTACGGTTAGTCACTGGGGCATCCCCATTAAGTGAAGAACACAACCTTTTGCATGTCATAGGTAGACACAAAATGCTGGAGTGACTTGTGTATGTCATGCCTTCCTTCCTCTGGAAGCATAGATGCTAAAGCGAGCTTAACATAGATTCACCAGACTCAATGCTGGGATGGCATATGAGGAGAGATGAGGAGAGATTAAGCACACTGGGTCTATAGTCTCTGGAGATGAGGACAATGAGAGGTGATCTCATTGAAAAATGGGGCATAATTGAATGGTGGGGTGGAGGCAGGGGGGTGGTGGTGGGGAGGGGGGGAGATACTGCTTCCTCCGGCAATGCTGGATCAAAATTAGGGGTCAGCTATTCAGGGTCAAAATGGGAATAAATGTCTTCATCCTGAGAGAAGTGAAAGTTTGGAATTCTCTGTCCAAGAAGCCTTTGCAGGTTAAGTCACTGATTACATTCAAAACAGAATGCGATAGATTTTTTAGATATGCAGGAAATTATAGTTGATGCAGGAGATTGCTGCTGAGGTAAAAGGGAAAACCACCTTATTGAATGTTGAAGCAGACACTAGGGAGAAAATCACACACTCCGGTCTCTGTTTCATATCTTCTTATGTACCAGGAAGTTCCGAGTAACAGAGGCATCTCACAAGGGAATCCCCATTAGCTGGAGCCCCGACAAGGGGATACAGATGCTCCACAACTTTCGTAAAGGGCCTGTCCCACTTTCAGGACCTAATTCAGGACCTTTTTTACTCGTGAACATTTTTCATCATGCTAGAAAAAAAAGCACTGACCTACTTGATGCCATGAGTACCTACGACTAGCATCACGACCCCCTACGACCTCCTACGACCTTGTGACGACCATGCTGCGAGTATGAGTCAAGGGCAAACTCGGCAGAGGTTGTGAATTAGGTCATGAAAGTGGGACAGGCCCTTTAGTGTTACATCCCGCGGACCCTTGCGTAAGTCGGAAACAGAAGTGCTGCTGCGCATGTGAAATTTTACTATTCAACGTGGAGATGACAGGGGAGCTCCGACACGGGGATCACGTGGGTGTCAGTGGGCTTAAAGAATTGCTTACGTAAGTGCGAGTTTACGTAAGTCGCCTGTTTTGTACATTGTGGAGCACCTGTACTCAGAAACTGGGATCTACCGGCAACTCCAATAAGTGGACTTCACTCTGAGGAAGCCCCCAATAACTGAGACAAACTTTCTAATCTGTAATAACATTACCAAGTAATCCAGAAACACTGCACAGTTCTACCCCTAATAAGTGTATCCCATATAAATCTAATCCTCAACCACACTAGCACTCTTTGCCCAATAACTACACCACCTGCAATGAGATCCCACACTACTGTAACATTGCAAGAAAACTGGCATTGAATCCTCAACAGCCACGTGGAATCCCTGTAGCTCACGCTCATGATGACGTACTATCTAGGGAATCCCCAATCCATGAAACATTCGGTAATGGATGTCAGCTCTCCGTAATAACGTCCCAAATAATTCCGTCATTCAGTGCTAGAATCCACAGTAGATACAAATGACTACTTGATTAAATCCACAATGATGACAACTCTCCATAATGGATTGCCTAATTACCACTGCAATCTATAATGGTATCCACATTTCCAACAACATCTTATAATGGAAGTGAAACTCAATACAGAAGGGAAATCATAATAAAGGCAGTAATCTTTGCATACTTTAATGACATCCATTAACCCAGGCAATCTTGGATAGAAGATCCAATATCCTAAGGAGCCCTCAATAACTGTGACATTGTGTGATGGGACTCCCATTGACTTCAGAAGGTATATTGGATTCTCTAACCCTAGAGCATGGTACGTGGAACTGTACAGCACAGGAACAGGCCCTTCAGCCCATAATGTCTGTGCTCAACATGATGCCGAGATAAATTAATCCATATTCCTCCTTTTCATGTATTGGAAGGACCTGCAGATGCTGCTTTAAGCCAAAGGTAGACACAAAATGCTGGAGCAACTAAATGGGTTAGACAGCATCTCCAGAGAAAAGGAATAGGTGACATTTTGGGGTGAGACCCTGCTTCTTCAGTCTGAAGCGGAGTCTCGATCTGAAACGTCACCAATTTATTTTCTCCAGAGATCGATCTGACCCACTGAGTTACACCAGCATTTTGTCTCCCTCCTTTTCATACTCATTACAGAGAAGAGTACTGCACAGGAAACAGGCCCTTCGGCCCACCATGTCCATGCCAGACGTGATGCCAAGATAAACTAGTCTCCTCTACTTGCATGTGATCCACTCCCTCCATTCCCTGCCTATCCATGTGCCTATCCATGTGCCTATCCATGTGCCTATCTAAAATGCCCGCACATCAGTGCACAACAAACTCCCAATAACTGCAACACTCTCCAAAGGAATCTTCAATGATGACACCAATCTGTGGCAGAAGGGCCAACAATTGCATCAGCCTGTTCCAGAATGATCAATAACTCCAGCACTCCAGACGGCATTCTTTATACACCACCCATAAAACCTTCACAGTTGCTCAAAGCAACTCTCGACAGAGGCTGTGGACCATCCAGCATCAGTGGCTGTTCAGCACTAAAACTGAAAACTCAATAACTGCAGCTATCCATAAGGTGACTGCCAATAACTGAAGCACTCTATGGTGGAATCCCCAATCAATGAGGATTTCCACTCAGACGTGGATTGCAGCATTACTAGAATTAACAATAATAGAAATATAGTATATAATAGTACTATAATTATATAATTATTATCATATATCATATCATACATCATAAAAATTATGATGGCATACACAGTAGTTATCTTACTCACTCCCTGCAGCTTTCTTTAGACACAATAGCCGCATAACTCTTAAGGGCCTGCCCCACTTGCACGACCTAATTCACGACTTCTGCTGAGTTTGCCCTTGACTCATACTCGCAGCATGGTCGTCACGATGTCGTAGGAGGTCGTAGTTAGGTCGTGGCAGGCCGTGATGCTAGTGGTAGGCAAAGATACTAGAGGAGCTCCTCTAGTATCTTTGGTGGTAGGTACTCGTGACATCAAGTAGGTCGGGGCATTTTTTTTAGCATGATGAAAAATGTCCACGAGTAAAAAAGGTTGTGAATTAGGTCGTGAAAGTGTGCCAGGCCCTTAAGCTGAAACCCCAATAACATGGAAGACTACAAAAAATCTCTAATGGTTGTTCTACACCATTTAGGAATCTCCAAACAACACCATTCTTTGGTGTAATATAAATTAAAAGCAGCATTTCTAAGGGAAACTAAAGCATTCTATAATATAACCCGTGATGACAACAGTATTTTGTTCGCGAATTCCTATAACTACAGTGTTCTGTAATTATTTATTGAAACTGTGGCACGATGTAAGGCAACCCACAAAACCTACAGCATTTTAATAATAATAATAATAATAATTTTATTTATAGAGCACTTTAAAAACAATCATAGTTGCAACAAAGTGCTGTACATCACTAATCATTGACAAAAAAGTTAATACACACCAATAATAACAATTAAAAGATGGAGTAAGTAAAGATATTCAAAATAAAGAAATATTAAAAACACTAAAAACAGGAGCAAAGTCTCATGCATGGTCAAAAGCCAGGGAGTATAAATGTGTTTTAACACTGGCTTTGAAGATGGACAGTGAGGGGGCCTGTCTGACGTGCAACGGCAGAGCGTTCCAGAGTGCCGGAGCAGCAACAGAGAAGGCTCTATCCCCTCTGAGCATTTTAGAATGGAATCACTAATAACAATGACACACTATAACAGGATCCCTAATCATATCTCCACCCTGTAATGGAGTTTCTAATGGTGACACAGTGTAGCAGTTAGTTGAGCTGTTGCCACTCGGTGCCAGAGACCCGGGTTCGATCCTGAACGTGGGTGCTCCCTGTATGGAGTTTGCACATTGCGCCTGTGACAGCATGGGTTTCCTCCAGGCGCTCGGGTTTTCTTCCATATCCCAAAAACGTGCGGGTCTGTAGGTTAATTAGCCTTTGTAAATTGTCTCCTGTAGCAGTAGCAGGAGCATTCTGAAACGGAATCCCGAGTAGCAAAAACAACCAGTAACGGAACATCTGATAACTATGGCATTCCTTAACGGAATTCCCGATAACAACAGCATTCCTTAACGGAATCCCCAGTAATGACGGCATTCCTTAACGGAATCCCTGATAACTACGGTGCTCCTTAACGGAATCTCCACTTGCTGTTGTGCTCTGTAAGGCAGAGCACAATAACCATACAAGGCGATTGCCAATAGCTGCTCAAATACACCTGGACCATTTCCGACACTTCCCTACCATTTCTTGACCTCACTATCTCCATCGCAGGTGATAGACTTCTGAACGACATCTACTAGAAACCCACTGACTCCCATGGCTATCTAGACTACACTTCTTCCCACCCAGCTTCCTGTGAGGACTGCACCACTACTCCCAATTCATCCATCTATGTCGCTTCTACTCAGAGGATGAGATGTTCCACACCAGGGTATCGGAAATGTCCTCATTCTTCAGGGAACGGGGGTTCCCCTCCCCTACCATAGATGAGGCTCTCACCAGGGTCTCTTCAATACCCCGCAACACTGCTCACTCTCCCCATCCCCCCACTCGGAACAAGGGCAGAGTCCCCCTAGTCCTCACCTTCCACCCCACTAGCCGTCACATACAACAAATAGTTCTCCGTCATTTTCGCCACCTCCAACGTGACCCCACCACTCGCCACATCTTCCCATCTCCCCCCATGTCTGCTTTCCGCAAAGACCACTCCCTCCGTGACTCCCTTGTCAATTCTCCCCTTCCCACCCACACCACCCCCTCCCCAGGCACTTTCCCTTGCAATCGCAGGAATGCTATACTTATCGCTTTACCTCCCCCCTCGACTCCATTCAAGGACCCAAGCAGTCGTTCCAGGTACTACAGAGGTTCACCTGCACCTCCTCCAACCTCATATATTGTATCCGCTGCTCTAGATGTCAGCTGATCTACATCGGTGAGACCAAGCGTAGGCTTGGCGATCGTTTCGCCGAACACCTCCGTTCGGTCCGCAATAACCAACCTGACCTCCCGGTGGCTCAGCACTTCAACTCCCCCTCCCATTCCGAATCTGACCTTTCTGTCCTGGGCTTCCTCCATGGCCAGAGTGAGGCCCACCGGAAATTGGAGGAGCAGCACCTCATATTCCGCTTGGGCAGACTGCACCCCAGCGGCTTGAACATTGACTTCTACAATTTCCGGTAGCCCTTGCTGTCTCCTCCCCTCCCCTTCTTAGCTCTCCCTCAGCCCACTGGCTCCTCCTCTTCCTTTCTACTTCCCACCCCCACCGCCCACTCCCCCCACCCTGCATCAGTCTGAAGAAGGGTTTTGGCCCGAAACGTTGCCTATTTCATTCGTTCCATAGATGCTGCCGCACCCGCTGAGTTTCTCCAGCACTTTTGTCTACCTTCGGTTTTCCAGCATCTGCAGTTCCTCCTTGAGCAGTTTATAAAGGAACTTCCAAGAGCTTCTGCAATATACAGCTGGGTGGAATCACTGTGACACTCAAGAGGAAAAGCAACCGCTATGTTAACACTACATTGTACAGTGCACTCAAGCCCTTGCCTGACTTCAGTTGTCTAGATGGCCAATCCACACAAAGCATAACTCTCCTAGATTTCATCCAGGATGGTACCCATAATCCCAGGAATTAGCTGTAATGAGTTGGAACAATCAGCCAGATGTATCCACCTTCATTTGTTGCCATTAGCCTCTGCTGAAAGTGCAAAACCCATGGGCACAATCCGTCTCCATTGCCTGCGCATTGGTGAATGTCCTGGCCCGGCACTGACTTGCACTGGCAACTCAACCTGCATTGAAAGTGCCCGTGAGATTGGCAACCACTGCAGACAGTTAGGTCCGTGCCACCGGTGATAAGCGCTAATATAGTTGTTTTAACCAGAGACCTGGGCATGTGTGATGGCTTCCCATATGGAAGTCCCTGCTAGCTTGGAGAACTTCAAATGCCAGAGAAAATTTGTCTGCACCTGCCTATGACTGATCTATCCCCTTCATCTCAACCACTGTGATTTGCAGCAGTGACTAACCCTAGGCCTGGGTGAAGCCTTCACCAATTTAAATGGTCACCCTGTGATGTTGTTGACCACATTAGCCAGTTAATGGGTAATTGGCCAGGCTTGTATGGTACCACTGCAGGATGAGTTCTGTATTGGCTCTGCACACTTCCAGCTAAGAGCTGGAACCAAGTGCCTCATTTCACTGTGGATTGAGCTACCAATGAATTGCATGGAAGTTGCAGCTTGTAAAATCCTGCCTCGACCTGTGTTTTCGGGAGAGGAAGTAATCCTGAGTAAGGTAGTGAGTAAGGTGGGGAGGTGCGTGCAGAGTTTTCACTGCAGATAATGAATAGTCTCTCTGAATATTTGCTATCCCTAGCAGATTCAGGAAGGGAAGAGTTATTACTACTGAAGGAAAGAATCCAATGTGGGATGATGTGGGTCACAATTGCTTAATATGTTCAATCCTAACTCAGTACTTTTGCCTGAAAGTTAACCAGGTTCACTTCATCAGCACATATTATTGTAAGGCACTGATTTATTTTCATATTTAGTCTTCGCTGTTTTATGTGACAGATTGCACACTCAGAGATTTTCAAAGTGGAAAAGGTTATTGCAAGTTATAAAATGTTGAGTTGTGTCAGAGGATTTTTTTTTTTTTGCTGTGGAATTCATCCAGTTGACGAGTTCCAAGGAAAACAAACCAAACTTTGCAGAAACAAGGTCCTGCAGATGCCGGTTTACAAAGAAGAACACAAAGTGTTGAAGTAACTCAACGGGTTGGGCAGCATCTCTGGAGTACATGGATGGGCGACGTTTCGGGTCGGGACCCTTCTTCAGACTGACTGTGGGCGTTGGGCGAGGGAAGGAAAGAAAGCTGGGAGGGAGGAGAGGCAATACAAAGCGAGGCAGGTAATAGGTTAACGTGACCGAGGGGGGAGTTGATAGGCAGTTAGTTAGAACAAAGACCTGAGATTAAAACAGAAGATGTGAGATGAAGGGACTGAAAAGCTGCGAATTGTGCAGCAGGAGGAAGGAAAGTGGATGGAGCAGGAGGGAGGGGAGAGAAATAGGTATGAGTGCAGGTGGGGCACCGTGGAGGGGTGGAAGGGGATGTGTTTGGAGAAAGGGGAGTGGCAGAGAGCTGTTTGTTATTGAAAACATGGGGAATTCAATGTTCAAAGCATTGGGTTGTAAGCTACCCAAGTGGAATATGACGTGCTGTTCCTCCAGTTTGCATGTGGCCACACTCTGTCCAGGGCCTCCACCATTGCCAGAGTGAGGACACCTCCTCATATTCCACTCTGGTAGCTTCCATTTCCTCCACAGATGTTGCCTGGCCCGCTGAATTCCTCCAGCACTTTGTTTTTTTTGCACAAGATTCTAACAACTGCAGTTTCTTATGTCTCTAGGATCACATCTCACTAGTTTGTTGTTTTACTTCGGAGTCACGTGAGTGACTACGTGAAGAACCCCGCCAGGACGCATGCGTGTCATATCGCTACACGCATTGTGAAACAGTCAGGCAGGGTGGAACAACGTTCCCCCGCAGCGGCAGTTTTAAAAGCCGGAACCTGCAGGTAAGAGTATTCTGCGGTCTTTTTGTGTTTTCCCATACTGATTACAGGTGGGGAGCATGGACAAGTCGAAGAAAGCAGCGAGGGCTGCGACAAAGCTGGTGGGGGAGGACCGCGGAGTAGTGGGCAGCCAGCAGCGGCCAGCGGCACTTGAATCACCTATAATGGGATCAGCTGTGCCCGATGTCGCCTCCGCACCGGCCAAATCCACTCCGTGGCCGGGCGGTAAGGCAAAACAAAAAACCAACAAAGTCGTGGACTCAGATGAGTCCGACTTTGAGCAGCCGCGGGCGACCAGCGACCGTGAGCGCTGGAGCCGGATGGAGCGGTGTGTGGAGCACTTGCTCCAACGTGACAGGCTCCGGGAGATGGAGTCTAGTCACTGTGGGCACTATGTTAAACCCACAGCAGCATCTCTTGTAGGGCTGCACAGTGCATCTCCCTCGTCAGAGGGGAGTGCTGGGGGTTAGTTCTGGGCTGATCCTGAAGAGGGGTTTGCAGAAGAGAAATCAAGTGTGCAGGGGTTGCAGGAACGTGAAAATCTACTGGACATGGTGTCCAACTTTATACAGCCAGACCAGACTGGTCAAAACCTGGAACAAAAACTAGCTGCCAGTATAGATTATATGTCCTTTAACCAGCTACAGGAACAGGCTGTATTGGACACCATGGCAAGACACTTGGCACCGGGTAACTGTATATCCCTGAATGTAAATAATTGCATATGGAAACATATCGGAGTAGGAGTTAGAGGCATGGATGTCAAACTCCAAAAGGTATTAAAGCTCCTAACAGCGGGGATAACAGCTTTCACCCGCACAGTAGATGAGAAGGACATGTCGCAGGACCAACAGGATGCACTGGCACTGCTTTGCAACACACAATATGAAATAAACAGCATCAGGAAGAGTGCCATCCGACCTACTTTAAACCCGAAATTCGCGGGTCTGTGCAAACCTGGAAACGTAAAACCACCAATTCTACTATTTGGAGGTAACCTATCGAAGCAAGTCAAGGAGCTCGATGAGGAGGCAAAAACCCTGGGGCTCATAAAAGGGACTTCATCAAAAACCCACCACGGCCATAGACAGCACCCTTACGCACCCACCAGTAGAACAAGACTAACTGGTGAAAGCTCGAAGGTCCGGTACACCGAACATGAGTCTTTTTTAGGCCATGGCCCAGGCCGGCCTTCTTGGAAGATACGCAAACCTCCAACATCAACCAAACCACAAACCCAGACACCGACGCCTCAACATCAACGAAGGATTTACAAAAATAAGTAAACCTGCCACTGGTAACTATGGAGGTAGGTGGGTCTGGTTCCCTACAAATTGCGGGGAGCATGGAGGTTGGGGGGAGATTACACTCCTTTCTGGATGCATGGAGTATGTTAACTACCGACATTTATATTTTAAGCAGTATCCAGGGATATATCATAGAATTTATACACAAATACAGCCCTCCAGTTCAGCATGTACCGAACCGAATGTTAGTTCTTTCCAGTAAAGAAAAATCAGAAGCGCATGCTGAACTAGAGCGGCTTTACGCAAAAGGGGTAATTGAAAAATCCCAACACGAACCGCTAGAATTCGTGTCCAATATCTTTACCAAAAACAAAAAAGATGGTGGTTGTCGCATCATCATAGATCTGACCAAATTGAATACATTTGTACAATATATTCATTGTATATATCCAAGATGGCTCCTCCTCCTGGAGGAGGAGCCATCTTGGTGAACGGCTGCTAGCCAGCAGCCGTCCGTTTTAAATCCGGTTTTTTTATAGTTTTTAGTGAGTCCTGTTTTTTGTTTGTAGGGGATATGGTCTTTTTAATGTGGGGGGTAGGTGTAAACTTAATTTCTAGGTCCCTACCTGGTCGGTGAGGCAGCTTCTTCTCCGGGCTGCCCGTCGATCCGTCCTCGTGGCCTATCTGCGGGCTTGGAGCGCCGTTTCCTGGCGGGAACCGCCCAGCACCTCGGCCTCGGCGGCGGCACAGCATTGGAGCGCTGGAGCGGAGCGGGCGATCCCTTGCCTGGGTCGCCGCGCTGGAGCGACGCGCTGGAGCTCTGGCGAGCTGGACCGCCGAGAGCAACAACTCCGGGCTGCGGGTCTGCGGAGCGGAGAGGCGGCGCCGACTTTGTCATCGGGAGCCTGGGAGCTCCAAACCGGCGCGGCCTTGTCGGCTTCGGCAGCCGCGGGCTCCAACCAGGAAGCGGCCGTTCCAGGTGGCCCAGCCGCCGAAAGGACTCTCCCGACGCCGGGGCAAGACCACCCGGTGAGAACGGCCAGGGACATCGGGCCTCCGTAGAGGCAATTGCGGTGGCCTCAATAGGCCTGACTTTGGGGTGAACATGGGGTGGGGACTGGACATTGTGCCTTCCTCCACAGTGCTACCCACTGTGGGGGGATGATTTTTTTGTCTATTTGTAGTCCTGTAGGTCTGTGTCCAAGATGGCTGCCGTGAAGAGAGAGTGGACGCTGGCGCGCTTTGGCTGCCGCTGCTCCCTCTTCACACTGTGTTTTTGATTTTCTGTTTTTGGATTGAATCCTGTTTTTAATTTGTGTCTCTGTGATGTCTTTATTGTTATATTCCGATTATATGTTATTCCGATATACTATGTAAGGTGTCCTTGAGATGTTTGAAAGGCGCCCATTAAATAAAATTTATTATTATTATTATTATTATTTTAAAATGGAAACCTTTGTTACTGCAAAACAATTGATTTCCATAGGTTACTTCATGGCTAGCATCGATTTAAAAGATGCTTACTATTCAGTGCCTATACGAGGTGACCACAGATGTTACTTAAAATTCAACTGGATGGGACAGCAATGGCAATATAGAGCGCTGCCAAATGAGTTAACATCAGCCCCCAGGCTGTTCACAAAAAATTTTAAACCAGCCCTAGCGTTTCTACGGAAACGAAAACACATGGTCATGGCATATCTAGATGACATATTTATTGTCAGCAAAACTTTGGAATTGGCCAAACAAACTGTAACAGCCACAAAACAGTTATTTGAAAAACTGGGGTTTATTATCCATCCAGTTAAATCTAAATTAACGTCTTCCACTACTATGGACTATTTGGGGTTCACCATTGACTCAGTTCACATGTCGGTGACTTTGCCAAAGGGAAAGGCTATAGACTTAATAGAGGCTTGCAATAACCTCATTGACATCAGTAAATCGACCATCAGATTGGTAGCAAAAGTAATTGGCAAAATGGTGGCTGCTTTTCCAGCCACACAATTTACATTACAAAAATTTACAGAGAGCAAAAATACGAGCACTCAAAATTATTGCTGGTCATTTTGACAGACCAATGAAGCTACCAATCAAAGCTATAATGGAACTAAAATGGTGGATAGATAATATTCGGTTTTGTTTCAATCCAATCATTATCAGCAACCCTTCTATGGTGCTACAAACTGATGCCAGTGCACTTGGTTGGGGTGCCACCAATTCCATCTCCAGGTGTGGAGGTAGATGGACTGCACAGGAGGCATCATTATTACTAACACTGGGCATAAACATACCTGGAAATGTTGGGTGCATTCTATGGCCTAAAGTCATATTGTACTGGGTCATATCACCAGCATGTTAGACTACAGATTGACAATACCACTGTGGTAGCATATATCAACCACATGGGTGGAAACAAATCGACATCATGTGACAATCTGGCTAATACAATTTGGCAATCGTGTATCCAGAGACATATTTGGATATCAGCTACTTACCTACCAGGTAAACTAAATTTAGTGGCAGACACCAGGTCACGCAAATTTAATGAAAACACCGAATGGATGTTGAATAAAAAAGTATTTGCTGATATTACAGCACGATATGGAACACCAGATATCGATCTATTCGCATCCAGGCTTAATCACCAGTTATCAAACTATGTTTTGTGGGAACCAGACCCTGGGGCAGCGGCGACAGATGCATTTTCGCTGCATTGGGGGAAATTGCTTATTTATGCATTCCTTCCTTTCTGCCTCATCAGTCGGGTATTAAGGAAAATACAGTAAGACTCTGCGTCTGGTATTTTGGTAGTACCCGATTGGCCTACTCAACCATGGTTCCCTGTGATACTCAACATGGTATTAGAACCATGTATCACCATCCCGAATAGACCAGATTTATTGGTTCATCCTGTAACAGGGGATAGCCACCCATGCCATAACTATATGGATTTATTAATTTGTAGAGTCTAAAAATACCTCTACTACAACTGGGACTGACGGACCGAACAGTGAACATGATTTCGGCGGCCCACAGACAGTCCACCAAAAAACAGTATCTGGTCTATATCAGGAAATGGGAGATGTATTGTCACAAAAACAGCATCACCTACAGAGAAATGAACATCCCGTCTGTTCTGGAATTCCTGGCAGGCCTCCATTATGATGAAGGGCTCAGTTATAGTGCCATCAACTGCGCCAGAAGTGCCCTATCAACTTATCTATGGCAAGGAACAGAACGTCAATCTGTTGGGACTCACCCACTGGTAACAAAACTTATGAGGGGAATTTTTAATACCAATCCCCCAAGAACCAGGTACTCTCAAATATGGGATGTGAGTATTGTCCTGACGATGCTCAGGAATTGGTCTCCAGCAACAGCTCTGTCCCTACATAGACTGACATTAAAAACAGTCATGCTAATGGCTTTGGTCACGGCACAAAGGGTACAGTCGTTACATAAATTAAGACAGGACAACATGACTTCTTCATCTGGAAATATTACGTTTCATATTTATGAATTAGTTAAGCAGAACAGACAGGGATCAGCAGGCCTCAATATAGAATTTAGGTCTTACCCAACAGCTAATCGTCTCTGTATAGTAAGACATTTGTTGTTATACATGGAGAACACGAAAATCATCAGAGGCAATGAGAAGGCACTTTTAATCAGCCACAAGCAACCACACAAAAAAGTGACGGTCCAGACCATCTCAAGATGGCTGAAACAGGTTCTAATACAGGCTGGGGTGGATACTAATATTTGTAAATCTCATTCCACCAGGGCTGCAGCTACATCGGCAGCTATGCAGTTGGTTGTACCAATGGACCAAATCCTCAAGACAGCAGGGTGGTCAGGGGAAAAAACATTCCAACTATTTTATCATAGACCAGTCATTAAACCTGGAACGTTTGCAGAAACAATTTTAAGTTCTGTAATTTAATTTACCCCATAAATAAGGGCTATAATTTTGTGTTAATAAATTTTCATGGATTTCAATGTCGGATTCATGTCTAAATTATGTTGACACAATTCCTCCCACAGTCATTAAGGCAGATGTGATGCATGGACTTGTTTCCACGGCATAAAATCACAGAGCTTTGAAATCTTCACGTAGTCACTCACGTGACTCCGAAGTAAAATAGTAAGATTAAACGAGCTTACCAGTTCGAAGTTTGATCATTATTTTATGAGGAATACGTTGAGGGAATACGTGCCCTCCGCTCCCACCCATGATCATATACTCAACTGGTATTTCTTCTCTAATCTTACTATGTTCAGTCATTACAGTTATCTGTGATTTCACACCGCTGCTTTGAAGAATGACACGCATGCGTCCTGGCGGGGTTCTTCACGTATTCCCTCAACGTACTCCTCATAAAATAACGATCAAACTTCGAACTGGTAAGTTCTCGTTTAATCTTACTATTTTCTTTCACACTGAAAAAGCCACCCTGATAAAATTATGATCTGTGACCAGAAAACATTGCTGACCGCTCAAAGACCCCTCAGGCACACAGCTATAACTAACAGTGCCTTTTCCACCCTTTTCCACCCTTTCGTTGCTGACATATTCGATGAGAGGGGTGAGTAGGAGACTTTGGTCAGCACAGTGGTGCAGCAGTAGAGTTGCCAGCTTACAATGTCCGGGTTCGATCCTGACCTCGGGTGCTGTCTGTATGGAGTTTGCATGTTTTCCCTGTGATCGCGTAGGTTTACTCCGGGTGCTCAGGTTTCCTACCACATTCCAAAGAAATGCAGGTTTGTAGGTTAATTGGCTTCTGTAAATTATCTCTGGTGTGTAGGATAGTGCTAGTGTATGGGGTGATTGCTGGTCGGCATGGACTCAGTGGGTCGCTTCCACACTTATCTCGAAAACCTAGGTTGGGACAGTGACATGGCCATCAGTGAGGAGCTGTCTCCCCCCAGAGAGCCATTTGCTACCTGGTTCTCTCTGGTGAACATGACCTTGACCTTGACATCCTCGCACACACCCACGTGGCATTACATTCGTAGACCTTCAGATAGTTTTCTGCATGTCAGGGTCATCTTGTGTCTTTCAGCAGGCCTCAGCAGATCACTGCCGCATCTCCTAACTTTAAGCTCACTGCATTGAACATTGACATCGTACCCAGGCACGGAACTAGTAAAGAAATAATGCCAAGCTTACAACCCAAAGGTATCAATATTGAATTCTCCAGCCTCAAGTAATAGCCCAGCTTCCCTTCTCTTTTCCATTTCCTGACCATTGTGCACTCCCTGTTCTCCCATCATCTCCCATCCCCTCCCCCAGTACCCTGCTCCTTTCCACTCCTAAGTCCCCCATTTCCATTTTATCCCCCTCTCTCTTTGCCCTCTCCCTGTTCCCTTTCAACCATATCTCTCCCTCTGGCTTTACATTTCACTCCTCCTCTCCTCTCCTCATCTGACATCCTTTAATCTTCACCGCGAGCCTTTGTCACTTCCTCCACCCACCATCCAATTGAAATCCCTCTCACCCATATCCGCCCATCTTAGAGCAGTACAGCAGAGGAACATGTCCATGCCTAACATGATGCTAAGTTAAACTAACCAGGCTTTGTCCTGCCCCCACCTCTCTTTCCGGGTTCTCTCCCCTATTCCAATCAGTCTGATGACAAGACTGGACCTGAAACATTGCCTGTTCATTCCCTCCACAGATGCTGCCTGACCCGCTGAGTTACTCCAGCCCTTCGTGTGTTGCTCCAAAAATAACATAAACTATTTTAGAAATTTCACGTGCAACTTATACATAATCTCTTCTTGTATGTTGCCTGAGTCTATGTGCCTGTGATGCTGCAGTAAGCAAGATTTTTGTTGTACTTGTATCTCACCGTACTTATGCAATAAACTCGACTTGACTTCAGTGAGGAGCAGATAGGTTATGGAGCAGTGGACTTGGCAGCATGGCAGGTTTTCGCGGGTGCAGGCAGCATTCACGTGAACACGAACTCCCACTAATAACCCGGACCTTTATACCAACAGGAAAGCTTTGCAGTCCCTCGATGTGTAGGTCATTGTGGATCATGAGAAGAATGTGGTGGCGATGAGAGACACGTTTCCAGAGATCACACACACACAACCCCTTCATCCTGAGGGACCCCACACTGCCCAGAGGGATCCTGGTGGAACAAGGAGCCCTTTACTTTCCTCGCTGCTCACACCAGTGTAGCTCTCCAACTCCAGCAACTGAACACAGATCCAACAAGGCCGCAAAGCACTAGTATTATGCACAGACCGCAGAATAGTAAAGCACAGTTTAGACTTTAGGGATACAGCATGGAACAGGCCCTTCGGCCCACCGAGTCCGTGCAGACCAGCGATCACCCCGTACACCAGCACTAACGTCCACACTAGCGACAATTTACAATTTTTGCTGAAGCCAATTAACCTACAAACCTGTACGTCTTTGGAGTGTGTTAGGACCCCGGAACCCACGGAGAAAACCCACTCAGGTCACGGGGAGAACGTACAAACTCCATACAGACAGCACCCATAGTCAGGATCGAACACTGGTCTCAGGCGCTGTAAGGCAGCAATTCTACCACTACCTTGTACAGTACATACAGCATCCAAGGTAGTGAAACAGGTTTAAAAAATATAATAAAGTATTTTTTGAATCTGAACTTCATAGAGTGGTTCACTCTCGCTCTCTTGGTGCCCTGAACATGTTAGATACCGTGCTAATACCGAGTTTGCCACAAGAATTCAAGAAATTGGACAATTGGAGAAATTGGACAGAAGGATGCAGCAGCGAGTCCTGGTCAGAACGCAGTTGAAGAGCAGGAAGAATCACAAATGGGAGCATGAGAGAGGGTCTTACAGAACTCCCAACGGAGAGGGGAGGAGAACTTCTTCAAAGCCGAAGAGAGGAGGAGAACTTCTTCCACAAAATGCAGGAGAAATTCAGGAAGTCAGGCAGTGTCTCAAGAGAACGTAGATGGTTGAAGTTTTGCGTTGGGACCCTTCCTCAAACTCTAAGGAAGGGTCCTGACCCAAGACATTGCCTATCCATGTTCACCAAAGATGCTGTCTGGCCTGCTGAGCTACTCCAGTTTTCTTTTGCATCTGCAGTTGTTTGTTTCTGCTCTTGTTTATTTAAATTTAGAGATAAGCATGGAAACAGGTCCTTCGGTCCACCGAGTCCACACTGACCTATTCACCTATTCAAAGTAGGATCTATGTTATCCCACTTTCTCATCCACTCCATAGACACTAGAGGCAATTTTACAAGAGGCCAATGATCCTACTAGCCCGCACGTCTTTGGGATGTGGGAGGAAACTGGAGCACCCGGAGAAAACCCAGGCAATCATAGGGAGAGCGTGCAAACTCCAGCACAGAATTCACAGGTAATTTACAAAAACGCTGCATGGATCTGAAGCAGCACCAGTGTATTCTCCAACAGACGACTGACCATTGCAAACTGAGACTAGGGAACACTGTATGGGGGGGGGCATCAATGTGACAGTGCAGGCTCTTTTTCTGCCGCCCCTCATTGTCCTGAATCCTCGACTCAAACGGGCTGAAGAGACTCAGTTAGTTGTTGTCTGCATTCAAGACAGTGACTAATGGATTTGTTAAGGAGGACATAAGGAGGCCACAAAGGAATATAAATGGGTTAAGTGAGTGGGAAAGATCTGCCAACCCAGGTCTAATGCTGGAAAATGTGAGATTGTCTGATTTGGCAGAAATAAGTAATAAAATGGTGAGAGATTGCAGAGTTCAATTGTGCAGAGGTTTCTTGGTGCCCTGGTGCACGATTCACAAAAGGTTCCTTCGAGCAGAGCACGTAATTAGTAAAACCTAACAGTACGTTTATTGTGAGGGGAACTGAATAGCTACAGAGGGAGTTTATGGCAAGCATATTGCCTGGTTGCATCACGGCCTGGCTCGGCAACTCGAACACCCAGGAACTAAGGAGATTACAGAGAGTGTAGACACTGCCCGGTACTGATCGCAGGTACTGACCTCCACACCATCAAAGGAAGCAATAGAATCAGAAAGGCAGCCAGCATCATCACTGACCCATACCACCCTGGCCATGCTCTCATTTCACTGCTGTCATCGGGAAGAAGGTACAGGAGTCTGAAAACCATGACCACAGGTTCAAGAATAGCTTCTTTCCAGCAACCATCAAACTCTTGAACACTACACAACACTAACTAAACTTTGAACTATGAACTGTCTTAAGGGCCAGTCCCACTTACACGACTTTTTCGCCGACTGCCGGCACCCATCATAGGTCGTTGCAGGTCGCCGAAAATTTTCATCATGTTGAAAATCCAGCGGCGACCAGAACAAGGTACGACTCTTTGGGCGACTACTCACGATCATACAGGCTTCACCCCACAACATGTCGCCAGTGTGTCGTCTGTATGGTCATGAGTCGTCTCCTAGTCACCCAAAGAGTCGTAGCATCTTTCTGGTCGCATGTTGAAAATTTTCGCCGACCTACAACGACCTATGATGGATGCCGGCAGTCGCCGAAAAAAGTCGCGTAAGTGGGACAGGCCCTTCAGTTGTACTAAGAGCTCTGGGCATTTTGCACTGGTATTGGAGTTTTTAATTTATCTTTTGTTTTGTTTATTATGCAGTCCATGAGTAACATGTTCACAGGCCTGTTATGCTGGTGTTAAGAAGAATGTCATTGTTTTGTTGTAAGTCGATACAATAAACACTCCTGCCTCTTGAAATTCTATGGACTGTCTTTGCTTGTACTAAGGACTTTGAGGATTTTTTTTTTTTTTTTGCATTAGTATTTTGGTTATTAATTTGTTTAATTTTTGTTTCTTACGTATTATCTGTGAGCATTGCATTTACAGGCCTGTAATGTTGCTACACGTAAGAATATTATTGCTCCATTGTCGATACATATAATAATTAAGCACTCTTGGCTCTTGAGGTTCAATGAGGCATTGGTGAAACCACATCTGGAATATGTGTACATTATTGCTCTTCTTACTTACAGAAGGATGTTAATGCAATTCAAAGGAAGTTTATCAGACAATGGGTTTGAAGGTTTTTAAGAGGCTACCCATTTAGGGCTGTGTACTAATGTCTTGTGTTTTTTTATAGTTATTTTTCTTTTCACTGTCCTGCACAATTGATGTGTAATTTATGTTTTGTACATTGTTTGAGTCTGTGTATCCGTAAAGCTGCTGCGTACAAGATTTTCATTGTCCCTGTATTTCAGTGTACTCGTGCGTTGACGAACACATGGGCACTTGAATTATAAGCGTGAGGCTAACCATTTAAAACGAGTCCTTGGTAGTGTAAGAGGTGGTCCGTTGCTGAGGGAGAACTAGTTATAGAAACATAGAAACATAGAAAACAGGTGCAGGAGTAGGCCATTCGGCCCTTCGAGCCTGCACCGCCATTCGATATGATCATGGCTGATCATCCAACTCAGTATCCCATCCCTGCCTTCTCTCCATACCCCCTGATCCCTTTAGCCACAAGGGCCACATCTAACTCCCTCTTAAATATAGCCAGTGAACTGGCCTCAACTACCTTCTGTGGCAGAGAATTCCACAGATTCACCACTCTCTGTGTAAAAAATGATTTTCTCATCTCGGTCCTAAAATACTTCCCTCTTATCCTTAAACTGTGACCCCTAGTTCTGGACTTCCCCAACATCGGGAATAATCTTCCTGCATCTAGCCTGTCCAACCCCTTAAGAATTTAAAGAATTTTGTAAGTTTCTATGCGGGTTGGTTCGAGATCCTGATAGTGGTAGGAATGTAGTTGTTCCTGAACCTGTGGCTTCAGTACCTCCTGCCCGATGGTGACAGCGAGAAGAGGTCATGGCCTGCATGGTGTAGATCCTTGATGATAGATGCCACCTTCATGCTTTCGATGATGGGGAGTGCATGTGCATGTGATGGTCCGGGCTGAGTTCAGTCTGGTTGTGTGGATATGAAGGATATTAAGGGATGCAGGAATAATGGAGGAAGGTTCTCTTACCCTGATGGTCTTCCATGGTTGTGGTGGATGTATGGAATGAGGTGCCGGTGGAGGTTGTTGTAGCAGGTGCTATCGCAAAGTAACATTTAGATGGGCACATGGTTTAGAGGGACTGGTTTAGAGGGATAAGGACCAAACACAGGCAGGTGGGACATGATGGCCAGTGTGAGTAAGTTGGGCAGAAAGGCATGTTTCCATGCTCTAAGACTCTATGACTTATCAAACAGGTTAGAAGGGCTGTAAGGTCTATTGCTGTTCCTAATTCTCATTGTTCATTCCTGCACAACGCACTCCTGGTTTCTCCATGAAACAGTGCGAGTCTTGCATCTTCCTCCAAAGCTTCATTTGCCTCAGACAGTGAGGAACCATTTGTTGAGTGACCAATTATCACAGAACACACAACAGTACAACAGGCCTTTCGGCCCACAATGTCCACCCCGAACATGATGCCAAGTTAAACTACTCTCGTCTGCCTGCACGTGATTCGCATTCCTCCACTCCCTGCATATCCGTGTCCTCACCTAAAAGCCTCTTCAATGGCACCATCGTGTCTGCCACCCTTGGCAGTGGATTCTATGCACCCACCACCCTCTGCCTAAAAAAACTTGCCTGTACATCTCCTTTAAACATTCCTCCTCTGACCTTAAACAATGCCCTCCAGTCTTGGAGATTTCCATCCTGGGGAAAATGTTCTGACGGTCTACCCTATTTATTCCTCTCTTAATTTTATATACTTCTATTGGGTCTCTTCCGAACCTCCAATGTTACAGAGAATGCAATCCAAGTTTGACCAACATAGCGAATTCACTTTAATCCAAGCAGCATTCTGGTAAATCTCTTCTGCACCCTTTCCAAACCCACCACATCCTTCCTGTAATGAGGGTGACTAGAACTGCACATAATTCTCCAAATGTGGCCGAACCAAAGTCTTATAAAACAGTACCATGATTTCCTGACTTGGATGAGGCTCAGGATTGAATTTACATTTGATGTTTTCTGAAGGAAACTGACGAATTTCTGGCGGAGTCTTAACAGTATGGAACTTAGAAACAACTGCAGATGCAAGAATTTTGTGCAAAACACAAAGTGATGGAGGAATTTGAAGGTCAGGCAGCATTTGTGGAGGATATGGACAGGCAATCTTTCAGGTTGGGATCATTCTTAAGGCTGAGGACTGAAGAAGGATCCCAACCCGAAACATCATCTATCCATTTCCTCTACAGATGCAGCCTGACCTGTTGAGTTCCTCCAGCACTTTGTAGTTTAAAACAACATTGATGTTTTTCAATACAGTTTACACAGTACAGAGCTCCCTTCTATGTATGTTCTAATGCATGGAACATAGGGCAGAACTATCAACTCCAGGCTCTGCACAACCTAGTCAAAGTGTTGCCATTGACACTGATTCTCTCAGTTTGAGCCAGGTTGCTAGAGTACAGGTAGTAACAAGGATGTGCAGATGCTGGTTTACACAGAGGACACAAAGTACTGGAATAACTCAGCAGGTCAGGCAGCAACTCTGGAGGACATGGATTGGTGACATTTCGGATCGGGACCCTCCCTCAGACTGACTGAGTCTGAAGTCTGAAGAAGGGTCCCGACTGGAAACATCACCTGCCTATGTTCTCCAGAGATGCCGCCTGACACGCTGAGTTACCCCAGTTTATTTTGTCGTTTTGGTGGAGAAAGGGGTTTGTTATAAATATAAAATCATGTACAAAGTCTCTTGCCTCTTTCCATCCAAACCATAGTAACTGTTATCTTTTGATTTCATGATATATTATTATTATTGCAGACCTGTCTTCTTTAAAATTGCTGTCTCCTGTCTAAAGCAAATAGGTTTTTTTGAAAGAAATTCCGCATTTAGTTCCTAGTGCTCTTAACCACCGAACTACGCAAACAAAGCAAAATATGACTACATTAATCCACTGATATAGATCAGCAGTTCAGAATTTCCACTTCAAGAATAAAATATGGTCTATAATATCTCATTATAATGAAAACATTAACATGCAGGAAATGTATCTATGAAAACATATAAATGAGGGGACTGCTTTGGCTCAGCTCCCAAGGAAAGGAGAACATAAATTACCAAAAATGGTCGCAAACCCTGAGAAAATAGGACAGGTTGACTCAACATAACACTGTAGGATCCTTTGCTCCTCTGTTTCAACTAACTTGCAAAAGTTAATAAACCCTCCGATGCCATTAAGCTGGAAAGAGTGTAGAGAAGATGTTGCCAGGACTCGAGGGCCTGAGATGTTGGCGGCGGTTGGGCAGACTGTGACTTTATTCCTGGGAGTGCAGGAATCTGAGAGGTCATCTTATAGAGGTGCATAAAATCATGGGGTGGGGGGTGGGGGGGGGGTTAGTTAGAGTGAATACCAAGGACAGGAAAATCAAGAACCAAGAAGCAGAGGTTTAAGGTGAGTGGGGAAGGATTTAATGGAAATGTGAGGGGCAACTTTTTCACACAGAGGGTAGTGGGTATCTGGAATGAGCTGCCAGAGGAGGAAGTTGAGGCAGGTACTATAACAATATTTAAAAGACATTTGGCCAGGTACATGGATAGGAAAGGTTTAGAGGGATATGGGTCGAACTCGGAGAAAATAGGACAAGCTTGGATGGGGCACCTTGGTCGGCATGGACAAGTTGGGCCGAAGGGCCTGTTTCCGTGCTGCAAGACTCTATGACTCTACAGGCATAGTCCACTGGTGATGCCAGCCACAGTCCTGCTCTCGGTCGGGTTGGCAACAGAGGGCATGCACCACATGTGTACAGGTGCTGGCAATGGGGCGCACAGTAGGAGTGACTCATGCCGTGTGGAGCACGTGTACAGTAGCCGGCACTGACACACATGCAGACACACACACACACTGTCACAGTGTCGGAGATGAATGCTGTTCGGGGGCTGAGCTTATTGTATGTGCTCAGAAGCTAACAGTGAGATTATCCAGGAGCCAGAGCAGACAGTGTTAGTTTGCGACCTTTAATCCAGAGTGCAGATAGCGAGGCACTGAGTTGGAGATGATCAGGTGGGATGCAGCCCTGCTTGCCTTATAAAGACTGGAAAACCTAACCCTATCAGCAAGTGATTTCATAATCCGTCAGTGATACTTTCAGAGAATACCAGAAAATTGACTTTAGCCGTACAGCCCAGTCACCCACACACAATCCACCAATTAACCCTCGCAGGGAGTTTTCACACCGATCTACCACTTGGTATCAAACTCAACAACCCAACTCCATTTGGACTCAGTGCCTGTGTGTTAAGAAATGGGAAGAATAATTCAGAATAATTCAGGGTGCACTGAAGTAGGGTCTCAACCCGAAACGTCACCCATTCCTTCCCTCCAGAGATGCTGCCTGTCCCGTTGAGTTGCTCCAGCATTTTGTGTCTATCTTTGGTGTAAACCAGTATCGGCAGCTCCTTCTTACACTAATAATCACTTGCACAGGTTCTGGTTTCGAACAGGGTTGGAGATGGCTGGACTGCGATCTGATCCAAGCTCTGCCAATTAACACGCAGTTAAACGCCTGCCCTCAATGTTGGAGGAGACCTCCAGGAGGACCATTCGAGTGCAGGGTCTGTGGTCACAGAGGCTCCGCACAGCTGGATGACAAGAACAATCCCCCCCAAGCGAGAGCTGTGGAGCAGGGTTGTTTCCAGATCAGTGGCGTGTGGTCTGCGACTCAGTTAGACATTACTTCCCTGCCTAATCTGTCACTGTCAAACGTCATCACCTTCCCCAGATCAAATCCAGAGAGAGATGCAAAGTAATACGCCTGGCAGTGACGTTACCTAAACAAAATACAAAGCACTGGAGGAACTCAGCAGGTCAGGCAGCATCTTTATAGATTGCGAAATGTGTAGGAAGGAACTGCAGATGCTGGTTTAAACCGAAGATAGACACAAAAAGCTGGAGTAGCTCAGCGGGACAGGCAACATCTCTGGAGAAGAATGGTCTCGACCCGAAACGTCGCCCAATCCATGTGCTCCAGAGATGCTGCCTGTCCCGCTGAGTTACTCCAGCATTTTGTGTCTATCTTTTTAGTTTAGTTCAGTTTAGAGATACCATGCGGAAAGAGCACAGAGAGAAGAGTAAAACTCCGTACAGACAGCACCCGTAGTCAGGATGGAACCCAAGTCTCTGCCGCTGTAAGGCAGCAACTCTACCGCTGTGCCACCTTGCCATCCCTCTGTGGAGGGAACAGATAGGTGACATTTCAAGTCGGGACCCTTCTGGAATCAGTCCAGAAAAGGATACCGACCCAAAACTTCATCTGTCAATTCCCTCCACAGATGTTGCCTGACCTCCAGGCTTGCGGTTTGCTCAAGACTCCAGCACCTGCAGTTCCTTGGGTCTCCAGTGAAGTTACTGAGACAGGATAGTCTGTAAATACAAGGAGCCTCCACACATCAGCATTGGTGTCAGAAGCTGAAAAGAACCTGTCCCCTCATTTTAACTCTTTCAACAACTATTTACACAACTCCAGCATTTGAAATTTCCACCCTGGGAAACAGATTCTGACTATCTACGCCTCTCATAACTTTATATGCTTTGATCCTGGGAAAACAGGACTTGCCTATCCAAACTCTGGCCATAAATAAAGTCCTTCAACATCCCGGTTAATTTTCTCTGCACACTTTCCAGTACCAGGTCTGCACACAGTACTGCAGCTGATTTAGTTTAGCCGTCTCCTCAATGAAGCTTTCCATGTGCATATAACAGAGGCTTTATAAGGCACAGGTCAGACGACATTTGGAGTGGTGTGAGCAGTTTAGGGCCCTATATCTGAGGAAGAATGTGTTGGCATTGGAGAGGGTCCAGAGGAGATTTACGAGAATGATCCCAGAAATGATTGGGTTAACATATGATGAGCAGTTGACGGGGGGTGGGAGATTGCAACCTTCACGTGGTCCGCCCTGGTTCGACGAATGCAATCAACTCGGCGTGCACAATCAAATAAGATCAAATAGAACAAGCTGTCTACAACTTTAGGCTGTGCACGCCATACGCAAGAAGAAGAAGAAGAAGAAGAAGAAGAAGCAGTTGATGGCACTGGGCCTGCACTCGCTGGAGTTTAAAAGGATGAGTGGGGACCTCATTGAAACTTCCCGAATAGAGAAAGGTCCGAATAGAATGAATGTGGAGCAGATGTTTCCACTAGTGAAAGAGTTTAGGACCAGAGGCCGTAGCTTCAGAATAAAAGGAAGTACCTTTGGAGCGGAGATGATTTCTTTAGTCAGAGGGTGGTGAATCTGTGGAGTTCTTTGCCACAGACGGTTGTGGAGGCCATCAATGGATATTTTTAAGGTGGAGATTGACACATTCTTGATTAGTACGGCTGTCGGGGGTTATGGGGAGAAGGCAAGAGAATGGGGTTTAGAGGGAAAGATAGATCAATCATGATTGAATGGCGGAGTAGTCTTGATGGACTGAATGGCCTAATCCTGCTCCTACAACCTATGAACTTATGAACACATAACTCTCCGGATGACCATGTGATTTTCATTTACAGATTTTTTTTGCTGTTATTTACCTCATTAAGGAGTGACACTGCAGTCAGAACAAAATAGACTGCTGGAAGGTATTGTGGCCCAGAAATCACCTTGCTATTTATTGATGGTGTTCAAAGTGCGTTGTGTGTCAGCCTCTTGCTGCTTGTGAACGTTCCATACAGATCATCAGCTCCCTCTGTGAGTTGCTCAGGGTGGTCAGGTCTGGCTGTGTAGTGCTGTGCCGTCACTCTCAACACACCAACACTGTATCGATCCTTTGCAAGCTCTCACAGCTGCTGCCTTTAAACCTCACGGCTGTGACTTCAGCAACTGGCCCTTGCAGGAGGATGAAAAGCAACTGGGGAGTCCTGCAGATTAAAGGGTGGGCAGTGGTCGAGAGCCTTCCCCAGTTGGTCAGAGGGATGGTGAAGAGCAGTGCCCATGGGAGGCATGTTCTGTGGTCACGTGATCCTGGCAAGACGTGACCAGGGGGCATTTGTAATGAGTTGTGGATGGCACAGTGGCAATGCAGTAGAGTTGCTGCCTTGCAGCGCCAGAGACCCGGGATCGATGGATGCTTGTCGGTACAGAGTTTGTACGCTCTCCCCGTGACCCGCGTGGATTTTCTCCAGAATCTCCGGTTTCCTCCTACACTCCAAAGACGTACAGGTTTGTAGGTTAATTGGCTTGGTATAATTGTAAAATTGTCCCTGGTGTGTGTTGGATAGTGCTAATGTTCGGGGATCGCTGGTCGGCGCGGACTCGGTGGGCCGAAGGGCCTGTTTACACACTGTATATCTAAACTAAACTAAACTAAACTAAATTAAGAACATAGCATTGAAAAAGAACGTAGGACATAGATCAACACAGCACAGGCCCTTCGGCCCACAATGTCTGTACCAAATATGATGCCAAAAGTGACTAATTTCATCTGCCTGCAGGTGATCCATTCCCTGCATATCCATGTGACTACCTAAAAGCCTCTTAAATGCCGCTGTCGTATCTGCCTCCACCACCAGCCCTGGCGGCATGTTCCAGGCACCCAACACTCTCTGTGTAAAAACAAAACCTGCCCCACATATCTTGTGCACAACACTACTTGACTCTGGAATAACCCAACAGCCCCATACTCTTTCGAGCTGTGCAAACACAGCTTTGGGCTGGTATGTGAAGCAAGCAGCAAGCAGTTCAAAGCCAGCATAGGAGGTGAGAGGGACAGTGGTGTTGCCGAGCAGTGTATATCATTATGACTAGTCTTGGAATCATAGAGTTCAACCTGTCTAATTGCTTCTTAACTATATGGTAATGGTATCTGATTTCATCGCCTCCTCTGACAGTTGCTTTCCACATATCATGGTACATAGAACAGCACAGTGCAGGAGCAGGCTCTACAGCCCACAAAGCCCTTGATAAACATGATGCCAAGTTAAACTAATCTCTTCTGTCTGCACGTGGTCCGTACCTCTCCATTCCCTGCATACTGTATCAATGTGCTAATCCCAATGTCTCTCAAATACCATTTTTGTATCTGCCTATTGAGAGAGGCAGGAGATAGACAGGATGCCTGTGGTCACAGGGGAGTCAGTGACTAACGGAGAGCCGGTAACCACTGCAGTTGTGATCAAGGATATGTTGCCCAACCTGTGCCGGGCTAATGGTCCTGGTCAGCTGCTGAGGAATTCTAAATGGAAGAAATCGCTGCTGTGTCCACTCCCGAACCCATGAGATCACGGGGTAGAAACATAGACACATAGAAAATAGGTGCAGGAGTAGGCCATTCAGCTCTTCGAACCAGCACCGGCATTCAATGTGATCATGGCTGATCATCTAAATTCAGTACCTTGTTCCTGCTTTCTCTCCATATCTCTTGATTCCTTTAGCCCTAAGAGCTAAATCGAACTCTATAGATAAGGGTAAGAGTGGGCAGGTCCTGCTGAGGGTTAGCTGAAGCTCAGACCTCAATTAAAAATGGAGATGCAGATGCAATCCCAATCTCCCCCAGGTGGCACAGCGGAAGAATTGCTGCCTTACAGCGCCAGGGAACCACGTTTGATCCTGACTACTGGTGCTGCCTGTACAAAGTTTGTACGCTCCCACCGTGACCACGAGGGTTTTCCCTGGTTGCTGTGGTTTCCTCCCACATTCCAAAGACCTACAGGTTTGTAGGTTAATTTGGCTTCGGTAAAAATTGTAAATTGTGTCGGATAGTGCTAGTGTATGGGGCTCGCTGGTCGGTGAAGACTCAGTGAGCTGAACGAAGGATTTTCTACTGCGCTGTATCTCTAAACTAAGCAAAATCTCCATTCTGGTGCTGTCTGGGTGGAGTTTGCATGTTCTCCTTGGAACCTGGATACTCCAGTTTCCTCCCACATCTCAAAGATTTGCAGGTCGATAGTCAGTTGTAAATTTCTCCAAGTGTGTAGGTGAGTGGTAGAAGCTGGGGGAGTTGATAAGAATGTGGGGAGAAGATAACATTGGATCAATGTCAATGGGTGGTAGGTGGTTGGCACAGGCTTGGTAGGCCTTGGTGATTCCTACTCTGTGAATCTCTATGTGAATGTATGAATTGAGCTGCCTACTCACTAACAAAGAGGAACAGGATTGAAAATCGGCATGGGAAGAGGGATATTGAGACAGAAAGGAGAGGGATAGAAGGGTCAGGCTGCATCTGAACTAAAAATGGACAATCGACACAAAGATAAGCTCATGGGAAGGACTTGAAACCAGCAGCATGGAGATGGAAACTGATGCAAATAACAAAATCCAAAAGAGAAAGGAAATTGGAGATGACTGTAAAGGTCAAACCAAGGTACAGAATAAACACAACAGATCAGATCACCGATATGGATACACAGATATATGTAAGGTGATATGTAAAAATAAAGCAATAGGATCGATCAGAATTAAATTCCCTGAACAGCGATGTGCTCCGCATTCAAAACAAAATGGGAGATTTGTGGCATTATTTCATCAGCATAAGACCAGGTGAAATTTTGAAGGAAGTGATAGTGCAGAAACTGGATACGGCCCATTTAAACCCACTAAAAGATTGTGTGTCACCACAAAAAAGGTTGCAAAATGATGTAACAAAAATAAAGGATTTTTTTACTCCAACACAGGTAGACAGCTTACGCAAGCTCTCCTGAGAAGGCCTGGGTTCGAAGAGAGCTGTTCTGGCCACCTGAGCCTGAAGTCATGCAAAGCCAGGGCAGTGTTGGCAAACCTCACTGCCCACCATGCCACCTTCCCTTGCTGAGGCTCTTTGGTTAGATCTGGCGACCAGGAAGTTGAAAGTTGCCATGACCTTGACCTCATCAGGGACCATCGGACCATTTTTGATCAGACTTTACTGGCTTTACCCTGCACTAAACGTTATGCCCTTATCATGTATCTGTACACTGTGAATGTCTTGACTGTAATCATATATTGTCTTTCCGCTGTCTGCTTAGCATGCAACCAAAACTTTTCACGGCACCTTGGTACATGTGACAATAAACTAAGACTGAAACCTCAGCAGACAGCAGATAGATAGATTCTTGATTAGTATGGGTATTAGGGGTTATGGAGAGAAGGCAGGAGAATGGGGTTAGGAAAGATATATCAGCCGTGGTTGAATGGCGGAGTAGACTTGATGGGTCGAATAACTTAATTGTGCTCCTATCACTTATGAGGTGCCTGGAAGCACAGCAAAAGAAGACACAAGGAACTGCAGATGCTGGTATCACAAAGTGCTGCAGTAATTCAGCGGGTCAGGCAGCATCTCTGGAGGACATGGATAGGCGATGCTTCAGGTCGGGCCCTTTCTTCAGACTGATTGCAATAGGGGAGCGAAATCTAGAAAATACAGGTAGGACTGGACCATGCCGGGCAAGTGATAGGTGGATACAAGTAAGGGGGGGGGGGATTTAAATGGAAGAATGATGAAAGACCTGAGATGAGGGAGACAAAAGGTGAAAAAAAGGAGACAAGGAGTCATAGGGGTGTCAGATAAGCAGGGAAAAGGGGTGAAAGAGCGGTGAAATGTAAAGCGAGAGGGAGGAATGTAGGTGAAAGGTAAAGGGGGCTGAAAGGGGGGTGGGATAGTGAGAGCAATATGTGCTGGACAGGGGCACATGAAAAAAAGTGGGGAAAGGGGGGGGGGGGGGGTGTTACCTACGGTTGGTGATTGTGATGTTCATACTGTTAGGTGTTTTTTCCTACAGATCTCAGCGAGGACATGCTTGGTAAACCGGAACATAAAAACAAGTTGTACAAGGGAGTGATCCGCGTAGTTGAAGACCGAGGGAATAGAGTTTTCTCTGTTGGACGTGTGTTTGCCCCCCCCCCCCCCTGTAAATGCTTCAAAAAACACATATTGCATTTTGCATTAACTTTTTGCTGAATATGGGCAGCCTGTAGGGAGATCTCACCCTCTGCGGGAATGTGTGTGCGCCCGTGATGACAGGGAGGGAGCGCCAAGTGTCCAAAATCCAATTTCCGGCAAAGATCACCACCCCAACCTCGTTGAGTCGCCGGGCAGGGAAATATGACCATGCAATTCTGATCAGGGATCGCGTGGCGCCGCGCGTGGTGGCCTCGCCAGCAGTCTGTCCGTCCTTTCATCCTTTTTGTTATTTTTAGTTTGTCAAAAAGTATGTTCCTGGAGGTTTATTAGTCTTTTTTATGTGGGGGAGGTGGGTGGGGGGCGGAGGGGGGGGGAAGAAGGGAAACCATTTCCCAGTCACCACCTGGTCGAGGATGCGTCTTTTCTCCGAGTCGCATCTTCGCACCCCCCCCTCGCGGCCTACCATCTGGATTGGCGTGGCCTTTCCTGCCGGAGACCAGCCAGAGCTTTAGCAGTGGTGCAGCACTGGATTCCATCGCCGAGCAGGCGATGCCTTACCGGGGATCGCTGTGTTGAAGCTCCGGAGTGTTGGGCCTGCTGCTTAACATCATGGAGCTGTGGTCTGCGGAGCTTCCAGCCACGGATGGCGCTGACTCTAACATCGCGGAGTCCTGGGATCCCTTGCCGGGGGTCGCCAGTGTTGGAGCTCCGCTCAGCTCGGCCTGTGGACTTCGGGAGCCACGGTCTCCGGTAGGAAGCGTCCGATTCGGAAACTCCAAGTCACTGAGTGCATTCTTCCATTCTGTGCCGGTGCTCCGATCATCCCAGCGAGAGGGCCTGAACATCGGGCTGCCATAGCGGCGACTGCAGAGGGCTCAAAGGCCCCGACCACGGGTGAACAAAGAGGAAGATGACTGAACTTTGTTGTCTTCCCTCACAGTGGGAAACGTTGATTCCGCTGTGTGGGGATGTTTATATTAAACTCTATCATGCATTATGTTATTTTTATTCGTATGGCTGTATGCTAACTCAAATCTCACTGTACCAATTGGTGCATGTGACAATAAATGTAACTTGAACTTGAACTTGAGGGATGGTGCTTGTGTTCCCGGCAGACACAGTGCTGCGTGGGATGACATAATTTTCCATATACACTGTCCATGATGTTGGATCAGGTTGTTCCGAGCAGTGCCTGCTCTCCGTCACGCCTGGAACAGCCCAGCGGTGTTTACACAGAGCCTCCTCGACCAGATCACAGCACAGTGCTTAAAGGAGGCTAGACAGGGGCAGATATACTGAGATCCCTCATGTCTGACCAGAGTGATTTTAATTTAAAACTTAACTGGTCTTTTCACCTTCCAACCAACCGCCCCTCTCTCTCTCTCTCCCAATCTTGGGCATGAGTGGCCAACTCTCCCGACAGAGTTCAGATACTATCTCCCTTGAGGCGAGTTTCTACACAAGTTCGAGGGCTGATCATCTTATATCAATTTACAGTTTCATAATCAATTGCATGACCTGGCTTGACTGGATCTATAAATGTGGTTTTGTACAATAATTCAGATGGCTCTTGCATTCATAGAATATAGTCAACAGGTTGTGAAGTAGATTAATAACAGAGGGAAGGTAAAGTGAGTAAATGTGGCGAAATGAGACTGGGATTAGACTTTAGACTTTAGAGATACAGTGCGGAAACAGGCCCTTCAGCCCACCGAGTCGGCACTGACCAACAATCACCCCGCACACTCGCACTATGTTACACTAGAGACAATTTACAATGTTACCAAAGCCAATTAATCTACAAACTCAAGATTCAAGTTCAAGATGGGTTTACTGCCATATGTGCCATAAGGTACAGTGAAATTCAAATGACTGTGCGACCACACCAAGTGAAAAGCAGTAAGACAATAGACAATAGACAATAGGTGCAGGAGTAGGCCATTCAGCCCTTCGAGCCATCACCGCCATTCAATGTGATCATGGCTGATCATCCCCAATCAGTACCCCATTCCTGCCTTCTCCCCATATCTCCTGACTCCGTTAATTTCAAGACACACAACCACATAAAATAAAATTTAACATAAACATCCACCACTGCGGTTCCCCACATTCCTCACTGTGGTGGAAGGCAGTAAAGTCCAATCTCTCCCTCTTTCTTTCTTTGGAGTGTGGGAGGAAACCGGAGGACCCAGAGAAAACCCACGCTGTCACAGGGGAGAACATACAAATTCCATACAGACAGCACCCATAGTCAAGATCGAACCCGGATGGTGATTCTTCAATAGATTTAGCATTTAACTGGATCACATTAACGAAGCTGGTGTCAAAATCAGTGTCTCATAAAGACTAACATTACAAACTGGCCACTTTGCGCATTCCCCACTTGCCTTATATGTTTCTACAACTTGACAAGCAATGAAAATTTCTAAATTGCAGATGGTGGAAATCTAAAACTAAAACAAAAAGCTGGAAGCCATCGGCAGTGAGAAGAGAATGGTGTTCCAGCTGAAACTAACTATTTCTCTCTCCACAGCTGCTGCCTGGCCTGCTGAGTGTTTCCAGCCGTTTTTGTTTGTGTTGGGAGTCACTGACAGTAAATATAGGCTCACAATTTACAGTTAAAGTGGAAACACATTGGCACACTCGACAACATCCATACAATAACATTTGCGGGAACATTTCACTATCCAAATAAACACATAAAAGGTAGGGAGAGTCGTAGAGTCATACAGATGGAAACAGGCCCTTCAGCCCAACTTGCCCATACTGACAAACAATCTCACCCATATACCTCTAAACCCATCCTATTCATGTACCTGTCCAAATATTTCTTAAACTTTGCAATAGTCCCTGCCTCAACTACCTCCTCCGGCAGCTCATGTCATACACCCACCACCCTCTGTGTAAAAAAAAAAACCTCTCAGATTCCCATTAAATCTTTCCTCCCTCCCTTAAACCTAAGTCCTTTAGTTCTCGATTCCTTACTCTGGGCAAAAGTCTCTGTGCGTTTACCCGATCTATTCTTCTCTTGATTTTTTATATCTCTATAGGATCACCTCTCGCCCTCCTGCGCTCCAAGGAATAGAGCCCCAGCCAGCCCAGTTTGCTCAGTCCCTCGAATCCTGGTAAATCTTCTCAGCATCCTTTAAGAACAGGGAGTTTTCACAGTGAGCACAGGACTCCTTTATGCTTAGCCTGTAGAAGGTCCAATGAGAGAAATGACCACTGCTAGACCATTAGACCATCCAATGAGAGAAATTATCACTGCTGGAACATCAGAGGCTGAGGGGAGACCTGATAAAAAATATAGATAGGCATAGATAGGATGTATAGTAGGAACCTTTCTCCTAGGTTGAAAATGTCAAGGACTAGAAGGCATAGCTTTACGGTGAGAGGGGAAACGTTTAAAGGAGATGTGTGGGACCAGTTTTTTACACAAAGGGTGGAGGGTATCTGGAACGTGCTGCCAGGGGTGGTGGTGGAGGCAGATACGAAAGTGGCATTTAAAAGGCTTCAGGATAGGCACATGCATATGCAGGGATGGAGAGATATGTATCATGTACAGGCAGAGAAGATTAGTTTAACTTGATGCCATGTTCAGCATGGACAGTGTGGTCTGAAGGGCCAGTTCTTGTGATATACCGATCTACATTCTATGTTCTAGTCACCAGGAAAGGGCTGGTGAACATAGCAGACTGAAGATGAACAAGGGCACAGGTACGTCAAAGGCAAAAACGATAGGTGGGTCAAGGTTTTGAACAAATAATCTGTATGTCTTTTCAAGGGAGAAGAGCAGGGTGAATATGGCTTTGGTAAAAAAATAGACACAGGTTAAAGATGGAAGAGGGAACTACTGAAGTGAAGAGGATAAATCCCTGGTCTGGATAGACAGGTCCTGTACATACGATACGAAGGCTGTGATCATAGTCACAAATATATATTTATAACGATTCATGGCAAAGGACAAAAGGAAAGTGAATGCGATCACTATATTTACAAAAAAGAATGAATAAGTTGTGTAATCTATTGACCAGTTAGTTCTGTGCCAGCAAAGATAATGGGATCTTTATTCAAAGATGTAATAATATCTAGAAACCAAAAATAAAATACAGAACAGGATGCAGAGATTTCAGGAAGGGAGGTCAAGTTTCTTCAAACGCATCAAATACTTCAAAGAAATAACAAAAAAATAGAACGTGGGCAAAATGGAGCCAGAGAACCGTGACCTCCAGGATCAAGAACAGCCTATCCCCGAGTGTTGAAGGGTGGAGGTAGGGCAGGTCAGGTCGTGGGGAGTTACCCCCGCCATGGGTACCATGTAATCCTGTGCTACCTGCTCCATGGGCAACTAAACCAGGTTTGCCAGATGAGGAGGGGGCTGTGGACCCCCAGCAGGACCAAAAACAAGACCTGTCAAAGGGCGGATAAGCTTCTAGTGAGCCAACGGCCATCCACACTTCAGTAGAAGTTGCGATCACTGTCGTACATAGCATTGTAAGGAATGATGATGAAGCTCACACACACCAAAGTCCTATACTTCCAGCGGCAGAAGTCCGCAGGAACTGGAGGATAGAGATGTGTGGTGCTTCCGTCAATGTTCCCGTTTGAAACCAGCGCCCACTGCGTCGCTAATGTTTTCAACGATGATGAATGGCCATTGCTCAGTCCAGAACGGGCACTGACCTCTCCACCATCAAAGGGATCTACAGGAAATGCTGCTTCAAGGAGGCAGCTACTATCATCACCACCCTGACCTCACTCTCATCTCACTGCTGCCATTGGGAAGAAGGTCCAGGCGCCTGAGAACCATGACCTCCAGGTTCAAGAACAGCTTCTGCCCAGCATCCTTCAGCCTCATGAACAGCTTGCACAACCCTAACCACACGCCTACCTCAGCAATAGAGAACAGTACAGCACAGGAATTGGCCCTTCAGCCCACAATGTGCTGGATATAACGCCATTAATCTGATCTCATCTACCTGTCCAAGGTCCATATCCTTCTATTCCCTCCACTTCCGTGTGCCTAACTAAAAGTTTAAACATTGCTATCGTATCTGCCTCACCACCACCACCATTGGCAGTGTGTTCCAGGCACCCACCACAAGTGTAAACAAACTTGCCCTGGACATCTCCTTTAAAGTTTACCCCTTTCCCCTTAAAGCACATCTCCATTGAACATTCCCCCTCTCTCCTTACATTTCCACCCTGGGAAAAGGGTCTGTCTGTCTGCCCTATCTATGCCCCCAATAATTTTATCTACTTCTATCTAGTCTGCCCTCAACCTCCGATGTACCAAAGAAAACAATCCAAGTCTATCCAACGTCTCCCTGTAGCTGAAACTTTCAAATCCAGGCATCATTCTGGTAAACCTCTGCAGTTATTTTTAGTTTAGAAATGCAGCATGGCAACAGGCCCACTGAGTCCATGCCGACCATCGGTCACCCATTCACACTAGTTCTATGTTATCTGACTTTCGCATCCCCTCCCTTCACACTTAGCGAGGTCAATTTACAGTGGCCACTTAACCTACAAATTCACGTGTCTTTGGAATATGGGAGGAAACCGGAGCACCCAGAGGAAACCCACATGGTCACAGGAAAACCATGCAAACCCCACACAGACAGCACCTGACATCACCTGGGACTCTGTCGCTGTGACGCAGTAGCTCTACCAGCTGCACCACTGTGCCACCTCTAATTGTTACCACAGATCTTTAATAGGTCACACAATGTGTTTCTACGAGCACTGCTATGGTCTGGTTACCTCGTACAACTGGTAATTTATCGTTTATTTGTTGTGTTGTCGTGTTAACGTGACTGTTCAGTTACAGCAAATAAGAATTTAATTGTCCCAGTTCTGGTCAATTAAATGCCGTTGACTTGACTCCTGATCGTATACAAACGGCTTTTGCAATGTGCTACAGGGACAGGTTGAGTCAAAGAGTGCAGAATGCAAAAGGAAAACTAGCTGACTTCACATCTATAAAGGAGGAAAAGACTTAATGGCAATTGCTCGGACTGGTAAGAGGGGGAAGTGTAGTTCTCTGGGGAGTGCAGTCTGCACACTGCTCCACACACTCACGTAAACACTGTAGGCTTACCGAGCAGAAGCACAATTTCCAACTCTGCTGGATCAGGATGTAGAGTGAATAACGAGGAAGATGTTGTCAAAATACAAGACGTATTTAACACAGAACCAATGCCCAAGTGGAAAATTAATTTCACCGTTGACAGTATGAGAGGGGGCATTTTGACATTGGGAATGAAATAAATTTTGGACACTGGAAGTCTAATTGGGAAGTAAAACCAGAGGACACAGGGCCATGGATTCACCAGTTAGCACACTGGCAGTCAAGATAAGCTTCTATATACGTAACACAACTTTCCTGCCCATCGTGTCTATCCCTCTACAGATTGGAGGACGGCACTGGGGCACAGCATGTAGAGCCACTGCCTCACAGCGCCAGAGACCCGGGTTCAATCCTGACCTCAGCTCTGTGTGTGCGGAGTTTGCACATTCTCCCTGTGACCGCACGGGATTCCTCTGGGATTCCGGATTCCCCCCGGAGGGGAAAACAAAACCAACCCATGGGACTCAAGGGAGGGAGGCAACATGGATCAAAAGAAAGGAGATGAGGAGGAACTTTTTTGGTCAGAGGGTGGTGAATCTGTGGAATTCATTTCCGTAGAAGGCTGTGGAGGTCAAGTCAATGGATAATTTTAAAGACAGAGATTGACAGATTCTTGATTAGTACTTGTGTCAGGGGTTATGGGGAGAAGGCAGAAGAATAGGGTTGAGAGGGAAAGATTGATCAGCCGTGATTGAATGGCGGACTAGACTTGATTGGCCAAATGGCCAAATTCTGCTGACAATGACACCAGAGAAGGGTGGGGTACTGGTTTTGAGGAGATGTTACTGTGCATGGAATATACAATAAAGGAAGACCTTGAATTGAGTGAATGATGAAAGGATCTCTGTGATTACATCTGCAGCTCCTTAAAGGTAGCTGGATGGGCCAATATTGTGGTTAACAAAGCAAATGGCATTGGTTCCAAAGCCTCTGCCTTTCTGTTTCTGTGTAACTCTCGCTTCAGGCTCCGACGCAGAAATTGCAGGAGCAGGGACGTGCTGGCAGGTGTGTAGCCGACAGTCAGTAGGTCACAGCCTGAGTCGTGCTTACAGTAGTGGAGCAAAACACAAAGTGCTGTAGGAACTCAGCAGGTCAGGCAGCATCCAGGTGCCTGGAATGTGCTGCCTGTGGCAGTGATGGAGGCAGATATGATTGTGGAATGCAAGAGCATTTAGGCTTTTAGACCGGCACATGGATGGAGGGATATGGATCACGTCCAGGCAGAGTGGATTAGTTTATCTTGGCATCACGTTTGACACAGACATTGTGGGATGAAGGGCCTGTTTTTTTTGCTGTATTATTACTTGTTCGATGTAATATGTTCTACTGCGAGTGGATCACAGCGGGTCAGGCAGCATTAGAAGAGAGAACACCAGGTGCTGGTGGAACTCAGCGGGTCAAGCAGCATCTGGGGAGGAAATAGACAGGTGACATTTCTGGTTGGGACCCTTATTCTACAGATCTGGCCATCACATTAGGGGAGAGGTGAGATTGTACAGGAGAGGATGCAGCGGAGATTTACAAGGATGTTGCCCGGACTGGAAAAGTTTAGTGCTGAGGGAAGATGGGATAACCTGGGATTGTTTTCTTTGGAATACAGGAGGCTGAGAAAGGCTCCACTCAGATGTACAACTATGAGCTGTCTAGATTGAGTGATCAGGAAAGATCTATTCCACCTTTCAAGCCTGCTCAACAATACCATTATTCTAGCCCTCTTTCTGAAGCCATTGATAATTCTTGTATCCGAACATCTATTCATCTACCTAAATGTTTTCAGTGACGGCCTCCACCCCCGTTTGTGCGAGAGAATTGCACAGACAGGTTCAGCAACCACTCAGTGAGGACGTCTCTCCTCATCTCAGGCCTAAATATCCTCCTTTTATCTTGGGACTGTGCGTGCGTTTCTAGACTTCTTGACCAGGGGAAACATCTAACGGATATGATAAGATCAACTGATAAGATCCAATGATAAGATCAAGCAGAATTTTGCCTCATTTTTTTACCCACCGTGGGGGTGATGCATGGAACAGCTGCCAGGAGTGGTGGTGGAGGCTTATATGATAATGTTGGCCTTTACATAGGCACATGGATATACAGGGAATGGAGGGATTTGGATCACATAAGGCAAAGCAGATGAGTTTATTTTACCATTATGTTTAACATGAACATTGTGGACCAAAGAGTTTAGATTAGTTTAGAGGTACCGCATGAAAACTGGCCCTTTGGCCCATCCAAGTCCACGCCGACCATCAATCACACTAGCTCTATGTTTTCTCACTAGTTCTATCCCATTTTCTCATTCACCCCCTACACACTGCAAGTAATTTTACACAGGCCAATTTACCTACAAACCCGTGCATCTTCGAGATGTGGGAGGAACCTGGAGTACCCAGAGGAAACCCACGCGGTCACAAGGATAATGTCCAAACTCCATACAGGCAGCACGCGAGGTCAGGATTGAACCTGAGTCGCTGGCACTCTGAGGCAGCAGCTCTAACCGCTGGATCACTGTGCCACCCCTGTTCCTCTGCTGTATTATTCCTCGTTCGATGTAATACATTCTACAGCTGGACAAGATGTTAAAGAGTAGAATCAATGAATTGCAGATGCTGGTTTATACCAAAGATACACACAAGGTGCTGGAGTAACTCAGCAGGTCAGGCAGCATCTCTGGAGGAAAAGGATGGATGACGTTTTAGGTCGGGCCCCTTCTTCGGACTGAAAGTAGGAGGTAGTGGGGTGGGGGGGTGGGGGTGGGGAGGTGAAGTGTTGGAAGCCAGTAAGGACCAGGACCAATCCGGGCCAGTCACAAATGACCTCAGGCAGGGGGTTGCCTGGTTCCATTGTGGGTCCCGATCCGAAACGTCACCCATCCTTTTTCTCCAGAGATGCTGCCTGACCCAGAGTTACTCCAGCACTTCGTGTCTATCCAAGATGTTAAAGGGCTGTACCAACATCTGCAGGAAATGATGAAAGAACCTTTAAATCCACCATCAGAGATGTCCTTACCCTGTAGATCCAGCACATGGTGTAGAGGTGGTGGGATTAAAGGTTACTTCGTAGTTACCGGCCATCTTGGCATTGATCCGATGCAGGTCCTGATCCAAAATCGAACAATGTGCTAACGAAGCACTCTGACCCCAAGGACAGAACCGCGGGGGTCAGAGGGTGCTGTTATGCCCGTTGGTCGATTCTGGGATCTGCCTTGGCCTGCGTTCTTCTCGAAGGTCAGGGCAATATCTGATGATATGGCTGTTATCGGAGATGATGTGTACACTCGCAGGCCCGTGTCATAGACTTGTTGTTCTATTTTTAACCACCGTATATCTATTTATAGGGTCTCATTCAGCATTATTGGAAGAGTTTTAAAGCTGGCAGCGATGGCCACCCAGCTCCAGCCCTGCCCTGCCCGCCCATTACATGGGTGGAGTGGAGGAGTCAGCTCGCCACTGAGGGCATCGTGCCCGCTTGTAAAACACAGCATTAAATCCATGTTCCATCGTGGGCTAATTAAAAGAACATATTTCCCAGTGTAATTTAGTTTAGGGACATATATATAAACAGACCAATTATTTTCAATCAAAGCCATTTCTCACACTTGAAATTTATATTTTGTGATTTAGAACATAGAACGTCGAACAATATAACAAAGGAATAGACACTTCAGCCCACAATGTCCGTATCAAACATGACGCCAAGATAAACTAATCTCCTCTGCCTGCACGTGATCCATATCCCTCCATTCCCTGCATATCCATGTGCCTATCTAAAAGCCTCTTAAACACCACAATCGTATCTGGGGTTAGGAGGGAGATATAGATCAGCTGTGATTGAATGACAGAGTAGACTTGATGGGCCAAATGGCCTAATTCGGCTTCTATTACTTATGACAATGACAGAGGCATGGAGCACAGGAGGGCAGGATTGGCCCCACAGAATGGGAACGGTGTGTGATGGCCCTATAAGATGGCTAGCTGCTGAAGGAGTGGGCTAGACTGCAAATATCTGCAGGTAAGTCCACAATCTTATCCTTTCCCGATGAAGTGTGCCTCTGGTTGGGCCATATCAGGAGTATTATGTGCAGTACTGGTCTCCATACTACACAGAAAAAAAGTGTTAACACGAGAAAGAATGCAGAAGCCCTTCATCGGGATATTGCCTAGAATGGAAGGTTTTAGTTACAAGGGGAGGTTAGATAGGATTGTTCTCACTGGAGCACAGTAAGCTGAAGGGTGACTTTTTTGAGGGTTATGAAACCATAAGGGGCAAGATAAGGGAGATAATCGCAGTCTTTGCCCAAGGGAATCTAAATTTAGGCGATTTAGCTGAGGACTTACAGTGGCTTGCAAAAGTATTCATACCCCTTGAACTTTTCCACATTTTGTCACGTCAGAACCACAAACGTAAATGTATTTTATTGGGATTTTATGTGATAGACCAACACAGAGTGGCGCATAATTGTGAAGTGGAAGGAAAATGATACATGGTTTTCAAATTTTTTTACAAATAAAAAACTGAAAAGTGTGGCGTGCAAAAGTATTCAGCCCCCTTTACTCTGATACCTCTAAATAAAATCCAGTGCAACCAATTGCCTTCAGAAGTCACCTAATTAGTAAATAGAGTCCACTTGTGTGTAATCTAATCTCAGTATAAATACAGCTGTTCTGTGAAGGCCTCAGAGGTTTGTTAGAGAACATTAGTGAACAAACAGCATCATGAAGCCCAAGGAACACACCAGACAGGTCAGGAATAAAGTTGCGGAGAAGTTTAAAGCAGGGTTAGGTTATAAAAAAATATCCCAAGCTTTGAACATCTCACGGAGCACTGTTCAATCCATCATCTGAGAATGGAAAGAGTATGGCACAACTGCAAACCTACCAAGACATGGCCGTCCACCTAAACTGACAGGCCGGGCAAGGAGAGCATTGATCAGAGAAGCAGCAAAGAGGCCCATGGTAACTCTGGAGGAGCTGCAGAGATCCACAGCTCAGGTGGGAGAATCTGTCCACAGGCCAACTATTAGTCGTGCACTCCACAAATCGGGCCTTTATGGAAGAGTGGCAAGAAGAAAGCCATTGTTGAAAAAAAGCCATAAGAAGTCCCGTTTGCAGTTTGCCACAAGCCATGTGGGGGACACAGCAAACATGTGGAGGAAGGTGCTCTGGTCAGATGAGACCAAAATTGAAGTTTTTGGCCTAAATGCAAAACGCTATGTGTGGCGGAAAACTAACACTGCACATCACCCTGAACACACCATTCCACCTGTGAAAAATGGTGGTGGCAGCATCATGCTGTGGGGATGCTTTTCTTCAGCAGGGACAGGGAAGCTGGTCAGAGTTGATGGGAAGATGGATGGAGCCAAATACAGGGCAATCTTGGAAGTAAACCTGTTAGAGTCTGCAAAAGACTTGAGACTGGGGCGGAGGTTCACCTTCCAGCAGGACAACGACCCTAAACATACAGCCAGAGCTACAATGGAATGGTTTAGATCAAAGCATATTCATGTGTTAGAATGGCCCAGTCAAAGTCCAGACCTAAATCCAATTGAGAATCTCTGGCAAGACTTGAAAATTGCTGTTCACAGACGCTCTCCATCCAATCTGACTGAGCTTAAGCTATTTTGCAAAGAAGAATGGGCAAAAATTTCAGTCTCTAGATGTGCAAAGCTGGTAGAGACATACCCCAAAAGACTTGCAGCTGTAATTGCAGCGAAAGGTGGTTCTACAAAGTATTGACTCAGGAGGGCTGAATACTTTTGCATGCCACACTTTTCAGTTTTTTATTTGTAAAAAAATTTGAAAACCATGTATCATTTTTCTTCCACTTCACAATTATGCACCACTTTGTGTTGGTCTATCACATAAAATCCCAATAAAATACATTTACGTTTGTGGTTGTAACGTGACAAAATGTGGAAAAGTTCAAGGGGTATGAAAACCTTTGCAAGCCACTGTAGATTAAAGATGAGAGAGTAAATACTTAAAGATCTGAGGGGCAACATTTTCACACTGAAGCAGGTGAGTATATGGAATAAGCTGCCATGGGAGGTAAGTAAGGCAGGTACAGTAACAACATTTAATAAGCATATTGACAGGTGCATAGATGGGAGAGGAATAATGAGCCAAATGCAGGCGAATGGGATTAATGCAGATAGTGATCTGGATCGGCATGCACCAAGACCAGACTGAACATAACACTCCAGGTGTTACCTAACCAATGGCACAGATCGTCCGGAAAGGATGAGATTGTGGACTTGCCCGCAGACATTTGCACATCTTTGGAATGTGGAAGGAAACTGGAACATCCGGGGTAAAAACCCATGTGGTTTCTATTACTAATCTATTACGAGATTCTTGGGGGATACACAAGCAACTGCAGATGTTGGAATCTTGAGTAAAACACAAAGTGCTGGAATAACTCAGCAGGTCAGGCAGCATGTGTGGATGTGCAACATTTTTGGGTCGGGACCCTTAAGACCCATGACTCTATTCTTAGTGCAGCCTATCAATGTCTACAATCTTGGTTCACAGGATACCTGTGGGGGTCGGGGGTGGGGGGATGGGGGGTGGGATGGTGGTGGATAGGGGGAGGTGACCATCACATGCAGCTTCAGCAGGAGTGGCAAAATCTACCCTTCCAAAATCAGAACAGGGAGTTCATGATTTGTCTCTGCATTAGCCCGGGAGACAAGATCCAGTTCTTGCATCTGTTGGATCCTCCCTCTCAGATCTGCGACTCATCTCAAGTGTGAGAGGCACCATTCCATCTCACATTCAGTTCAGTTTATGAGACCTTGGCAGCAGTTCATTGGTTTGATCTTGCGATAGAATTCTCAACAGCCCTCGTACGATCTGAAGCTAAGCAGGAGAGAATACAGCGAGCACAACCTTTTGATGGAAAATCAATGCCTTTGCATCAAATATTATCCCGAACAAAGACATTGAGTTGTAAATATTTTACAACACACAGGAGATGAAGAGAGGGCGGCTTTTAATGATGTTACTCTCCAGGATTCAATCCAGCTGAATGCAGGCGCAAGGAACAGCAGATGCTGGAATCCTGCAAAACACAAAGTGCTGGAGGAACTTAGTGGGTCAGGGAAGGGAAAGGACAGGCAACAATTTTGGTTAGGGCCCTTCTTCAGACTGATGATGGTATCTGGAAAAGAGAGGTGGGGCAGAACAGTGATAGGTGGATCCATCCCATTTGCCAATCAAACCACCCCCAAGCCTGTATCTGCCTATCACTTGCCAGGCTTTGATCTGCACCCACATTCTCCCGTCTATCACAAGTAGTCTGAAGAAGGGTCCCGACCCGAAACGTCACCTGTCCAAACCCTCCGACCCGAAACGTCACCTGTCCATACCCTCCACAGATGCTGCCTGACCCGCTGAGTTCCTCATGCACTTTGTGTTTTACTCAACATTGTTGATTTCATTTAGAGTTTAGAGATAAAATGTGGAAACAAGTCCTTTGACCCACCAAGGCATGCCGACTATCGGTCTTCAGTTCTATGTTATCCCACTTCCCCATCCACTCCCTGCACGTTAGTTGCAATTTACGGAGGTCAATTTACTTACAAACCCACACGTCTTTGGGATGTGGGAGGAAACCGGAACACCCAGAGGAAACCCACATGATCACCGGGAGAACATGCAAACTCCACACAGACAGCACCCGAGGTCAGGATCTGACCAAGGACTCTGCGAGGCAGTGGCACTACCCGCTGTGCACCTGTGCCGCCCTTTTGGCAAGTGTGAATTGTCTGGTGAGACTGCAAAGTCTCCAATCAGTCAGATTGGACTTTACTGGACTTTATCTTGCACTAAAGGTTATTCCCTTTATCATGTATCTGTACACTTTAAATGGCTCGATTGTAATCATTCATTGTCTTTCCGCTGACTGGTTAGCACGCAACAAAAGCTTTTCACTGTACCTCGGTACACGTGGCAATAAACTAAATTAAACTAAACATGCATGACAGCAGAAATGTTACAGGGGAATCTCCTCGTTCTCTGGCCAACATTCCCCCTGCAATCACCAGCAACAACAACTGATACGCTGGTCAGTAATTTCAGTTCCCATTAACTGCTATGTTTGGCCATCAGAAGCGTGATTGCTAAAGTGATGAATTGACAAGAAGATGGAGGAGGTAAACTTTGGGAACGAATGATTAAACATCGTACAAACAATGTACAGCATCTCTCCTTAAATCTCCAAGGATTAGCTGTTATGTAAATTCACTTGTTTTACTGATGACAGGAGTTTTGTTCCACACAAGTGATCAGCAGAACCCGGCCAAGAGCAACATGGCTTTGCTCCAGAAATATTATCCATGTCCAACCACTTATTTGTGCAGACAGGAGAGCTTTCGATTTACTGAGGTACTTAAAGCCTGGGCCATTGTAGTAATTCTCCACGCAAACCTTACTTCAGCGCTGATACAAACCTCGCTCAGTTTGCAGTGGGTGAATCATTGAATGTGGGACACGATCATTGATCGAGGCTGAGATAATTGACCTACTGAGTCAGTGGCCGGAGTCATAAGATCATAAGTGATAGGAACAGAATTAGGCCATTCGGCCCATCACATCAACTCTAACATTCAATCATGGCTGATCTATATTTCCCTCTCAACCCCATTCTCCTCCCCATAATCCCTGACACCCGTACTAATCTAGAATCTATCAACCTCTGCCTTAAAAATATCAATTAAAAGCCTCCACAGCCTTCTGTGGCAATGAATTACACAGATTCACCACCCTCAGACTAAAGAAATTCCTTCTAATCTTTCTAAAGGTGCATCCTTTTATTCTGAGGTTGTGTTCTCTGGTCCTAGACTCCCCCACTCGTGGAAACATCCTCTGCAAATCCATTATATCCGGGCCATTCACTATTCGCTAAGTTTCAATGAGGTTCCCTCTCATCCTTCTAAACTCCAGCGAGTAGAGGCCGACTGCGCAGTCCACTCATGAGGGGGATAGACACAAAATGCTGGAGTAAAGGGTCTGCCCCACTTGGGCGTCATTTGCGCCTGGTAGGTGGCGCGCGAGGATTTTGAGAATCCCCAAATCCTGGGACGCAGCGTGCTACCGCACGTCACTGGCTATGCCACCACATCTCACAGCGGGCCATGCGCGCATAATGCACGCCATGCGCACGGTATGCCGCGTCATGTGTCGTGACGCGTAAATAGAAACATAGAAACATAGAAAATAAGTGCAGGAGGAGGCCATTCGGCCCTTCGAGCCAGCATCGCCATTCATTGTGATCATGGCTGATCGTCCCCAAACAATAACCCATGCCTGCCTTCTCCCCATATCCCTTGATTCCACTACCCCATAGAGCTCTATCTAACTCTCTTAAATCCATCCAGTGATTTGGCCTCCACTGCCCTCTGTGGTAGGGAATTCCACAAATTCACAACTCTCTGGGTGAAAAAGTTTTTTCTCACCTCAGTCTTAAATGGCCTCTCCTTTATTCTAAGACTGTGGCCCCTGGTTCTGGATAAGTAAATGGCGCGCAAATAATGCCCAAGTGGGGCAGGCCCTTAACTCTGTGGCACAGGCAGCATCTCTGGAGAGAGGGAATTCAGACGAAGGGTCTGGACCTGAAATATCACCCATTCCTACTCTCCAGAGATGCTGCCTGTCCCGCTGAGTTACTCCAGCATTTTGTGTCTATCTTCAGTTTAAACCAGCTTCTGCAGTTCCGTCCTGCACATCTGGGTGAGGGGGGGGATGAGTGGAGTAACTGACAAAGGCCAGAGATGAAAAGAGGTATCAGATATGGAGAGGAGGAGAGGAGAGGAGAGGAGAGGACAGGAGGAGTGAAATATAATGTAACATCTGTGAGAGGGAGCACAATAAATGTCTATACTCAGAGACAGTGTAAGTGAATCTGTCATTAAAGGATCCAGTTATTTAACTGTTGTGGGGCCTCTGGCTGGCAAATGCACTGTCAGCGATGGACAGAGAGATTAATTTGCACAACTGCTGCAGATTCACTCCTTAAAGCAGATGCAGCAAAGACATAAATATTCCTTCAAGCTTTACAGGAACCACAGATAAAACAAACATGAAGAAACTGAATATTGAGTCACTACAAAGCCAAGCTTGTGCTGAAAATTCTCAACTTTAGCACGGAAACTGTAGTCTCTTTGGTCCATCGAGTCCAAGCCAACCATCGATCACAGGTTCACACTAGTTCAATGTCATCCCACTTTCTCATCCACTATCAACACACCAGGGCAATTAAATAGACCAATTATCCCACAAACCCACACGTCTTTGGGATGTGGGAGGAAACCGGAGCACCCGGAGGAAACCAGAGGGAGAACATGCAAACTCCACACAGACAGCCCCCGAGGTCAGGATCAAACCTGGGTCTTTGGTGCTGTGAAGATCTCCAAATGGCTGTTGACAGAAATCACCTTCTGTCTCTGCACTGAACCCAGTTCTCTGTGTAGGAAGGAACTGCAGATGCTGGTTTGCATTGAAGATAGACAAAAAATGCTGGAGTAACTCAGCAGGTCAGGCGAGATCTCTGGAGAAAAGGTATAGGTGACTTTTATCGACCAGAAACATCACCTATCCTTGTCTCCCAAGATGCTTCCTGACCCACTGAGTTACTTCAGCATTTTGTGTCTATCTCAGCTCATGCTGCGTGCTTCATCCTCATTGGGAGTTCCTCTGGATTGTTCCCCTCTCCCCCCTTGAGGTGCTCCTCAAATTGACGCACTTCACCAAACCATTGGCCCTCTGTTTTACTATGTGTGTGGCTTGGTATCAAATTCATTTTTTGTGCTTGTGAAAACTTAGTGAGGGTGCTGGTTAAATAACGTCGTTTCTCTTGATTAAAATGAGTAATCACTGGATAGTTGGTGAGGTTGTGGTGGATTGTACGTTTCAAGCGCGCACATTCCATTGGTGTGAGATGATTCTCTGATTTATCCTGGCATAAAAGCAATTGACACTGCTTCATTTATAATCATAAGTTGTTACCAAGTGAATTCAACAACAAATGCTTTGATCTGGTTGCTACAATGATGCATCAAATAGACTGTTGGGTCTATGCTCCAGAAGCAGCAATGGCCAGGATAACTGCCATCTTGAACCTGGCGTCAGGCAGGGCATAGCTGGCTTTGCCTACGGCTCCAATAACATCCACTTTCAATACTTAGGGGTGGCACGGTGGCACAGTGGTAGTTGCTGCCTTACAGCAGCAGAGACCCGGGTTTGATCCTGACTACAAAGTGCTGTCTGTACAGAGTTTGTATGTTCTCCCCGTGACCGCATGGGTTTTCCCCGGGTGCTCCAGTTTCCTCCCACACTCCAAAGATGTACAGGTTAATTGGACGACAGATGGCACAATGGGCTAAGTGTTCGGCTGGCAACCTGAAGGTGGCCGGTTCGAATCCTGCTTGGAGTGTGTACTGTCGTTGTGTCCTTGGGCAAGACACTTCACCTACCTTTGCCTGGGACTAGAGACGGAAATTAGCTACTGATTGGCTACAATCTCGCATATTTACATGCAAATGTTCATTAATATGCACTGTCCCTATAAACAAAACATTATTATTATTAATTAGCATGGGTTTGTATACTTGGTATAAGTGTAAATTGTCCCTGGTGTGTGTAGGCTTGTGTTAAGGTGCAGGGATCGCTGGGCATTGCAGACACGGTGGGCCAAAGGGCCTGTTACCGCACTGTATCTCTAAACCTATACCTAAAGCTGCTGCAAGTAAGGTACGCTTGACCCTTGACCCTGGAGCTTTTAGTCACATGATCTCCTGCTGTGTTGCTACACTTCAAGGTTTCAAGGTCAGTTTGTTGTCACATGTACCACTTCTGCCATTGGTCAAGCACTTCCTTCCTACGCCGTTGGGAAGGGAAAGGTTTTATTACAGAGATAGGTGGATCCCTGACTGTCAGTCACGCAGCCAATATTTGGATGGTAAATGATTTTTGCACCGAGTTTCTTGCGTTAGTGACCCATCTTCCCTATAGCCGCATCGGGTGGTAGTTCACAGTGACCTCCACATTCCTCCTCTTCCCCACTGCCGGCAGGCAGAAGACACAGAAGCTTGAAAGTGCGCACCACCTAACTAAGGAATGGCTGCATCCCCTCTGGTATCAGGCTTCTGAATGGCCCTTGCATAAGCTAGAGTACGGTCCCGATTCTCCAACCTGCCTCATTGCGGGCATTGGACTTGTTATGCTGCAGTGCAGAGAAACGATATTCTGCAGTCTGGTATCCTTCTCTCTGCTCTACCTGTTGTGCTTCATTGTATTTATGTATAGTATTATTTGATATTTTGATTATTGTACAGCACCCAAACAAAATCTTCTCACTGTACCTCGGTCCACGTGACAATAACAAACCTAATCCTAAAGCTAAACTGCAGTTTCAAACTTGGCAGATCCCCAAATATCTGTTCACATCATGATGGGAGCTCATCATCTCTCTCGTCAGTGGAACTCCCTCACCAGCGCCTTGGTCGGCACAGTGGTGAAGCGGTGGAGTTGCTGCCTCACATTGCAGGGAGATTGGTTCGATCCTGACCTCGGGTGCTGCCTGTACGGGGTTTGCACGTTCTCCCGGTGAACCGCTGGGGTTTCTCCGAGTGTTCCGGTTTCCTCCCGTATTCCAAAGACGTGCAAGTTTGTACGTTCATTGGCTTCTGTAAATTGTCCCTCATGTGTAGGATTGAACTAGTGTACGGGTGATCGCGGTTGGCCTCAGTCAGATCCTCGCCTTGATCTGATTATAATAATTACACATTCAACACCAGTGAACACAAACGTGCTGTTTTATTCATCCATCAGTTATGTTCCCACCACCCTGTGTCACCTGACCTCTAACTCAGTGTAATATGGGATAGAGTTCAATACTACGTTAGTTACCATGACAACATGGACACGGTGGGCCGAAGGGCCTGTTTCCACGCTGAGTTTCCAAAGTAAACTCCCCCACCAGGTCCTTCGCTAACTAGAACATGTACTGGGGAGGATGAGCTTCACAAGATTACCAATCTGAAATCAGACAGGAGATGGATTAGAAGATTTGTCTCGCAACACTATTGCGGAACTGGGGTTAGGAAGTGAGGATGTCAGGGATGGAGTTGTGTTGCTGGCTTTTCTCATGGTCTGCCTTCCAACATAAACCATCAACACTGTTAACTCCTCCATGTTTGAGCTTAAAAGGGGCGATGAGCTTTCTATTTGAAATGCAGACTGATTTACATCTTAGACTTTCCAAAAGTCTGCTGGGGGGGCCCAGCTTATGCCGATTTGGGAACAAACCAAAAAGAGGTGAAGCTCATAAATTCAATGGATCAGAATTGCAATTCACACATGTTACATCAGTGCAGCACAGACAGAGGCTTCTCAACACAAGAAGACTGCGCCTGGTGTGTGTAAAGGCTCTCCAACTGGCCTTTCTCCTTGAGAAGTGGTCATTTCAAGGTCTATCTCTCTCTGGAGGCTGCTCCTTGCAATCTCCATTGTAACAACGTACCATGTTGAAGAAAATCCTCCTCAGCCCACTCCCCACTTCTGCCAATTATCTGTAATATACGTCCTCTGGTTACAATGTCTCCAGATGCCACAAACAATACCTCGAGATTGATTATAACAAACCCTTCTCATCTCTCCTGTGGATCTTTTGCCAATTACCTTAAATTGTTGTCCTTTGTTTACTAACCTGTCAGAGAGCAGTTTCCCCCATTTATAATATCAAAAACTCCACGTCCCTCCTGTGGTTTCGGACAATCTTCTTCAACCTGTAGTGTAATTACGTTCAGTACAGCACAACTCTCAAGTGCATCTGCTGAACATTTGTTGAGAATACAGAAGGATTCAGGGTGGAACTGAGCGAATGGTCAAAGTACAAGAAGGGTAAGGATGTCTGAGAAGGAGAGATAGGATTGCTTCCCCTACAAACGTAGACTTTGTAAAGGGAGATGTATGAGGTGGATCGAGAGAAAGAGAGAGAGAAAATTGAGATGCATGGGAGATGACAGTGACAAAAAGGAAGACACAAAGTGCTGGAGTAACTCAACGCACCAAGCTATACCTGTGGAGAACATTAATAGGTGATGTTTTGGATCGGGACCCTTTTTCAGATTGATTGGGGGAGATGGGATGTAGAGAGCTGGAATTGAGGTCGGGGCAGGACAAAGCCTGGCAAGTGACTGATTGATACAGGTGAGGGGGGGTGGGGATGATTGGCAGATAGTTGGATGAAGGCCAGAGATGAAAAGACAAAATGTGTGAGGTAAGGGTATTGGGGGTAGGGAATTGACATGGATAGAGAACTGGTTGGCAGACAGAAAACAAAGAGTAGGAATTAATGGGTCCTTTTCAGAATGGCAGGCAGTGACTAGTGGGTGCCGCAAGGCTCAGTGTTGGGACCCCAGTTATTTACAACATATATTACCAATTTAGACGAGGGAATTAAATGTAACATCTACAAGTTTACGAATGACACAGTGGGACAGCCAGCAGTCTTTCAAGGTGAGACAGAGTTTCAGGTGCACCTCCTATAACCTCAACTGCATTCTGATGTGGCCTCCTGTACATCAGCAAGACCAAGTGTAGGCTTGGCGACAGTTTCACCAAACACTTGCGTTCGGTCTGCCAAGGCCTACTAGATCTCCCAGTTACTAAACCATTTCAACTCCCCTTCCCATTCTCATACTAACCTCTCTGTCCTGGGCCTTCTCCATTGCCAGAGTGAGACCACACGCAAACCGGAAGAACAGCACCTCATATTCCGCTTGAGTTGCTTATAACCTGATGGTATGAACATTGGATTCTCTAATTTTAGGTAACTAGCCTACAAACAACCACCCCTTCCCCCTTCCCCCCCCCCCCCCTCCCCCCACTCTCCCTTGCCTTTTCTTCACCTGGATTCACATCCATTTCCCTTAGCCTTTCACCTCTTGTCTTCTTCCACCCGTATTCCTTCCTCTGGCTTTACAATTCACACCTCTTCTATCCTTGTCTCCTTATCTCACACTTTTTGTCTTTTTCATATCTAGTCTCTATGCAACCATCTGCCAATTAACTCCTCCCCCCCCCCCCCCCCCCCCCTGCTGTATCCACCTATCACTTGCCCGGATTTGTCGTGCCTCACCTCCCTTCTAGCTTTCTCCACCTCAACACACACCCCCCTTACCTCCCCCCCCCCCTCCCACACCACCACAATCAGTCTGAAGAAGGGTCCTGAGCCAAATCGTCTCCGATCCATGTTCTACGCCTTTGGTTTCATGGTTTGTATAAACCCAGCTTTTCTGAAGATGTCTGAAGAAGGGTCACAAGTGGTCACATCATCTGTCTATTCCCTCCACAAATGTTCCTCTAACACTTTGTGCTTTGCTCTATATTCCAGCACCTGCACTTCCTTGTGTCTCTGCCTATCTTGTCTTCCGTCACAACTTACAGCGCTAGATACCCGGGTTCGATCCACTTTCTGTATGGAGTTTGCACACTCTCCCTGTGACGGCGTGGGTTTCCCCCTGGTGCTCCGGTGTCTTCCTGCACCCCAAAGAAATGGAGGCTTGTAGGTTAACTGGCTTCTCCACATTGACCCTAGTGTGTACGATGCAAAACTGAGATAACGTAGAACTAGTGTACGGGTAGACACAACATGCTGGAGTAACTCAGCTGGACAGGCAGCATCTCTGGAGAGAAGGAATGTGTGATGTTTCAGGTCGAGATCCTTCTTCAGTGAAGAAACATCACCCATTCCTTGCCTCCAGAGATGCTGCCTGTCCCTCTGAGTTACTCCAGCAATTTGTGTCTACCTTCGATTTAAACCAGCATTTGCAGTTCTTTCCTACACTTTCTGCATGGACTGGATGGGCCGTAGGGCCTGTTTCCACGCTGTATCTCTAAACCTAAACTAAAGCACACCAACCCTGGTAACATGTTGTTGTCATATTGGAAAGTGGGGGATGGGCTGAGGGTGGGGGATGGTTCTGGCCCCTGACCAGAAATCTTCGATCGTCTAGGCTGATGTTTCTTTAGCCTACAGTTGGAGGCAGGCCCAGGAATACTGAAGCCACATGGGCAACATCAGTCACTGCACAGTTGCTGCAGTTTGAGTGCAGAGACTCCCTTAAATTGGAGAATAATGGGAGCACATGATGTGAACAAGGAGAGAGAGAGGGAGCCAGGGCTTACAAGCAGCTCAAAACATTCCTGTAATGCATAATAAATGCTCTCTGGATCTATATTTATTTGGCGGGATTAGCATCCGACCTGTTGAATCATTCAGCAACTAGGAATCTCGGAATCTCAAGCGAGCCCGTACCTCCCTCCTGCAGTGAAGGAGTTAGTTTCCCTCCAAGGTCTCTGTGTTAGAACAGTGGATGATGAAGTAACCAGCTCACATTATTGTCTGTCAGCAGCTTCCACCTGTGGCCGTGGTATCTCAACATCAGTGGGGTGGGGTAGGGTGTGTGAGAGTGATGCTCAGTGCAGACAGTGCCACACCCTGGCAGAGTCTCACGTGCTGGCGGGCGGCCTCCAAGTACATCATCAGCCTTTTCCCAGGGGGTCCAGTGGGAGTTGGGTCTCGTTAGCACTTCATGGAATGTGGGAACGGGAGGTCACTCAACACTCATCAATCTACACATAACCGACACTTTCCCTCCTTATTTGTTATTCCAGGATTTTGGATTTCGCTGACATATTCTGTATCCCGAGCCCCGGGTTACAAAAATACACTCTGTGAATGGAGAGCACTTGGCACGTTGTGTGAACGCATAACTTTGCAGTGGTGATCCACAGCTAATCCCGGTCGCCTCTCCTCGGGGCTCCGTCTACTCCTCAGTTTTACACATGCCACAGTCTCTGCCACAGAAGGTAGTTGAGGCCAGTTCATTGGCTATATTTAAGAGGGAGTTAGATGTGGCCCTAGTGGCTAAAGGGATCAGGGGGCATGGGGAGAAGGCAGGTACGGGATACTGAGTTGGATGATCAGCCATGATCATATTGAATGGCGGTGCAGGCTCGAAGGGCCGAATGGCCTACTCCTGCACCTATTTTCTATGTCTCTATGTTTCTATTTGACTTGTTTTCCAGAAATACCACTCGTAAAAATATTTCCAGGTCATCCAAGTAAATATGGGAGTTGTCGGCACACAATAGGAACGGAAAGGCAGCTGAACAAAAGTTAATTCACTTCGCAGTATAGCATGCAACCTGGGTCTGTGATACCAGAGAGGTGAACTCATTGCACCAATCCATTGTGTGGCCAAGGTCTTTTGGTGGCAGGTTGGCAGATGTTAGTTTCTCTCTCCATGGCCAATGCCACGATTGTTTGCTGTGGCTTTAGTTTCCTATCCTTCTCCTCTTCCATAGCTGCAGCAAACTTCTATCATCAAGGTCACCCACCTGAGTTCACCCACACCAGGTTGCCTGACACTGCCATTGTACCGAATGACCCAACGAGGCCCTGTAGTGTCGACTGGAGCTGAGTAGCATTTTCTCCAACCTATCATGCCCTGTAACCTCATACACTCAAAATCCAGGGACAAGTTGCCAACTTAATATTATCAACAGGATTCAACTGGCAACCCTCCCTATTCATCACTGCTACCCTGACGTGTTACCCCTGCTTCACCTGGTGCCATTAGCCTTTCTTCTCCGAAGATAGAATTGTAAAGCTGCAGTAACTCAGCGGGACAGGCAGCAGTCAGCAGAAGGGCCTCGACCCAAAACGTCACCCATTTCTTCTCTCCAGAGATGCTGCTTGTCCCGCTGAGTTACTCCAGCTTTTTGTCTATCTTGGGTTTAAACCAGCATCTGCAGTTCTTTCCTACACCTGCCTTTCTTCTCCCCCAGCCTTCTCGTCCTATGCCTCGCCCATTTGCTTCTACCTGACCATCCTTGATACGTGTACCGAGGTACAGCGAAAAGCTTTTTTGTTGCGTGCTATCCAGTCAGTGAAACGGCTATACTTTTTTTTTTTATTTTTATTTTATTAGAAGTTAATACAGTACAAAACAGTACAGTGGAACCTAATTTTAGGTGCCAACTATGTCATACCGTAATCCATTCTATGTACAACCTCTAGTTTTATGTTTTGAGAAGGAAGTAAGCAAGACAAGAAAAAGAAAACAATAGAAAGGGGAAAAAGAGGAAAAATAGATGGTAGAGAATAGAAAAACGTGAAGTGTGTATATAAAAAAAAGAAAAAGTGGAAAGTAGAAATAGGAGAGAAGGCCCCTTAAAAGAGAAATTTTCAAATCTATATTCGGAGATGTAAATCTATCCACGTCATGAACTGAAATCAGCAATCCTTATGGTACCGCTGCATCACATGATTCCAAAAAGTCGATGAAAGGAGACCAACTCCTTAAGAATTGGTCATATTTATCTATTAGTCGGAGTCTCATTTCTTCAAGGCGTGCTATGTCCATCATATTCCTAATCCACATTTTAACAGTTGGTATGGTTGTATTTTTCCAAAATTTAAGTATCAATTTCTTTCCAATTATTAACCCATAATTTAAAAAAAAGTTTTGGTCTTTATTTAAATTGATATCTTCTACTATTATTCCAAATATAATCCATTCCGTTTTAGGTTCTATTGTGGACTTGAAAAGCTTTGTAAATATATCAAATATATCACTCCAAAATGTATTCAACTTTGTACATCCTACAAATGAATGTGTTATATTAGCGTTTTGAAACAAACATTTATCGCATCTGGGAGAGACGTTTGGATAAAATTTATTCAACCTCGTTTTTGAATAATATAGTCTATGTAATAATTTGAATTGAATTAAATTATGTCTTGCATTAATAGAACAATTATGTGTGTTCATCAGATACTTTTCCCATCTATCCTTCGAGATCTTTATCATTAGCTCATGTTCCCAATCTTCTCTTAGTGCCTCTGTTGAGGGTATACTTGATCAAGTTGTCCACAGTGTACAGGTACAGGTTATAATGTTTAGTGCAAGATAAAGTCCAGTAAAGTCCGATTAAAGATAATGGACACAGGGGATCATTGATAGGTGAGTGTGGTATCTTATGGTTCCCAGCCCATTCCTGACTGGATCTGTACCCAGCCCATGGGCTGAGCAGTTGCAGTTGTAATTAATAGAAACAAGGAACTGCAGATTTACACAACAGGGCACAAAGTTCTGGAGTAACTCAGCAGGTCAGTCAGCATCTCTGGAGAACATGGATAGGGTTGATAGGGAACAGAACTCGTTGAGGTATGGGTGGGTGTGGGGTGGGGTACAAAGGTCAGGCCTCTGTTGAAGACTGACCATTCTGCATCCAAAAGAGAGCGGTCAGGGGGGATGGTGAACACACGGCAGGGGTGAGGGTTGGGCGCAGAGGGGAGCAGAGGGGTGGAGGGAAGCTAGGAGGAGGTACTGCAGGGGAACGTTGGGGATTGAGAGGAGTGGGGGATGTTGAAGAAGGGTGCTGACCCAAAACATCACCTAGCCATGTTTTCCAGAGATGCTGCCCGACTCACTGTGTTACTGCAAGACTTTGTGTCCTTTTACAGTTGTAATTACTATTCTTGAAGAAAAACAGCTTTAAACTGCAGGAAGCTCTTCAAAAAACACTCATTCTGTGTGGTTAAAATGCATTGCCTCTCTCCATCACACCCTCAAACTCAACACTTCCATAAGTCTCAGCTCACTCAAACTCCTCTCCTGGTTGTTTTCTAACGACTGCTATTTGTTTGAATCACTCCCTCCTTGTTCCAGCAGTCATTCTATATTGTAGAATGGGCACGGCTTCCCAACAAGGCTGCCAAGGAGCTGATTTGTTATTAACCAGGTCTCCTCTGCAGTGCTCTCTGAGGAATAAGACACTTGGATGAACGAAGAATTTCAGACTGATGTTACCAATCGATCTGCTTCGGTCTGTACAGAAAGTGCAGATTGCAGGAGCAATGAGTCTTTATGGATCAACAAGCTGTCTACTGACGATGTCGATCACAAGTTCTCTGATTGATTGATTGATTGATTGATTGATTGATTGATTGATTGATTGATTGATTGAAAGATTCAGCATGGAAACAGGCCCTTCGGCCCACCGAGTCCATGCTGACCATCGATCACCCATTCACACTAGTTCAGTTATATCCATCTCTTGCATCCGCTCCCTACAGACTAGGGGCAATTTACAGGAGCCTATTGAACTACAAACCCACACGTCTATGGGAAGAAGGAGGAAGCCAGAGCACCTGGAGGAAACCCACGCAGTCACAGGGACAATGTGCAAACTCCACACAGACGGCAACCGGAGGTCAGTATGGAACTCGGGTCTCTGGTGTTGTGAGGCAGCTCTAGCAGTTCTATCTTATCACTATGAACGTAGCATGCTGAAGATCTGTGCTGTTATATGGAATTTAAACATGCTCAACAATTATATGCAATGGTAACACTGAGTGAAAACTCTCTGAAACCACGAGCAACCTGCTGTTGGAACTCAGCGGGTCGAGCAGCATCTGTGGGTGGAAAGGAATGGTCAACAGTTCAGGTCAACGCCCAGCGTCATTACAGAATGGAGAGAGAGGATGGAGAGAATAAAGAGGAGAGGGGATATGGGGAGACAGATTGAGAGGTGAGCAGTGAACCGCCCCAGTCCACCGAGTTCCAGGTCCTGCAATTTGTCCAGCCTCAACCACATTGACTCTACAGTCAAGAAACAAGTCAACGATTCAGAATGTCTCGGCATGTCCCCACTGACTATCAGCAATTAAACACATGCAGTATAGAAAGCATCTTCTCGGGTTACATCACAGTTTGGTATGGCAACTGATCTGTCCAAGACAGCAAGAAATTTCAGTAAGTTGTGGAAGCAGCCAAGTCTATCACACAGATCAGCTCCATCCCATCAACTCCTTGGGATAGCAGCCAACATACTCAAGTGCAATGCACTTGTTCCCCAGTCATTCCCTCAGATTCTTGAACGAAACTCTCATATGCTATGGATGAATTCCAGATCTTCCAACCTACCTTGTTGTGACCCTTGCACTTAAATAAAAATCCGCACTTTCTATGCAATTGTAACACTATATTCTGCATGCTCTCTTTGGACCACCTGTTGTGCTCATGTACAATGTGATTTGTCTGGATTCTATGCGAATCTAAGTTTTTTATTGTATCTCGTACATGTGACAATCATAAACCTATATCAATACCAGTAACAATACGATGGGTGAAGGACAATGGAGCCAGGTAGGGAAGTAAGAGGATTGGAGTTGGGAGGCAGAGGAAGGCGGATGATGGATGGGAGCAGATAGAAGAGGTAAAAAGATGAAGCCAGGAGAGGGGAGAGGAGAGTGCAGGTGGATATCGCAGGAAGATGCCAGTGATGCAATCTGATAAGTAAGGAAGGTTGTAGTGGGAGACACAAGGAATTGCACTTGTTGGAATCTGGAGCAAAACACAAAGTATTGGACAAACTCAACGGGTCAGGTAGCATTTGTGGAGAGAGTGGACAGAAGATGACTCAGGTCACCCGTTCATGAGTCTAAAGAAGAAGTCCCGACCTGAAATGTCACCTGTCCACAGATGCTGCACGGCCCACTGAGTTCCTCCAGCACCTAGTGTTTTGCATATAACGTTAGAGGAGAGGGGAACGGCTGATGGAACCAGAACCAGGAATTGGGGGAGGGGGGGGACACGCTGCTGGTGAAATATGAGTGAGAGAGCAGGATGGGAAAAGAAGTGCGATATGAAAATAGGTGTAGGAAGGAACCGCAGATGCTGATTTGTACCGAAGATACCACAAAATGCTGGAATAACGCAGCGGGTCAGGCAGCATTTCTGGAGAAAAGGAATAGGTGGGAAGGGTGGAGTCCATCATGGCCCATTGTGGGCTGGGTGTGCTAACAAGAGGGGTACATGATGCAAACAGTGGAACTAGTAGGATGATTAGGGTGGGGTAGGGGGGAAGAGAGGGGCAGGAATGCAGGGGTTACCGTGATGGGGGCATGGGAAAGGGGAACAAAAAGTGAGAGAACAGAGGATTGGTCTCTGCAGCCGATCCGTATAAAGTGTAAGGAGTAGATAACAAAGCTTTCTGTTAGCTCTGCTTCGGGAAATATGATTTCTCCCGCTCAGTACTAAACACAGTCGTGGTCTCCAATGGATATTCACACCGAAACACTCTCTCATCCATTCCCTGTAATAAATGATGAGAGGTGTGGATCAGACAAACCTTCTCTGAAAAGCCACTTACAACTCGATGATTCCTTTGGAGGTGATGCCCAGTTTCCTTATCCTGTCACTTTTATGAATAAATACTTTATAGTATGTTTAAACAGTTATTTTATCCTTTCACTTTGAAGTGTAGACATTTAAACAGCTTTCACAGCTACAAAGGAGGGCTACTTTTATTTAAAAACATGTGAAAGATGTACCTTCCCTTATAAGGAGCTGCTGGATTAACACGCTGAGATATGAGTGTTGGGCTGTAAAAACTCATACTCTATCCGTGAGCAGATAATGAACTGAATTCTTAAGTATAATCATGTGACGTAACCCATACTGTGGGGCGCTGGCTGGCCAAACATGCCCATGGTCAAATTCACAGGTTAAATTCAACTCATTTAGTTTAGAGATACAACACGGAAACAGGCCCTTTCGGCCCACTGAGTCCACAGCAACCGTCAATCACCTGTCTACGCTAGTGCTATGTTATACCACATTATCATCCACTCTCTACACACTAGGGGTAATTTGCAGAGGCCAATTAACCATCAAACCTGTACGTTTTGGGATGTGCGAGGAAACTGGAGCCCACGATGAAACCCACGTGGTCGCAGGGAGAACGTGCAGACTCCACACAGACAGCACCTGAGATCAGGATTGAACCCGGATCTCTGGCGCTTTGAGGCAGCGAATCTAACCTAATCTAATTTGTGCCGCCCTAACATGCACATGGACAAATTCAGGTGCCCAAGGCACAGGTTAAATTCAATTCTTATGGCTAAACACAGCAAGTTGTCAACTTGTTAAAAAAACAATGTACTGATACCACAAAGAGCGGTGGCTGGACACAGCAGGGTCTATTATCCACCTCCATTAGCCAGCAGAGTGGGTTAAGACACAGCCACGAGGGTGGATTTGGGGTCTCGTACAGGCCAGGGTGGGAAGGAGGAGGCAGATTGCCATCTCTGAACAATGTTAGTGAACAAAATAAGATAACCACACCAATTTGGTGCTCACATTGCTGAACTGATATTAGAACTTTAATCCAGACTTACTAAAGACGTAAGGATGGCACAATGGCACAGTGGTAGAGCTACTGCCACACAGCGCCAGAGATACATTTGAACATGACTACAGGTGTTGTCTGTACGGGGTTTGTACGTTCTGCCTATGACCGCGTGGGTTTTCTCCGGGTGCTTCGAGTCTGATTCATTTGAGTCTGCTCTGTCATCAAGATCGTAGCTGTTCTTCTGCCTCAGCACCATTTCCCTTCTCATATCCCCAAATCCCCAAAACCCATCATATCCTGAAATCTACCAACCTGGTTTTTGCGTGCAATGTTCGGCTCAGGGGTGGAGAATTACAGAGGTTCCCCACCCTCTGGAGGCACAGATTTATTTGCACCTCATTTGTAAATGGCCATGATTAGTGTTATCACAGTGTCCGCTCATTTGAGACACTTTGTGAACGTTAGCTTTGAAGAATGAATTGGTCTTGCAGTGAGATCTGTGCCAGTTACATCAGTTCTCACCCAATTACATTATCGTGGCGACTCAGAATTGCGGGAGTCCAATAAATGTGGGAAGTAAAAACAAAACATTCTCATTATTCAGTAAAGTAAAGTTTTAGCTGATGACAGTAATCCCAGTAATCTCTCAACTGAGTTCACAGCCTGTGGTTTTCTTAGAAGCAAAGCCAACTGTATAAATATTTTTGTCCATCCGAGCAGAAGTCCAATGCTGCTCAAACTTTGATCACGCACGGTAGTAACGAACAAAGGCCTCTTCGTGGAGGTGGGGCACATGTTACACGGTTTTTAACAGCTCACCAGAATTATTTCCTGCTTTCCATCAAGGGAACGTTTTATGAGATTCAATTCAGCGGCAAATAGTATCTTCTTCTTCTTGCGTATGGCGTGCACAGCCTAAAGTTGTCAGACAACTTGTTCTATTTGATCTTATTTGATTGTGCATGCCAGGTTGATTGCATTAGTCGAAACAGGGCGAACCACATGAAGGTTGCAATCTCCCACCCCCAGCAAATAGTATGTATCTGGAATACGCTATTTCACCACCAGGTGCAGTGAGCAGTACCCACACGCACACATACGCACAATCACGCGTGTACACACGTACGCATACACGTACGCGCGCACACACACACACACACACAGATACTCTAATGCACGCGCGCACAGACACACGCATGCATGCACGCACATTGATGCGCATGTGCGCACACACACATATGCACATATACATATGCACACGTACACAGACACACTAACATATGCCCATGCACACAGACACACTAACATGTACACACACACAGATATAATAATGTACAAACACACGTACAGTCACACTAACAAGCGCGCACACACAGACACACAAATGCACACTCGCACACAGGCACACACATGCACACACACGCACACATGTCTGTGCACAACACACACACACATAGCAGTGCATGTGTAACACACACACACATGCACAGGTTTGTGTGTAACACACTCACACATGGCTGTATGTATTTATCAGGCACACATTTACGCAATCAATAATATCTGTGTAATACACTCACACATGGACTCAGCAGGCCAAAGAGCCTGTTTCCATGCTGTATCTGTCATTCAATCAATCAATCAATCAATCAGCTAAAATCTTGCCAGAATAGTGCTTTATGTCAGGGTAGAAACACTGGGCACAAACTACATTCAGTCTGGACAGGACCCAACACGAAGCGTCATCTGTCCATTTTCTCCAGAGATGCTGCCTGACCCACTGAGTTACTCCAGCACTTTGTGCCTTTCTTTGGTATAAACCAGCATCTGCAGTTCTTTTTTTAATAATATTTAGGAACACTGTAGTCAGATGTGTGGCCATGTGTGAGGCTGGAGCCATTCTCCCCAGTCAGAATACCTCTCCCCTGGGGATCTGCAAACGCTGACCTGCCTTGGTAGGCTTCCCTCAACCAGGGGGCACAACCCAGGGGGTTACCTTGCACTTGAACACAGTCCAAGACACACTGACACTGTTGACAGACGTCCAGAAATCTCTGCAGCGCTGTTAAAGCAGCAGCAGCAGCAGCAGCAGTTCCAGAGATCAGTACTCTTAACAGGGCAGGCCACAGCAATAGTGCCACTTAATACTGATTGTAACATGTGAGAAAATAGCACAAAACATTGCTACTCACATGCACACTCATTCACACACACACACACACGTGCACATGCAGATACACTCACAGATATATTCACACACACACATACACACAAATACACTGCCACACAGAAACACTCCCACACACAGATACATTCATACATACACACACACACACATATACTCAAATACAAAAAATACACACACAGAGATACACTCACGTGCGCACTCACACGGGCACATAAAGATACTCGCGCACACGTGCATACAGGTACATGCAGTCACAGAAGGACAACGTTTAAAGGGGAAGTGCGGAGAAATATTTTTAAACAGAGGTGGTGCCTGGTGAATGGCTGGAACGGATTGTTGGGAATGGTGGTACAGGCAGATACAACAGTGGTTTTTAAGAAGCTTATAGACAGGCATGTACAGTATATATGCAAGGAATGGAGGGATATGGTTTACGTGCAGGCAGAGGAGGTTAATTTATCTTAGCATCATGTTCAGCACGGACATTGTGGGCCGAAGGGCCTGTCCTGTGCTGTACTGTTTTGTGTTCTATGCTCACACACACCAGCACTTACACGAGCATGTACAAGATACAAGATACAAGATACATTTATTTGTCACATGTGCCAGATGACACAGTGAAATGCGATCACCATACAGCCATACACTAAAATAAAGAACACAACACACGATAGATTTAAACATAAAACATCCCCACACAGCAGAATCAAAAGTTTCTCACTGTGAGGGAAGGCACCAAAGTCAGAGCATGTGTCAGCTCTTGTATTTATACAGGTGAATCTTGTTCTTTTGTAAGAGATGGTGATGACGTGCAGACACCTAATGCAGACAGGCACGATACAAGCTGGGATTGGTAATAGCTTTCTCTTGTCTCTGCGGGGGGGGGGGGGGCAGGGAACAAACTGTTGGATGAGTGTAGATGGGGTTGAACTCCACCTGCCTCACCTCGATACTCGTTCCAACTCCATTTGGGACAACAACCCGTGCTTGGGCCGGTGATGTCCTGGGTCGAGTCAGTGGGGAAGGGGAGGAGTGGGAACTGTGAATGTCTGAAGTTGCACCAGAAGATTCCAATCAGATTAACAAACAAGAAAGATGAGCAGCACATAGATGGGTTTTGGAAAGCAACTAGAATTTCCTGCTTTTCCAGGCGGGCTGTAGCTTTCTAAATTCTTCAGTGCTTCATAAGTTCATAAGTTCATGTTATAGGACAAGAATTAGGCCATTCGGCCCATCAAATCTATGTCATTCAATCATGGCTGATCTATCTGTCTCCCAGTGCGGTACAGAATCAACTTCAAGCTCCTCTTATTCGTATACAAAGTCCCCCCCCATATCAAAAATCTTCTAACCCACCATTCTACCTCCAGGTCCCTCAGGTCGGCCGACTTTGCTGACTATTCTGCGGTCGAGGTTTAAGCTCAGGGGTGGGCGTGCTTTTGTGGTTGCAGCACCTAGACTGTGGAACAGGATCCCTCTCCTCATCAGAACTGCCCCCTCCATCAACTCCTTCAAATCGACGCTCAGCACTGGCTACAACCTACGAGAACTTATGAGAACCTTCGACCTCCTGGCAACCCACTGGATCTTCTGGCGAGCCACCTACGGCACGAGAATTCTTGCTACTCTCCATGGCGGCTTCATTCTGGTCGTCGCTAATTTTTCAACGTTGAAAAATTTGCGGCGACCATAATGAGGCCGCGACTAGTTCCAAGAATGCGGGAACTCCTCACGACCATGAAGGCGACTTCCAAGCAACCACCCGCGAACATGTGGCGACTGCATAGTCTCCTGCAGTCGCCTATAAAGTCACCGAAGTGGGACAGGCCCATAACACCCTGTCGCGCCAGGCTTCCCTGGGACATGAGCCTAGATGAAGGTGGTTATACTCCTCTTGGATTTCATTAGTAATAGTTCCTCAGATCCGTTTGCCTGCATCTTATTAAACCCGGGTAATGCTGACTCTAATGCGTAAGGAGTGGATGAGAAAGTGGAATAATAGACCTAGTGTGAACGGGTGATTGATGGTCGGTGTGAACTCGGTGGGGCTGAAGGGCTTGTTTCTATGCTGTATCTCTAAAACTAAAAGCTAAACCTAAATTACGAGCAAACAGAATTTTTTTTTTACTGAAAGAATTAATTCATTCATTAGACATGTTTATTGTGGACAAGAAACACTATTCGTTTATCCATGGTGATTATCAGGATCATAAATATGTTTGAATTTTAAGTCAGGCTTACATAAAGATGGTCATCAGAAGGCATAGATCCAGCAAAATGTAACGACTTTTGCGTAAAGAGAGAATAATTTATAATATGAAGTCAGATGTGTGCAGAGAGCTGGACAAGGGAGACTGTAGACTGGGCAATGCTTTCGTCAATGGGGTGTAGGTCATGGAGAGACCAATGTGACAGGGAGAGGGAGGGATGAAGGGAGGGATGGAGGGAGGGAGGGATGGAGGGAGGGATGGAGGGAGGGATGGAGGGAGGGATGGAGGGAGGGAGGGATGGAGGGAGGGAGGGAGGGATGGAGGGATGGAGGGAGGGAGGGAGGGAGGGAGGGAGGGATGGAGGGAGGGAGGGAGGGATGGAGGGAGGGAGGGAGGGAGGGAGGGAGGGAGGGAGGGAGGGATGGAGGGAGGGAGGGAGGGAGGGATGGAGGGATGGAGGGAGGGATGGAGGGAGGGAGGGAGGGATGGAGAGAGGGAGGGAGGGATGGAGAGAGTGAGGGAGAAAGGAAGGAGGGAGGGAAGAGGGAGAGAGGGAGGGAGGGATGGAGGGATGGAGGGAGGGAGGGAGGGAGGGAGGGAGGGATGGAGGGATGGAGGGATGGAGGGATGGAGGGATGGAGGGATGGAGGGAGGGAGGGATGCAGGGATGGAGGGAGGGAGGGAGGGAGGGAGGGAGGGAAGGAGGGAGGGATGGAGGGATGGAGGGATGGAGGGAGGGAGGGAGGGAGGGAGGGATGGAGGGATGGAGGGATGGAGGGATGGAGGGATGGAGGGATGGAGGGAGGGAGGGAGGGATGGAGGGAGGGGGAGAGGCAGAAAGCAAGGGAGCGAGATTTAGATAAAAGAAAAAAAATGGGTGAGAAAGTAGAGTGGGAAAAGTGAGGCACGGATAGTGACTTGACTTTAGACTTTAGAGATAAAGTGCGGAAACAAGCCCTTCGGCCCATCGTGTCCGCACCGATCAGTGATCACCCCATACACTACCACTATCCTACACACTAGGGACAATTTACAAAAGGCAATTAACCTACAAATCTGCAAATCTTTAGAGTGTGGAATAAAACCGGAGCGCCCAGAGAAAACGCACGCGGTCACAGGGAGAACATACAATCTCCTTACAGACAGCATCCATAGCCAGGATTGAACCCGGGTCTCTGGCACTGAGGCAGCAACTCCACTGCTGCACCACCGAGCTGCCCAGAGACAGAGAGTGAAAAAAAAACAGACACAAGGATGGGAGATGTAGAGGGGAAGTGAAACAGAAGCTGGTGGACTGACGACATGAAGTGAGAGAGGGCAAGAGGAATCCAAAAGCATGAGTGAGAGTAAAAGAGAGCACAATAATAAATAAGCAAGAGACCCAGAGGTTTAAAGGCAGCAAACTGGCACAGCGGGTAGAGATGCTGCCTCACAGCGCCAGAGACACGGGCTCAATTTTGACCTTTGGTGCTGTCTGTGCGGAGTTTGTACGTTCGCCCCGCGATCTTCCTCCAGGTACTGTGGTTTCCTCTCACATCCCAAAGATGTGCAGGTTTGCAGGTTAGTTGGCATCATATAACATTGCCCCTAGTGTGAAGGATAGAAAAATGGGATAACATAGAACTAGTGTGCGGGTAATCGATGGTCGATGAGAACTCGGTGGGCCGAAGGGCCTGTTTCCACATTGCATCTCGAAACTAAACAGTAACGCAAAGAGAAGTGGGGAAAGATTTTGAAACCTTGCCTGTCTATTTTCTCCACTTATGCTGCCTGACCCATTGAGTGGATCCAGCACTCTGTGTTCAGCTCAAGATTCCAGCATCTGCAGGTCTTGTGTCTCCAAAATTCCCCTCCCCTCTCCATCCCTTCCCATCCCCACATAGAACATAATTCACAACGATGTTTCTGAATGTTGATAGAACTGCACAGGTCATGGGAAGAGGAGTCACCCTGTGCCAAGAATAACACGAGATAGAGGGAAAGCCACGTTGAACGTTTAAGCTACAGCTTTAGGTACACCATCAGTCAGAGGCTTAGTGAGCACAAGACAGGATCGACATTCTCTGGCCATTGTTTAACCTCATGAATGCTGATCTCTTTCTGTGTGCTTTCTGCTTGGTGGTCAACTGGAGGCAATTTAGAAATCACAGCTAGCCAGATCTCTGCTCTCCGCACTCTGAACTGGGTCTGTGAAGACACGATCCCACTGATAGCAAACAGCCCACAGGAAGCTCCACCCATCTCCAGGCCTCTCAAAGTGAAACCCCAGAAGTAGAAGACCCCATATCTACAGGCTCAAGTAATAGAAACATCCAGGAATTGTGTTCTACCTTACAAAGGTTCACGCTAATGCTGGTCCCGAACTCCATGAGATCCCCCCCCCTCCCCATCCATCGACACTCCAACGAGTACAGGCCTAGAGCACTTAACCCAATCATCCCTGGCATCATTCTCATAAACCTCCTCTGGACCAGCGCATCCCCCCCTCAGATATGGGGCCCAAAACTGCTCACAATACTCTAGATGAGGTCTGACCAGCCCCTTATAAACCTTCAGCTTTACATGCTTGCTTTTATATTCTAGGGTCTGGTTTAGCCCTGGCTCAATCGATGTGCAGCAAAACTCATGATAGAGTGCCAACAAGAGGGAAGTTAGAACGGATATCAGGAGCATCAGCTTGAATATGTTCTTGCATGCCTGGGACTTGAACTCAGAACGACAGGTAGGAGCGCTCTCAGAAGACTGACATCCCTCCCCACTTCTTGCCTACCCTCACTGGCTGCCTCCTGCCAATGCCTTTGCCTGCAATCAGCCAGCCAGCTCGGTCTGAACGGGTTTGAAGTCCATGGACATACACTGTCGTTGATAAACCTTTGAGAAACATCAAGAAATAATCTGTTCCGAAAAAGCAAACAGATGATTTTCAGAATCAGTTTATACATCATCAACCTGAACCAAACACTGCAAGCGGGCATCTTCCAAAATAATGGAAGCATGTTGCAGCTTTGTAAGATTTTGGTTACGCACATTTGGATTATTGCGAGCAGTTCTGGTTGCTCCATTATAGGAAGGATGTGGATGGAGGCTTTGGAGAGGGTGCAGAAGAGGTTCACTAGAATGTTACCTAGATTAGAGAGTTCTAATCTAGCTCTAAGGAGAGGTTGGAAAAACTTGAAGTGTTTTCTCTGAAATGCTGGAGGCTGAGGGGTGACCTGCTAGGAGTATATAACATTACAAGAGGCACAGGTGAGATAGATCGTCAGGATCCTTTTCCCAGAGTGTGGATATGAAAGACTAGAAGGCGTACTTTCTCCTATAAATAGGAGAAAAAGACACTGAATGAACAGAGGAAGATGGAAGAGAAAAGATAGAAAGGATGTGAAAGAGACAGATAGCGAGGAGAAGAGGGATTAGAATCAAAGGGAGAAAAGGGATAAGAACACTAGGAAGGAGAGAGCGAGTTAGAAAGAGAGATAGGGATAGGAGTGTGAGGGACAGGGAGGAGGGTGAGAAGTGAGGGGGCAAAGTGGGGAGAGGGGTGAGAGGAGAGAAGAGAAGAGGAGAGAAGAAAGGGGAGACAGGGTTTGAAATATGGAGAGGTGGGAATAACGAAGATAGAGAGACATGGAGAGGTGGTGAGAACAGGAGAGTGGGAGCGAGTGGGGGAGATGGACAGGGGCAGAGAGAGGAGACAGAAAGGGAGCGAGAAAGAAAGAGGGAGAAAGAGAAGGGTAGAAAGAGGGGGCGGAAGAGGGGAAGAGGGAGTGTGAGAGGGAGAGATTGGGGGAGAGAGGGGGGAAAAGTGAGAAATTGGGTCTCAAAAATCTGATAGATGTTTTTGTCGGTCACCAAGACGATTACTGAGGGAAGGGCAGAGGATGTTGTCGACAAAGACTTTAGCAAAGCTTTTGATAAGGGTCGGGCAGCTGAATACAAGAGGGGCTGGTCAAATTGATTCAAAATTGGCTTGGAGGAAGTAGGCAAAGGTAGATGTGGAAAATTATTTTACTGATGGGAGGCCTGTGACCAGTGGAGTGTCCCAGGGGTTGGTGCTGGGACCACTGTTGTTTATTATAGAGAATAATTATTTGGGAGACAACGTAGTCACCACTGTTAGTACATTTGTGGATGACATCAAAATTGGTGGTATAGTGATCAGTGAGATAGGATATCAAAGTTTACACCAAGATATAGATCAGTTGGGAAGGTGGGCCTATAACTAGCAAATGGAATTAAACTCTGACAAGTGTGAGGGTTTGTACTTTGGTGTATGTCAAACTAGGACAGGAATAAAAAGGTATAGGTTAGAGCCCAGGAGAGTGTTGCGGAACAGAGAGATCTCGGAGTACACGAGCATGGTTCCCTGAAAGTGGCGAGTTAGGTGGACAGGGTGGTGAAGGCGGCATTTGGCACGCTAGCCTTCATTGGGAAGGGTGCTGAGTACAAAAGTCATTGGTGAGACCATACTTAGAGTAACGTGGTCAGTTCTGGTTGCCCAGCTAGAGGAAGGATGTCATTAAGTTGGAAAGGGTGCAAAAGTGATTCACCAGAATGTTTGCCGGACATGCGTGCTTGAGTTCCAAGGGAAGGTTGGATAGTCTAGGACTTTTTTCGTTGAAGTGTAAGAGGCTGAGGGGTGACCTTGTTGAATGTACAATGGTTTTGTTTAGTTTATTATTGTTACGCGTACCGAGGTACAGTGACGAGATTTTGTTTGTATGTTATCCAGTCAAAGAAATTATTATACAAGAAAACAATCAAGCTGCCCACTGTGCTCAGATAAAGGATAAATGGTACAACAATGAGTGCAAGGTATAACATTGAAGATACAACTATATTTATGGCCTGGTAACTCTTGAATCATGGAGTTGTGTGCAACCTTCCCTCTCACTGTGACCACAGCAGGATTAACAGAAAATCAGTTTCAGACAAAGAGATTGTCCTTTCATTCACAGGATGTTAACACTGCTGACAAGGGAGGCATTTACTATCTGTCCCAAATAGTTCCTGAACTGGATGAGAGATCTGCGGTGAATCTGTGGTGTTGATTTAAGTGATTTAACGACACCAAAGAGATGGAAGGCCACAGTTTGTTACAAGTTGTAAATGCAGGATTAGATAACAGAAACATGTTGTCAAGGTGCTGATGGCTGATAGAACCCAGCAATGTGTCTGCTCCCAGTGTGAACACAGGGAACCGTAAGACCAGAGAGTGAGGAAGAGTCAGCCCCTCCATGCTGTTCATTGGGATCATGGCTGATCCGACAGTATTCCCATCCTTACCTTTGTCCACCTCCCCATAACCCTTGATTTCAGAGAGCATAGTTGGTAATAACAAGCAACTGCAGGTGCTGGTTTACCAAAGAAAGAAAGAAAATGCTGGAGTAACTCAGCAGGTCAGGCAACATCTCTGGATACCAAAGAAGGGTCCTGACCCAAAACGTCACTATCCATGTTCTCCAGAGACATTTCCTGACCCACTGAATTACTCCAGTGTTTTGTGTCATTCTATAATACAGCACATGAACAGGCCCTTCAACCCACACTGTGCCGAAGATGATGCCAGGATAAACTAATTGTTTCTGCTTGTAGGTGATCCATACCCCTCCATTCCCTCCATATCCTCTTACATGCCACTATCATGTCTGCCTCCACCACTATCCCTAGCAGCATGTTCCAGGCACCCACCACCCTTGGTGTGTAAAATACCTGGCCCACACATCTCCATTAAACTTTGTCTCTCACACCTTAGACCTGTGTCCTCCAGCCTTTAGCATTTCCACTCTGGGAAATGGATTCTGACTGTATATAATAATGTTATATACTTCTATTAGGTCTCCCCTCAGCCTTCAGCTTTCCAGAGGAAATAATCCAAGTCTGTCCAACCTCTCCTTGCAGCTAAGAGCCCTGTCTCACGGTAGGAGCTGACCCACGAGGTACCCCGAGTGAAAGGCCTGCCTCTGTTCTGCTGTACCTCTAATTCATCTCACAATATTTACTCCATCCATTAATAATCCCAATGCCAACAATAGGCACCATTTCATTTAACAGGCCCCAGTAAAAAACCTTCAACCCCTACCACAAAGTTGTGCCCTTCAGTCTTTGACATTTCCATCCCGGCAAAAAGGTACTGAATGTCTACCCTATCTATGTCTCCCATAAATGTTGTACTTCTATCAAGCTTCCCTTCATTCTCTGACATCCATTGAAAACAATCCATGTCTGTCCAACCGCTCCCTGTAGCTACTTCCCTCTCATCAAGGAAGCATTTCAGTAACCTGAAACTTCTCCAAAACCTCCACATCCTTCCTGTAATGGGGCGACCAGAACTGCACACAACTCTTCTAATGTAGCCTAACCAGTCTTCGAGACCCTTACTTTTCTTAATTTCCTCACTGATTAGAAATCAATCTGTCTCACCCTGCAATACATAAGATTCTATCCCTCAGCTCTGTGGTAACCATCTGAGAGAGCCGGTCTCTTCACGTCAGTCCTATTCTGAGACCACTCCCCTGGTTCTGAACGCTTCCCTGGCCCACAGCTCAAAGATAATACAAAGCCCTCAGGCTTTCTTGGGAACAATGGAAGGTTTGGAAGAACTGGGCAGCAGAGTAAAGAAAGGTTGATTAGGGCTTCAAAACAGGGAACTACTAAAGTGGGGACAGTGTCTGAGATGTCCCAAATATAGATGGGCAGGTATGGGATGGAGGTTCTTCAGAGGAACGACATGAGTCATCAGCATTTGTGGAAACAGACTTTGGTTGAATGGACACAAAAGCCAATGGATAATGTCATCAATGGATAATGCTGTGGTCAATGTATGATGTCACCAATGTGTGATGTCACTAACGTGTGACATTGCCAAAGGATGATGTCACCAATGGATGATGCTGCAGGTGAGTAATGATGTCGCTAATAGATGTTGTCACTAATGGATGTTGTCACTAATGGATGATGTCACCAGCGGATGATGTCACTGGCGGATGACGTCACCGGCGGATGACGTCACCGGCGGATGACGTCACCAGTGGATGATGCCAAGTGCAAGGAATCCTTGAGCAACTTGAGAATCTACTCTGGGGGCAGAAATGGAGGTTGTTGCTGCAGATATTCAGGTTTTCAGCAGTAGTCCATTAAAATATATAATCTGCTAGCATTCTTTGAAGAATAAATGAAAAATGTAGCCAAAATCAATACAGCAGTAGATGGCACAAACCTGGATTATCCAATGGCCTTTGGCAAACTACCAAATTTCAGATTATGATCTTGATTGGGGGTTTGGAATAAATAGTCGAAGAGATGGTAAATTGACTAAAAATCTAATTAGGGTATAGGGCTAACTGAGTGATACTCAGACCAGAGAAAGGTGTAAAGCTATACATCCCTGCTGGAGCTGGTTAAACAAAATTATAATTTACATTTGTGGTCTGAATTTAGAAACAATAATACAACAGCATTAGCACAGTCCATCACACAGATCAGGCTCCCCACCATTGACTCCATTTTTACATTTCATGTTGCCTCAGGAGAGCAGTCAACATAATCAAAGGCTTGACCCACCCCAGTCATTCTTTCTTCTCCCCATTCCCATCCAGCAGAAGATACAGAGGCTTGTAAGCGCACACCACTAGACTTAGGAACAGCTTCTTCCCCTCCGTTATCGGGCTTCTGAACTAAGTCCGATTCATCTCTAACCCACAGCGGACATTGGACTTTGTCTGTGGAACTGGTGTACTACAATGATGAGAACTATATTCTGTACTCTTCCCCTTTGCTCTTTCTATTGGACATGAGTTTAACTTGATTATAATTATGTATAGTAGACCTGATCAGTTTGGTCAGCGTTCCTCAGTACTCATGACAATAATAAACCTAAACCAATCTTTGGGTTTTATAAACTTAATACCATGCAGCATGTCATAAGATGGCATTAAAAAACGCGTAGGCTGAATAATTTAATAATAATTTAACCCTAACCTAAATAACTGTTATGATCCACATTGGCAGAATTATCAGAAGATCACGCCCTCTCTCCAGCTCTCTCTCTCTCTATCCCACTTTCTCCCACTTCCCCACCCTTTACCTATATTTCTACCCAAATTCCACAATATTCTCCCCACCTTTCCCTCGTTCCCTTTTTCCACCCTCTCTCCTTCTCTCTATCCCCCTCCCCCCTCTCTCTATATCTATCACCAATCTATTCCACTCTCTCACCCATTTCTTCCACTCTCTCTTTCCACATTCCCCTCTCCCCTGCAGCACCTGCATCTTATAACATAATGGGCTGGAAGGACAAAGGATGCAATTGGAGTGATCATTAAAATGAGTCGTATAAATCAACAAAGTGATTAGAAATTTTAGCAAGCCAATGCCATTTATATTAAGAGACACGGAATTCAAGTTATTTTGAACTTGCCTACATTCTGCTTGCCCTTAGAGCACCAGGCACTGATTGAGACTCCATTCTATAAAAAGAAGATGGACAGATCAGGAAAAGTGCAAGATTTTGAAGGATGATCCAAGAACAAGAAATACTGGACATGTTCTGTTGGGAAAGATTGAATAGATTGGCACTTTCGTCAGAAGTGAGAAGACTTTCGAGGTCGGTTCATGGAGACCTTTCAAACTATCAGCAAGATGGATAGGGGGTGGATGTGGGGAGAATTTTCCATATGTCGGAGAATCCAAGATTTCATTGGAAAAACAAAGGGAAATGTCCTTCCTGAGGGAGGCAGGGGTGAGAATGATGCACTGACAACCTCAGGAAGTGGCTGAGGAAAGCGGCTTTGAAGCTTTAAATACCAAACCAGACAAATACGTGAGGGAAAAAGAAAGAGAGACGTAGGCGGATGAATGAAATTGGAATGATTGAGTACAATTCTAGCACAGATTACTTGGGCAGAATGGACTCTGGCTGCATTCCATGCCACATATTAATTTGTGTAACTTAAACAAGAGCAATTATTTGTGAGTTCAGTGGTGTCAACAAGTCAAACCTTAACTTGGAAACTGAACAATGAGAGGCTATTGGGCTGGAGATGTTTTGGCTGCAGCCTCGGGTACATTCCCAAGAGGGAGGGGATGAAGTTGATTTATTGATTGAAAGATACAGCATGGAAGCAGGCCCTTCGGCCCACCGAGGCCATGCCGACCATCGATCACCTATTCACATTAGCACTATGTTATACCACTTTCGCATCCACTCCCTACACACTAGAGGCAGTTTACAGAGGCCAATTAACCGACAAACAAACACGCCTTTGGGGTGAGGTCGTAAACCGGAGCACCTGGAGAAAACTCACGTCGTCACAGGGAGAACGTGCAAACTCCACACAGACTGCACCCGAGGTCAGGATGGAACTTGAGTCTGTGGCCCTGTGAGACAGCGACTCTACCACTGCGTCACTGTGCTGCCCAAAAGCCAAAGACCCACATGGAGTGTAAAGTGGAGCAGAAAATGAAAGCATGTGGCAGGTGCCAGGTAGCTAATTCAAGTGTGAATCAGGCCGATCAAGAAGAGGTCTGGTTTTTTCCTGCAAACAACTGGAAAAAAGGGAGGCAGAGAGAGGGCGGGAGAAAAAACCTGGCAGCAAACATAGAAGGGATCATAGGTATTCCATAAGACTATTAAGAGGAGATCAGAGATCAGAATGGAAATTACTCTGGTACTGCATGAGTACATTAGTCAGCTCGGGCAGGTGTACATTGATCGGAGAAAGCATGGATTTGGTCAAGGCAAACCATGAGTGGCTAAGTAAAGTGGGCGGGAAAGACAATGAGAGAAGTATAATTGATGAGGTCTATATGAGTTCCCAAAGCCTTGTGATGAAGTGTCACATAATCAGTTTGTCATGATTGAAGGCCATAGAATAGAAACTGTAGCAACATAGTAAATTCAGCTCGGCCTCTATAAATTGTCCCTAATGCGTAGGGAGTGGATGAGAAAGTGGGATAGCATAGAACCCAGCCAACAATGGGCCATTATGAACTCCAGCCATCCTAAGGTCATCTGTTGCTGGCCACTTTCTCACCTCCAGTCTCCCCGACCCCACCTCTATCTTTCAGTCTGAAGAAGGGATCCGACACAAAATGTCTTCCTTTTCTCCAGATATGCTGCCTGACCCACTGAGTTATTTTGTGTCTATCTTTGGTATAAACCTGTATCTACAGTTCCTTCCTACACAGAGAACTAGTGAGATTGGGTGATCATTACCGTAAATCTCCGAGTTCGAATCAGGGCAAACTCGGGAGAGCTCTTGGAATGAACTCATACCGTGGGACAGGGCTATTGCAGCACCAGAGACCCGGGTTCGATCCTGGCTATGGGTGCTTGTCTGCACAGAATTTGTATGTTCTCCTTGTGACTTGCATGGGTTTCTCAGAGAACTTCAGTTTCCTCCCATACTCCAAAGACGTACAGGTTTGTAGGTTAATTGACTTGGTAGAGTGTAGTCCCTAGTGTATGATGGTGTTAATGTGTGGGAATCGCTAGGCGATGCGGACTTGATGGGCCGAAGGGCCTGATTCTGCACTGTCTCTCTAAACTAAACTGGCTTTAGTTCTGTGGAACATCAGGGCAGGCTGGGATTGTTCTCTTTGGAACAGTAAAGGGCGATCTGAAAGAAATGTCTAAAACGACAAAGGTTCCAGGTGGATTTGAGAGTAGAGATACTGGCTGAAATAACATGAACAGGGAGCCACAAGGAATTGCAGATGCTGGAATCCTGAGCAAAAAACAAAGTGTTTGTGAGTAGATCAGGCAGCAGATGTGCAAGGAGCAAACAACACCAAGTTCTGGAAGAACTCAGCAGGTCAGGCACTCTGAAAAAGGGTCCCAATCCAAGCCATTGACTGTCCATTCCCTCCGCAGATCTTTCCTGCATGTTTATGTCTCGGCAACTCAACCTTGCAAGAAATTCCATCGATCCATTGGGTTCTTCCAGTACTTTTGTGTTTTGCTCAAGAACTGGGAGCAATGAACGAAGGCAATTGGCAAAAGAGCCAAAAATTGACCAAGAAATAATATTTCTGTGCAGTGGAGGCAGAATCAATAGTAGCGTTTAAGAGGGGTTTGATAAGTGACACAACAGGGCCGAGAGTTAAAATGAGCAGAGATGGCTGGGATTTGAATATACACATTGAGTTCTGCATATGCAAATTCCGGCCATCTCCATCGCTCATTTTAACTCTCGGCCCTGTTGTGTGAGCAGTTCTGAATGGACTTCATGACTGGAATGGTCTGCAGGGCAGTTGGGGAACGTGTAAGCTCAGTGCCAAGTAGACTTGTGCAATATTTCCTGCATGTTTACATCGCGGCAACTGAACCGTGCGAGGAATTCCATCCCCCGTGTGTCTCCGATTCATGGGAATCAGCATGTTATGGGGAAGCCGCAACTCACGTGTGGTCTGAGTCGGAAGATTCCTCCCACACCTATCGACCACAATCTAGCTGCCGTTTCAGTGCAGTAGTGAGGGAATACTGCTGATGTGTAACCAACTGGACAGAAAATATCCCAGTGCAATTTTCCAGAGAAGTATATAAAATCGTGAGAGGCATAAACAGCATAGACAGTCAGAACCTTTAGATGGACACAAAAAGCTGGAGTAATTCAGCACGTCAGACAGCATCTCTGGAGAACAGGAATAGGTGGCATTTCGGGTCGAGACCCTTTTCAGACTGGCAGCCAGGGGAAAGGGAAACGAGAGATATAGACGGTGATATAGGGAGATGTAGAACAAATGAATGAAAGATATGCACAAGTTGAAGGCTCACTTAGTCAGAACTTTTATTCCAGTGTAGAAATATCACAGATTAGAGATCATAGTGTCAAGGTGAGAGGGACAAATTTTAAAGGAGATGGCTGGCGCAGGTTTTGTTATACAGAGGGTGGCGGGTGCTTCGAAGGCGCTGGCAGGAGTGGTGGTCGAGGCAGATATGAAGGTGGTGTGAGGAGGCTTTTAGATAGGCAAATTGATATGCAGTGAATGGAGGGATGTGGATCCTATACAGGCAGAGGAGATGAGTTTGTCTTGGCATCCGCACAGACTTTGTGGGCCAAAGAGCCTGCTCCTGTGCTGCACTGTTCAAGGTACTGTTTTGAAAATGGGAGATGTCCCAGTACCCTTCACTGGGACATAGAAGCATAGACATAGAAAATAGGTGCAGGAGTAGGCCATTCGGCCCTTCGAGCCTGCACCGCCATTCAATATGATCATGGCTGATCATCCAACTCCGTATCCTGTACCTGCCTTCTCTCCATACCCCCTGATCCCTTTAGCCACAAGGGCCACATCTAACTCCCTCTTAAATATAGCCAATGAACTGGCCTCAACTACCTCTGCCGTTGGTCAATAATTTGTCTATTATTATTGTTTTTTTGTCTTTTTTTTCATTTTTATTGTGTGTTAAAAGTTTATGTAAATGTTTTACGGTTTGTTTTATGTGGGGGGAGGGGGAGGGGAAGGGGGAACTTTTTTTTCAATTTCTACCCTTGCCGGAGATGTGATTAATTTGCAGATCGCATTCTCTGGACGCTCTGCGGCCTACCATCGATGGAGCTGGAGACCTCCTCGGACTGATCTTGGGCCCCACCATGGGCCGTGGACTTACATCGGAGTCGATCCCTTGCCTGGGATCGCTCCAACCACGGCCTGCGGTCTTTACATCGGGAGCTCGCAGTCTTGGGAGAGGCCGTGGATGTCGGGAGCTCCAATGTCGTGGAAGATTTGACCAGCCCCTCCGGCGCGGAGGAGCTGACATCCCCCCGATGCAGGAGCTGATGGCTTCGATGTGGAGTGCCCATCGCCGGCTACGGGAGTCAAGATCACCCCGTCAACGGAGGGCCTGAGGCCCCCAACCGCGGGAGAGCAAAGGGAAGAGATTTTAACTTTTTTTCGCCTTCCATCACAGAGAGGAATGTGGAGGAGTCTCTGTGCTGGATGTTTATGTTAAAATGTGTTTTGTGTGTCCATTGCTTTTTATTTGTATGACTGACTTGGCAAATGAAATTTCTCATATGTTGCAAAACATACATGGCTAATAAAGTATTATTGTGATTGTGTTTGTGATTATATAAGCTGCTACTGCTTCATGTCACAAGAAAATTGTCCACATAGTCTTCAACGGGACCGGGATTGAAAGATGTTTTGTTACGTGTTTAGTTTTGTGCATTATTATCACGTGTACCTCAGCTCGCTGACTGACCATGAGAGGCACAACATCAACACATGTGATCTTCCCTCACTAATCTGGCTTATACACGTGTAAGCTGGAGGAACAGCACCTCATATTCCGCTTAGGTAACCTACAACCCAATGGTATCAAAATTAAATTCACAAATTTTAGGAAACGCCCTTTCTCTTCCTCTTTTCCCCCTCTTTCCGCCTTTCCCCCCATTCTTCTCTCCCCCCACCTCCCCTCCATTTCCCCTCTCTCCCCCTTGTCCCCCCTCACTTCCCTGTGCCCAACCCAGATGCACAAACTATCCTCCCACTATCCTGCCCCCTCCTTTCCCATTCACTCCATCCCTTACACCTATATCCCCTCCTCTGGCTTCACATCACACTCCTCTTCTCTCCTTATCTTGCACCCCTGTGTCTTCTTTTCATCTCTGGCCTCTGTCCACCCATCTGGCAGTCAAACTCAACTTGTTTTTATCCAATTGTCATTTCCCAGGCTTTGTCCTGCTCACACCTCTCTACCCAGCTTTCTACAATCAGCCTGAAGAAGGGTCCTGATCCGAAACATCATCTATCCATGTTCTCCAGAGAGGCTGCCAGACCCGCTGAGTTACTGCCGCACGTTATGTTTTTAACATCCCCATTTCTAAACTAGTCTCTCCAAGACCTCGCATGCTTCAAATGTCACCCGCAGCAGCAGTTATTTCTCCTCAGGGATACTTTGAGTCTCATTAGAGACTTGTTAGTTCTGCCCTTTCCCTTACAGTGGAGAGCTGCAAACACTGTTCGTGGATCCAATCCCTGTGAGTTATCCTGCGACTCTCCCACCTCAGATCAGCCAGTTTCCTTTCTTTATCAGATTTGTACGTTCGTGATGACCCTCAGCCTGGCGCAGAGATCAGTCACAGGCTTGATGTTGGCACTGTCGATATCTACAAACCAATTTATACATGCTCAATGAAAAAAAGTTTACTGCATGTAAATTTCAAATCTGAATCTGGAAGGAATGTTGACTGCTGAGAATGCATCGAGTACCATCATTTAAAATGAGTAAAGCTCTCACTCTTTAAACAATGGCAGCTAAATGTTTCCACCTAGTGCTCAGTGTGTTTTTGGGATCAAACATAAAACTGTCCATGTTTTAGCATTTAACATATAGTGCCGCTGAGAGAGGAGGCAAGATGACTGGGGACTAGTACTGGAGAGGATGGTGTGTGAAATGGGAGTACTCAATGGCAGTGACAAGGGAATATTACTCTCTCTGTCTCAAATATTATCACATCCTGAGTTACCAACCACTTAGTAATTACCTCACCCTAATTTCCATCGTCCAACCTTGAATCCAATGTCCAAGTAAATCTCCATCCTACTCCCCTGAAAGGAGATCATCAATTTTTCAGCAGATGATTTGAAAGGAATGTCGTTTGTACATGTTGGTTTAATGAAATCCTTCCTGTATCCTGTACACAATGATAGACAATGCCTCTGTCTGCAGCAGTGCCAGGGTGATTAGCCTGGAGCCCTGGTGCTGGTGCACACACTCTGTCTCGCAAGGATAATATTTGGGGGACTATCAGCTGTATCATTCCATTCTAAAGATCAGGCAGCAAAGACTGAAACCTCCCAGCTGAACAAAGAGCAGAGGCATTGACTCCAGCAATTCAGTTCCATTCAGTTTCGTTTATTGTCACGTGTACCGAGGTACGGTGAAAAGCTTTTGTTGCGTGCTAAACAGTCAGTGGAAAGACAACACATGATTACAATCCAGCCATTCACAGTGTACAAATACATGAGAAGGGAATGATGTTTCGTGCCGGATAAAGCAAATAAAGTCCGATCAAAGATAGTCCGAGGATCACCAATGGTTTTTTTTTCTGGTATGAGTTGAGCTTGGGGCAGTGGTGCTACTGGTAATCAGTGCTGAAGCTTTTGGATGAGAATCTCTTTGGTTACACTCAACTGGCCACAAGAGTTACATGGAAGCAAAGGAGGGGGAATTAGGAGGGGAAGGCAGACATGGGCAAACCTGTATCCTTCAAACATACTCTGGAGTCGATTTCTTGATGTCTAGAGTCAAGAGAGTCAGGATTTAATTGTCACATGTACCGACTGCAGAACACTGAAATTCTTACTTGCAGCAGCATTATAGACCTTTAATTGGACTTTACTGAACTTTATCCTGCACTAAACGTCATTCCCTTTATCATGTATCCGTTCACTGTGGATAGCTCGAGTGTAATCATGTATAGTATTTCCGCTGACTGGTTAGCTGGCAACAAAAGCTTTTAACTGTGCCTCTGTACATGTGACAATAAATTAAATTAAGCTATAAATAAAATACGCACACATAATATACAAGATTTTCAAAAAATAATATAATAACTATAATATAATTCATAGTTTCTGAGAGTGTCAAAGAGCCTGATGCCTACTTCAGCGTTCTACAATATGTACATTTTAATAAGAAATGTTTAGTTTAGTTTAGTTTAGAGATACAGTATGAAACCAGGCCCTTCGGCCCACCGGATCCGCGCCGACCAGTGATCCCTGCATATTAACACTATCCTACACCCACTATAGACAATTTTTTTACATTTACCAAGCCAATTTACCTTCATACCTGCATGTCTTTGGAGTGTCGGAGGAAACCGAAAATCTCGGAGAAATCCTACCTGGTCAAGGGGAGAACGTGCAAACTCCGTACAGACAGCACCCGTAGTCGGGGTCGAGCACGGGTCTCCGGCGCGGCAAGCGCTGTAAGGCAGCAACTCCACCACTGCGCCACCATACCATTCATGAATGTATTCACAGTGTACAAATACATGAGAAGGGAATGATGTTTCGTGCCGGATAAAGCAAATAAAGTCCGATCAAAGATAGGACTTTTCCTCCCACACACACCAGAGCTAACAACTTCCACTAAATAATACCAATTTTATTTTCAGATATTGTAAATCATAGAATTATAGAATCATAGAATCACACAGCACAGGACTGTGGCCTTTCGGCCCAACTCTTCCATGCTGACCATGATGTATACTATTCCCGTTAGCCCGTATCCCTCCATGCATTTGGCACATGTGACAATAATAAACCTAAACCTAGAACATTTAAGAAATGTTTGCAAAGCTTCATTGATAAATGTCACGTCCTCACTGGCTCTAGGGCAGCTCTGGCCACTCATTCTGGAGAGTTGGCTCCTAGAATCTCAAAGCCATGCATCAGGACTACACAGAGATCCCTGTACAGGCAGCAAAAGGAGTGGACCATCTCAGAAACCGCCCACTTGCCACCTTCTGCCCCAAGGGGCAACTTGACGCAAGAGTTAACCAGAGTTTAACATCGTGGGAACCTCGTGCGATAACAGTACGGCATTCGTGGACCACCGTGGACCACCGTAGCGCTAACGGCAGGTAATCGTGTATCTTGGTCACTCGGGAGAAAATTCAAGAAAGTTTGAATTTCTCCAAGAGTGACTTGTACACTTGTGGTTGAGCATTGCAACATTATATGGACGTAGTGGCCAGTGCGATATCCGTAATAACTCTTGCGGGTACCGTGGGAACTCCTGCGAACAGTGAACCCGGAAGCTGGACAGAGGGGACAGAAGGTGAGTAAAAATTGTCTTCTGTGGGATTGAATTTAAAAAATAAATAAAAATAAAGATTTGTATCCGCATATGGACATCAACTTATTCATGAGTTATGTTAATGAGATTCAAGAAAATAACTATAATCTTTAAAAGGGACTTTAAAAGGGACTTTACTGAAAGGTTACGCATTTTTATGGTCCGTGAGAAATTTTTCACATGTACTTCTTTGAGAGATACAGGTCGGAGTCCTCGCCGACTAGCGATCGATGCCTTTCCGAAGCAGGGTCCGGAACGCTACCAATCAATGTTGTACAGAGACCCGTGTAAGGAGTGAACTGCACATGCTGGTTTAAACCGAAGACAGACACAAAAAGCTGGAGTAACTCAGCGAGTCAAGCAGCATCTCTGGAGAAAAATAGCTGATGTTTCGGGACGAGACACATCTTCAGACTCAATTCCGATTAGGCTGTCTGAAGAAGGGTTCCGATTCGAATCGCCACCTATTCTTTTTCTCCAGAGATGCTGCCTGACCCGCTGACTTACTCCAGCTTTTTATGTTTTTCTTCCCAGATCTGACTTACCTGCTGAGTTACACCAACATTTTGTGTCCTTCTGTGCGTATTAACCAGCATTAACCAGCGTCTGCAGTTCCTTTAGACATTACCTAACTTCAGATTTTAGAGATATAGCGCGTGGGAACTCCTGCGAATGGTAAACCCGGAAGCTGGACAGAGGGGACAGAAGGTGAGTAAAAAAGGTGGTCTCAATATCGACAAGGGAACATGTGTCCTTCGAGGACGTCCCACCTAATTGTCATTGTTGGATAATCTTTTTAACAGGAACACTTGCAGAGATGGCTCCCAGAAAATCTCAAAGAAAGGGGGTAAAGCGTGTCAGAGATGTTTTTGCCATGCAGGAGAATGAGGAGGAGACGCAGCAAGAGAGACAGGTGGAGAGGCAACAGGAGATGCCACAGATAACACTGCCTGTGGGCTCCTTGGAGCAGGGAGAGGGTGAGCAAGGTGGATTTCAGATTGCCTCCCCAGTAGCTGTTGTAGGAATAGCCTCTACAGACGCTTATGTAAAGGGAAGATGGCAGAAGGTAAGGCCATATGACTTCACCAGGGAACAAGAGGGGGAACTTGTAGAATGGTACCAATTTAACATTCTCTACGATAAATCCAGAGAGGATTATAGAAACAGGGAGAGAGAAAAAGGAACCTGCTGGAGACGAAGGCTGCCGAGTTTCCCGAGTGCTCGTGTGAGTTTATATAACGATATATAAGTTCATCAAGAGGAGAACCATTTAATGTTATCCAAGATTTAAAAACATACATTGCTATTGATGTAAAAGTGCTGTGTTTGCAGTTAACTTAAACTTCTCTTATAAGTCTGTCTGTGCCCTGCAGCTGCAAAGTAAAAAAGTCGCAGACAGCGCGTCAATGAAAAAAACCACCATCCTGTACTCGAAATTACTTAGTATAGGCATGTCTCCAAATGAGCCAATTCAACCAAGGGAGGATATTTATAGTGTGTGAAAAAAAAAGTTACATCATTTGTGTCACGTGTAGTTCACGATGTTCATTCAAGATTTAACGCGAAAGCTCGGGAGACGGACAAGTCACTCGCACAAATAACAGAAATGCCGAGTACCGTGGGAACTCTTTATCTACCCCCCGTTATATCGTGCGAGACTCGTGCTGGACCACGACCACTTCACTCTGGTGACATCTTGCGTCAACTCGCCCCGTGAAAAAGCCCCATATACAGTGCCAGAGACCCGGGTTCGATCCTGACTACAGGTACTGTCTATATGGAGTTTGTACATTCTCTCCGTGACCTGCGTGCATTTTCCCCGGGTACTCCAGTTTCTTCACACACTCCAAAGACGTACAGGTATGTAGATTAAATTGGTTTCTGTAAATTGTAAATTGTCCCTAGTGTGTACGATAGAGTTAGTACACAGGGATTGTGAACGACATGGACTCGGTGGGCCGAATGGCTGTTTCCGCGCTGTATAACTAAACTAAACTCGGAACCCCACGGAACCAGAATGGAAGGAAATCCTCCTCACCGAGAGGGGTTGCCTGAGAAGGGGGGGGCACAGTTGTGCAGCGGGATGCGCTGCTGCCTCACAGCGCCAGAGACCCAGGTTCGATCCTGACCTCAGAAGCTGTCTGTGTGCACTTTGCTCTCTCTCCCTGTGACTGCATGGGTTTCCTCTGGGTGCCCCAGTTTTCCTCCACATCACAGAGATGTGCAGGTTCGTAGGTTCATTTGACTCTGTAAATTGCCCCTAATGTGTGGGGAGTGGATGAGAAAGTGGGATAACATAGAACTAGTGTGAATAGGTGATCGATGGTCAGCATGGACTCAGTGGGCCGAAGGGCCTGTTTCCATGCTGTATCGTTCAATCAACTTCACCTAGGAATGTACCTCGACTGCTGCGAAAACATCTCCAGCTGAGAGACCTCCCATTGCTTAATTTCCTTGCTGTATCCTTCAATGAAGCAATTAAAAAGAGAAGTAAGACAGTTAGTGTAGGAAAGAACTGCAGGTGATGGTTTACACCGAAGATAGACATAAAATGCTGCAGTAACTCAGCGGGTCCGGCTGCATTTCTGGAGAAAAGGAGCAGGTGGTGTTTCGGGTCGAGACCCTTCTTCAGACAGTTACACTGCTCCCCTCTAATAGGAATATCGCGTCCTATACTTCCAGCATTGAAGTGAAACAAGGCATGACATTCCCACAATACTGCCATCAGGATGGATTAAGTACAAATTCTAGGAGTTTGAATACAAAGAGTACCATTATTACCCAAATGAGGAATGTTTTGTACCTGGAAAGTTGGGAGATGGAAGGAGGGGGAGAAGGAAGGGAGCAAAGGCAGGAATTACTCAATGAAAGGAATTGAAGGCGACATGAGCAAATGAGGAAGAAGTCAGTGGCTGCTCCGATCAGCTTGACGCCTCACTACCTGGTGAAGAGGGACATACAATTACCATAGGAAAGGGTTAAAGAATAGAGCCAGCCATTGTGATCACTGGCACAGTTGGAAGATAAAAACAACTTATGTATACGGGCATATAAATAATGTTTTGTATTATGAATTTGTTTTAGCTGAGTTTCCATGGTGAGAATTCCCACGTTGTTTATATAATGAATTATAATAAATCACATTTGGACTGGGAATTCTGAAGCAGCTTCCATTTCTCTGCCGTGCTACCTCAGTAGGTCTGTTATTTATCCTGTATCCTCTCTCGCACAAAACCTCTGCTTTAATTATTCGGCAGTTAAGTGAGGAATACCATGTATATTTCGGATGATGCAAGTTGTCAAAGATTCTCCTGGGCACATAACGCCTTTTAATCCTTCAAACCACTGAGCATTTGTGTCTTGTGATCCTGAGCTATGATTTCAGGACTGATATTATTTACAGGCCATAGTTATAAAAGGACTAAGCAGAACACTCCTTCAGTCTCTGGGGGTTTTAGGGCTTTGTGAAGGTGTGGAAAATGTTTAGCAATTGTCCGAATTGATCATTAATCACAGCATGTTATTTTTGGATCCATTTCTTAAAGAAAGGCTTGCACTTATGAAAGCATCTTCCCAGCATTGAGACATCCTGAGGCAATAGCCAAGGAAATACTCTTGTATCGTGGTTCCTTTATTAACACGAGAAATTTGTGCACAGTCAGCTCCGAAAAACAAATGAAATAATAACCAGAAAATCTGTTATCGTGATGCTGGTTGGAAGAAAACCAGAGCAACGAGGATAAACTCGTTCAACCAGGATAAAAACAGGGCAAGATAATCATTCGTATTGATTGTGTTCGTTTAGTTGATTTTAGTATAGATTAGTTTAGAGATACAGCATGGAACAGGCCCTTCAGCCCAGCTAGCCCGCAGCGACCTGTGATCCCCACACCCGACAAACTGAGTGCATAATTTAACTGCTTAGAATAATTTCAGCTGGAGCTCGCATTTATTATTATTTTTAAAATAAACTTTATTCATAATAAAAATTATATGAAATATAAAACTCTTCATACATTTCATAAATATAAAACTCTTCGTACATTTCTAGTGTCTGTACATTCAATAGTGCCTTATTCAGTAACGTTTGCACCTGAATTTTTTATTAAAAAAATTAGACTTTAGCAGACATGACTCTAGGTGGTGTTTAATAGTAAGATTAAACGAGAACTTACCAGTTTGAAGTTTGATCTGTATTTTATGAGGAGTTACGATGAGGGTATTACGTGAAGAACCCGCTCAGTGCGCAGGCGCGGCATACTTCCAAGCAGCGGTGTGGAATCACAGATAGACACAGTTATTTTGAAGTAAACATAGTAAAGATAAGGAGACATCAATTTATTAGTTTGATCCATATAATGAGGGTGGGAGCGGAGGGCACGTAATACCCTCATCGTAACTCCTCATAAAATACAGATCAAACTTCAAACTGGTAAGTTCTCGTTTAATCTTACTATTTTACTTCGGAGTCACGTGAGTGACTACGTGAAGATTTCAAAGCTCTGTGATTTCAAACCGTGTAACAGTTTCATTTCACTCACTGCCGAAGTTCTTGAGGGAGGAAGTGTTATCGTAATGAACCAATGAGTCTATTTGTAGAAAAACACAATGGTATTTTTTAAACAATAACAACAAAGAATTAAGTTGCTCCCCTGGGCTTAAATTAAATATTTGCAGTTCGTAAATCTTTACTGCAAATAAACCAGGTTTTGCCAACGGCTTATTATAAAATTTCTGAACGGTCTTTTCCCTTCCCACCATCCTGCTGTAGCCAGGATGTGGTCTATAGGCATGTCCATTCTTTAGCCGTCAACATGGATGCTGCCCTGGTGGAATAAAATTTGTACATGTTAGTGTTTATCCCAGCAGTTTCTAGCACCTGCTTGAGCCATCTCGCAATGGTTTGGCTCGTATCCCACCATAAGGTTTTTGTGACTGACCCACAAGGCTTTTCATCTCCCTCGAATATTCTGGTTGTGTCTATGTAGGATAGTAGGTGGGTCATGGCACATAACCGTGGTTCTGGTGGGTAAGCCACGACTGGATTAGGTGTTCCTGGTCTGCTCTGTTTGACCAGTCGCTGGATAACGACAGATCTGGTCTGGAGCTGTGATCATGTTGTCCAGTCGCAATAGGTGTAGTGACTGGACCCTCTGAGTGGATACAAGTGCCATCAACATGAGCGTCTTTAGTGTAGCTTGCTCGAGGCCGGGGGATCTGGCTGGTGGCCATTCCCTGAGATATGTCAGGACCACACTGATATCCCAAATATGGGTATACCTGGGCTTAGGGCTTGATATTGTAAATGCCCTTCATCAGTTTTACCACCAGTGGATGGGATCCCATCGCCTGTTGTCCTGGCGCTGGTTTGAGATAAGCAGAAAGAGCACTCTGCGCTGTGTTGATGGCACTGTAGCTGATCCCTACATCGTGGTGTAGATAGGCCAGGAACTCCAGTATGTTGGTGGCTGTAGCTGTTGCGTATGTTGTCCCTGTTTCCTGGCAGTACTTCTCCCTTTTTTGATGCTGGTTAAGTACTGCCTCTTGGTGGATGTTCGAAGGGATGCCGACATGGTGGTGATGGTTTGTTTGGACAATCCCAGTTCCAGGTAAGGTCTGTTCAAACTTGCAACCCAGGCGTTTAATTTTCTCATGACATGGGTGTTTAGCTTACCTGGTAGGTAAGTAGCTGATAGCCAAATATGTCTTTCGACACACCATTGCCAAATCATGTTGACCAATTTGTCGCATGATAATGATTTTATGCCACCCATATGGTTAATATAAGCCATCCCCGTAGTATTTATCAATTTGTAACCGAACATGCAAGTGCTGCATATTAGATACATATGCTTTTAAACCATAAAAGGCGCCCAACATCTCTAGATAGTTAATGCCCAGTGTAAGTAGTAATGATGACTCTAGGTTAGTCCATCTACCACTTGTGCTGGATATGGAGTTAGTCGCTCCCCAGCCTTGAGCACTGGCATCTGTTTGAATAACTAAAGTAGGGTTAGTGATAAAGATAGGGCTGAAACTATGCCAAACGTTTTCTGCCCACCACTGTAGCTCTGATATTGCTTCAGTGGGTAAGTTCATGACACGATCATAATGACCTGTATGTCGTTTTATTGCCCGTACCTTTGCTCTCTGTAAAAAAAAATTTGATAGTGCAAAGGTCCGAATTGTGTAGCCGGAAATGCTGCTACCATTTCCCCAATTACTCTTGCTACTTGTCGAATAGTTGGTCGCTCGTTGACCATTAATTTGTTGCATGATTGTGCTAATTCAACCATTTTTGCCTTTGGCAAGGTAACAGTCATATGGACTGAGTTAATTGTGAAGCCCAGGTAGTCCATGATAGTGGATGGCTTCAACTTAGATTTATCTGGATGTAGGATGAACCCCAGAGTTTCGAGGAGCTGTTTTGTAGCTGATACTGCTGCCACAGCCAATTCCATCGTTTTCCCTACTATCAGAATATCCTCCAGATATGCCATGACAATATGTTTTTGTTTTCTTAGTATTGCCATGGCTGGGTTCAATATTTTGGTGAATAATCTTGGGCTGAAGTTCGCCCATAGGGCAATGCTTTGTACCATCCAGATAAATTTTAGGTATCTGCGATGATCCTTGTATATGGGTACTAGATAGTAAGCATCTTTAAGATAAATGCTTGCCATGAAGTGTCCTTTGGAATTCAGTTGTTTGGCAGTAACATATGTCTCCATTTTGAAATGTATATACTTAACAAATTTGTTTAGTGATGTTAAGTCAATGATGATGCGACAGCCACCATCTTTTTTGGTTTTAGTGAATATATTCGATACAAATTCCAAAGGTTCATGTTTGGTCTTTTCGATGACCCCCTTTGTGATAAGTCTCACCAGTTCAGCTTGTCCCTCACGTTTCTCTTTGACGGAGGGAGAAATACCCTTTGGGGCCATTGTTGAACTGGCAGCGTTTTTTCTGACATGAATTGTATTTTATATCCTCTAATGCTGTTGAGTATATACTTGTCACTCGTGACCATACCCCATGCTTCTTTAAACAAGTGTAATCTCCCCCCTGTTAATAAAGCACCCTTATTCTCTATATGCTGGTAGGGACCAGACCCACCTACCTCCATGGTTATTGGCGATTCTGTTTCTTCATTTTCCTGAAGATTTTGTTCTGACGTGCTGGCGATGTTGGGGGGAGGCGCATTTTCCAGAGGGTCCGCTGCGGGCCCTGATCTAAAAAGATCTTTGGGGATAATGTGCGGACCCCAAGCGTTCACCAGTCCCATATTGCGGACGTCGACTGGTGGATGCCGTGGGGTGCTGCCGCTTGGGTATCGGAGGTCTTGGTTTGCTCGTCCCGGGGCCTGCCCTCATTAGGCCGAAGGTTTTTGATGCTTCCTGCATCTCCTTCAGTTTTTTATTGACATCTTTCCCAAATAGCAGCGCGTCCGTCTCCGCAGCTGGGGCTTTACACAAGCCAGCAAATTTGGGATTGAGGGCAGGTCTTATGTTTCCCTCCGGAGATTGTTGATCTCAAATTGTGTGGTACACATTAATGCCAGCACATCCTGCTGGCAGGTATCCATCTCCGTGGTCTCCACGGAACGAGCAAAGGCTGTGATGGCTGACGTCAGGAGCCTTAGGATCCGCTGTAGCTTGAGTTCTTGGGTCCGGATGTGTGACCCACATGCCCCCAGATTTGGCTGTTGACACTTTTTACTTTGAGGGCTTCACCGTTTTCTGGTGCTGTGTTGTTTCAGCACCTCAGCGAGCACCTTTTCCAGTAATGGTTGATGCTGGCCGCCATTCTTGGTTCCAGCGGTGCTCCAGCCCGTGGGGTTGCTACAAGCGGTCCATCACACCCAACAGCTCTTCATGTTCCTGCACCCCTGGCATACTCCCGAATTCGTCCGCCTGCCCCTGTTCCAGACCAGCCCAGCCCTGGTCACCAATGCTAGCCTCCAGTAATGAGGCAGTGCATGAAACACTGTGCCTGACCTCCCTCCGCGAGAGCGCTCTTTCTGCGCATCTCGCTGGAGCTGCTCCAATTGCTGTTGGATGCAGCTCAGGCGGCTGTCTCTCCTCCATTTAGGTGGAGACATGTCCCCGTCCGACGAATCGGACGCCACCGGCCGGATGCCTGTTCGGATGGCTAGACATCCAGCCCGCAGTTCAGGCACTAGCGGGACTGGGCTCGGCGCGGTGATGGGGATAGCGGAGCGCCCGGTAATTGTTCCTACCACCTTCTTCTGGAGCTTTTGTGCCTTGTAATAGCGAGAGCGCCCCTCAAGCAGCGCGTCTCGCAGGCACCTGCTCCGTGAGCCGCTCCAGCGGCTCAGGCGGCTCTCTCTCCCCCCGTGCGGGTGGAGAGACGTCCCGTCCGACATCGGGAACACCTGCCGGATGCCTCTCGAGTGGCTATGCATCCAGCCCGCTGCTCAGGTACTAGCGGGCTGGCCTCGGCACGGTGTCGGGGAATTACGGAACACCGGGTAACGCTCCTACCGCCTGTTGCTGCCCCCCTCCCCGACGGGAAACGTTCCTCCTAGAACGGGGGACAGTTTTGTTCCAGAGCCTTTTTCTCTGCCTGTAAAAAACACAAGCAGAAAAAGGCTCACCTGTAAAAGAAAACCCGACCTCAGGGTACTCACCTGACGGTCCGGTTCATTCTGTAGCGGGAGAGCCTAACTCCCATTGCAGGCCGCTGTTGCACTGCTGGCGTAATGCCGCGCCTGCGCACTGAGCGGGTTCTTCACGTAGTCACTCACGTGACTCCGAAGTAAAATTAAACCAATAGTGTTTATTAACCCTTGCCACTCTGGTGGCCCCCTGGGGTAATATGCCTTCCCTTGTTTGAGGGGTGTCCCCAAGAGACTCTGCCCCTTTAATGTCCAGCAGTGGAAGCACCGTCAAGTGTGATCCTCCCCCACAGAGCCTGCACCAAGCTTCAATGAGCCATAAGTTCAAGTCTATAAGTTATAGGAGCAGGATTAGGCTATTCGGCCCATCAAGACTACTCCGCCATTCAGTCATGGCTGATCCATCTTTCCCTCTCAATCCCATTCTCCTGCCTTCTCACCATAACCCCTGGCACCCATACTAATCAAGAATCTGTCAACCTCCGCCTTAAAAATATTAATGGGGTCAAGGAAAGAGGGTTCACATCGCAGCCCTGTTTCCACCACCACGCATAAGAAGTCAAGAAGTGCAAGAGAGACGCCATTGTATGCAGATGCCGAGAAGTGTGTTCAGCTCTGGCTGAACAATTTCTAATCTTGTTATTTGGGTTCGATGAGAAGTAAAAGATATTAATTAACTTGGTTTCCACAGCTGTCTGTGGCAATAAATCCCACAGATTCACCACCCTCTGACTAGAGAAATTCCTCTTCATCTTTTTAAAGGTACATCCTTTTATTCTGAGGCTATGGCCTCTGGTCCTAGACTCTCCCACTAGTGGAAACATCCTCTTCACATTCACTCTATCCAGGCTTTTCATTATTTGGTAAGTTTCAAACCTTCCTCAGATATGTGGCCCAAAGCTGCTCATAATGCAGTGTGATCAGTGCTTTATAAAGCCTCAGCAATACTTTCATGTTTTTATATTCTAGTCTTCCCAAAATAAATGCTGGCATTGCATTTGCCTTCTTTACTAGTGATTCGACTTGCAAATTAACTTTTTGGGAATCCTGCACCAGGACTTCCAAGTCCCTTTGCACCTCTGGATTCTGAATTTCTCCCCATTTAGAAAATAGTATACACCAATATTCCTACTACCAAAATGCATAACTCCACACTGCTATGCTGTATTCCATCTGCCACTTCTATGCCCACTGTCCCAACCTGTCCAAGTCCTTCTGCAGAGTCCCTGCTTTCTCTACACTACCTGTCCCTCTACCTATCTTTGTATCATCTACAAACTTGGCCACAAAACCTTCAATTCCCTCATCCAAATCATTGATGTACACCGTGAAGAGCAGCCCCCCACACCCCTCCTCTTAAATAAAAGCTGTACAAAAACTCTTCAAACATTTTTAGTGTCTGTACATTCAATAGTGCTTTATTCAGCAATTTTTTGTTTAGTTTAGAGATACAATACGGAAACAGGCAGTTCAGCCCACCAAGTCTGCGTCGACCATCAATCCCCGCACGCTAACACAATCCTACACAAACACTAGGGACAAGTTACAATTTTACCAAAGCCAATGAATCTACAAAATTGTATGTTTTTGGAATATGGGAGGAAACCGGAACACCCGGGGAAATCCCACGCGATCACAGGGAGAACATACAATCTCCGGACACGGTCCGGATCAAACCCGGGTCTCTGAAGCTATAAGGCAGCAACTTTACCGCTGTGCCATTGTGCTGCCATTTTAGCGCCTGAGTTCAGCACTGTTAATTTTTTTAATTAAAAAAATGAGGCTTTAGCAAACATGTCCCTTAAGGGCCTGTCCCACGAGCGTGCGACTGCATGCGGCAAGCGCGACCTAACGTGGTCGCTTGAGCCGTACAGCCTCGTGGGGCCGGTCCCACTTCGATCACCGGAGCCGTATGGAGTTGTGTGGAGCTGGTCCCGACATCGCTCGGGGCTCCGAAAAACTGACACTGTCCAAACATTCCGCGCGGCAACGGCCTTCCGGCCCGCAGCCGCATTGAGGCCGTACGCACCGCCTCGACCGGCGTGCGCAGCGTCTCGACGCCGTACGCAGCGTCTTGATGGCGTACGCCTTCGCTCAAACTTCACGTCAACTCGTACGGGATCATTCGACCTCCGCGCAGCCCCCGCTTCCGGTTTGGTCGCACTTGCCGCATGCAGTCACATGCTCATGGGACAGGACCTTAAGGTGTTTAATTAAGCCTAATGTGTTTACTTATAACCCTTGCCACTCCTGTGGCCCCCTGGAGTGATGTCCCTTCCCTTGGTTGAGGGGAGTCCCCACCGGACTCTGCCTCTGAATGACCAGCAGTGAGTGGAAGGACTCTAGACTGTGGTCCTCCCCCACAGAGCCTTGGCGTTGGCTTAACTGAGTTGCCCCACCTTCTGATTGTATCTGCAGTCTTACATTCAACTTTTTATTCTTCCAGAATCCCACCTGCTTGCCCCATTGAAAGCCCAGCACTCACTGTGAGGCATGCTGGTGTCTACGTGGAGAGTGGGAGACTAACTGAGCGTGGAAACTCCACTCCTTCCCTACCCTTTCTCCAGACTGAGCCAACAATGCTCTCACCACACCATTAAGTAATTTAATGGCTTTCAAGGACTCGGCGTATCAATGCACATAAACTATTTAATAAATTCAAAAGTGGTTCGTGCGTTGAGATGTTTACTTGAGCTATAAACAACAATTCACAATGGGGAATAGCAGAGTACCAATTTTATTTAATTTGCATGAACTTTGTAAGTCATTCATCAGCATGGAATGGGCTCATATTTCAAGGGGACAGGATGACACGACCAATTAGCAAATTCCCGTACTATCTCATCCACAAGTTTGAATCCAGTCAGCTGATATTTTTGTTTGCGAGAGGCAAGGGGCAGATTTAACCCAACAGGCGTTAATCCAGGCTCTAAACCAATTATCCACAGCCCAGCCCTAATTGATAGTCTTTCTGTGAAGACCCGTGCAAAGTGGGACCATAGCTCCGAAGAACAAAAAGCAGGGAAACACCATCTTCCGACCATCTTGTGTTAAGTTTCTGATCCATGCTAGCAATCCCGTCCCCAAGTTAGCAGGTGGTAGGCTTGTTCCCCTCTAGAGACCCTCAGCTAAACATCTCAGCTCAGCTCAATCATCTCAATGTAGTTAGTGGTGTGCTACAGTCAGAAGCACTGCCCTTAAGACCAAAGATACTAGAGGATTTTGTAGAAGTGGTCTATCTTGCTCCTCGAGTATCTTTGCTCCTGACTGACCCAGATGGAAGTAAACTGGATACCAGGGGGCCAGGGAGTTGGATTGTCAGAAAGAGAGGGACAAGGCTGAGAGGATAGAGGTAAATCATTAGCTTACCTCGGTAGTCATTAAATGCTTTGAGAGGCTGGTGAAGAAACACATCTGCGCCTTCCTCCCTCGCAACATGGACCCGTTACAGTTCGCATACCGTCCGAACAGATCCACGGACGATGCGGTCTCCCAGGTTTTGCACACCGCTCTCTCTCATCTTGACAGCCAGAAGGGGGGCTACGTGAGGATGCTGTTCATAGACTTCAGTTCAGTCTTCAACACGATAGTCCCCACCAGACTGGCCGAGAAGCTACTGGAATTATGGCATGTGCCTGGGCCCTGGACCTTCTCACCACCAGGCCCCAGGTAGTCAAGATGGGAGGGAATACATCGAAGTCCCTCACCCTGAGCACAGGATCGCCCTAGGTTGCGTCCTCAGCCCCCTATTATACTCCCTTTACACACATGACTGTGTGGCTAGGTTCAGCTCCAACTCAATAATCAAGTTTGCTGATGACACTGTGGTGGTGGGCCTGATCTCAGACAACGATGAGAAGGCCTACCGGGAGGAGGTGGCTGATCTAGCACTCTGGTGCCAGGACAACAGCCTCCTCTTGAACATCAAAAAAACGAAGGAGCTGATCGTGGACTTTAGGAGGGCACATCATCCGAGGACGTACACACCATTGAGGAGAAATGGGGATACTGTGGATAGGGTGAGCTGTTTTAAATATCTGGGAGTCCACATCTCTGAGGATATGACATGGACATCACACGCCGCAGTACTCGTGAGTAAGGCAAGGCAGCGCCTTTACCACCTCAGGCAATTGCGGAAATTCAGAGTGTCTCCGAGGATCCTCCAGTGCTTCTACTCAGCGGCTGTGGAAAGCATCTTGTCCGAAAATATTACAATCTGGTTTGGGAATTGTTCTGCCCAGGACAAGAAGGCTCTGCAGAGAGTAGTGCGTTCGGCCGAATGCACTATGGGAACTTCACTCGCCCCCCTGCAGGAACTATACATCAGGAGGTGCAACTCCAGAGCCAATAAAATCATGGGAGACCCCTTCCACCCCTGCAACGGACTGTTCCAGCTGCTACGGTCAGGCAAACGCCTCCGTTGCCATGCTGTGAGAACGGAGAGGTTGAGAAGGAGTTTCTTCCCAGTGAGGCCATTAGGACTGTAAACTCCTATCTCACCAAGGACTAACTTTTACTGTACCACTCTACTGCTTTTTTTAAAAGTGCTGTTTTTTTCCCTTTTTCCTTCCGCCCACAATATTTAATATGGAAAAGAATATGTGATTCTGTTCCATTCTGTTTGTAGTTTGTTTGGTTGTTTGTTTGTTTGTCTTTTTGCACAAAGTCCGCGAGCATTGCCACTTTTCATTTCACTGCACATCTCGTATGTGTATGTGACAAATAAACTTGACTTGACTTGACTTGACTTGACTTGACTTGACTTGACTTGACTTGACTTGACTTGACTTGACTTGAGAGACTGCACAACAGGAGGCGAGTACACTTTGCTTGGAAATGAGCATTATAAGGCCGCAACACTTTTTTAATTCCCAGGTACTTTTTTAATTCCAAAAATAAACTTCACTCAGAATTTTTTTTTAATGTATACAACATAAAAACTGCAAAATGTATTCAGATATTCTCAGCATCTATACAATTACTAGTGTCTTACTCAGTAGTGTTTGCACCTATCTTTAACCAAATGCTTTGAGAGGCTGGTGAAGAAACACATCTGCGCCTTCCTCCCTCGCAACATGGACCCATTACAGTTTGCATATTCATATCCCTGCCATTCATGTCTCTACTGGGGTGTTATGCCTTCCCCTGTTTGAGGTGTGTCCCCACCAGACTCTGCCCTTCAATGTCCAGCAGGGGAAGGACCCTAGACTGTGGACCACCCTCGCAGTGCCTTGGCGTTGGCTGCACCGAGCTTCAGTGAGTCCCTCAGCACGTACTCCTGCAGTCTGGAATGGGTCAGTGGGCAACATTCCCTGATGGTCATCTCACTGTGCTGGGAGACCAACAGGTTTCAGGCCGACCAGAGAGCGTCTTTCTCTGAGTTGACGGTATTCCAGCAGCACCCGATGTCTGTCTCCGAATGTGTCCCAGGGAAAGGTCTGGCATGGATGATGATAGTTAATCCACCTTAAGGTCAGTAAGGCCAATATCACAACCTTCATCTTACTTTGGGTCGTTACCTTGTTGCCTGGTTTGTTTTGGCCAGGTTGTTATCACAGACCAAATCCAATGGTGGAATGGGATAACAACTGTTGTCTGTGCTTCACTGGTTAATGCCATGAGTTTCAGCGACTGTCCATGACTGATGATGGACATACATCACCAGCTCTCCAGCACCATCCCTCCCGGAATGGCACTCCTCCACAAACTATGCTTGGAATACACTAAATGCCAATCCCAATAACTAACCTGAAACTGTACACGGCAGAAATGCCAACCTGTCATATTAGAGCACACGGCAAAGACACAACATATTTGAACAGCATCTTCCGTTCACCCAACATCCACACTCAGAAAACACAGGGACATACACACACACACAGGAGACACACACACACACAGGAGACACATACATACACACACACATGGGAGACACACGCACACAAAGGAGACAGACACATGGGAGACACACACGAGACACACGCACACACACGAGACACACACGCGCACACACACACGAGACACACACACACGCGCACACGTATACATATCCTGCACTGAATTGACTAAAATTACGTTTTTTTAAAGTACAAGATCAGTCAACGGCATTTTCAGTGGATAAATATCATGGAATGCATCGCAGGTTAATGAGGGATTTGGAATTGAGGATGGTGAAAAAATAATTCAATAAAATGAGTCCAGGGATGAAACTTGTTGGTTCCATGGACAGACTGGAGAAGTTGGAGTTGTTCTCCTTGGAACAGAGGACATGGCCAGCAGATTTGATTGTGCTGTTTTCCTGACAATTTTCCCTTTGGGGATGAATAAAGTTCTATCGTATCGTATCGTAAAATCGTGAAGGCGATACAATATAGATAGGGAGAGACTGGCTCTCTGACAACAAGAGTTAGAGGACATAGAACAGAGGTGACTGACATTTCTCTGCCTATTTACATGGTTCAATTATATTTATGTTCATATCTATGTTTTATATCCCATAACCTGCGATTTCAAGCAAGTTTTACTTTCTGAGTGGAAGATGCATCAAGACAGTGTTTGATTGCGTACCTCTGAGATACAATCAGTGCAGCACTGCGGGGAGGTCTGTCCACAGTTTGTGCATAGCAAACTCTCACTGGCTACAAGATAGCCTGGTTTATTACTGTTAAATCAACAATGAATATTGGCCAAGATGCCAGCACAACTTCTCGGCTGATTTGCAAAAAAAAGTGCCGTGATTGAAAAACAATTAAAACATTTCTACAATTTCACATTTTTATTTTCGATGTTGGATTTTGCTAAAATTGCATCAGATCCCGCTGTGCACGTTGCTGAGACGTCAAGTGGCCCAACTGAGCGGCTTTACAGTGGTCAGAGAGTCGACACACAACACAAGGGGAAGGTAGCTGCCTTTCCAACGCACACATGCAGTGTTCACCTCCTGCAGCACACTACATTATTGTGCACAATACTGATCTTAGAAGCAAATATCTAAATAGATAACAAAATTGTGGTTCAGTCAGATTTTAGTTGAAATTAAAAAGTTTAACTTTGCTGTACTTTATATCACTGATGTAATCCCACTCATGGCCAGCTTTGATCTCCACATAGCATTTTACAGCAAAGAAACAGGCCCTTCGGCCCACTAGGTCCACACTGACCATCGATCACCAGTCCATGGTTATCCCACTTTCCCATCCACTCCCTATATACCAGGGGCAATTTGCAGGGACCAATTAACCAACAGATATATTCATGGTTTAGAAAAAGGGATAAAGTGTATCAGAGCCATATTTACTCATGTAATCGAAATGGTAGGTTTAAGGGGCTGTCCCACTTGGGCGACTTAAGAAAAGTGTCTTCGACCTTCAAGCTCGAGGGCACTCGCCTGGAAAGCCTCGAGCTGGATCGACTGTCCGCGGTGAAACCGCGAGCTGGATCAACCGACCACGCACGCACGCACGCACGCACGCACGCACGCGCGCGCACACACACACACACACACACACACACACACACACACACACACACACACACACACACACACACACACATCGCAAAGACGGGGGTCAGGGAAAGCGGGGGAGCGCTGTCTGAAATTCACACCCGCGATGAAGAGGAAGGTAAAAGACGGCAGCACAGTAACGGTATGTCCTTTAGAGAGTGCGGAGGGGTAGGGGGGAGAAGGGGGGAGAAGGGGAGAGAGGGGGTGAGAAGGGAAGAGGAGGGGAGAGGAGGGGAGAGGAGTGGAGGGGAGGGGGTGGAGACACTTTTAAGAAGTATAATAATGTTTAGCGTGCATTTTACCTACCAGTAGGTTTTCCTTGGTCCTGAAAACTCCAATGAGCCAATCAAAATGACCGGTCAGCGAAGGAGATCGCCTACGGCTGCCCTCGACTGCCTGTAACTACATAGCGACCCCACTCCACAGCATTACGAGTTCAAAAGAACCATGCCGACCAAATTTTACTCACGGAAAATGTTTCAACATGCTGAAAAATTATCCGCGACCCAGCTGAGGCCACGAGTATACGGGAACTTCCCTCGAGCATGAAGGAGAGTTCAAGCGACCTCATAGGACCTCCTAGAACCACGTGTTGACCATGCTGCGAGTTTGAAGGTCGAAGACACTCTTCTAAACTCGCACATTAGGTCGTCCAAGTGGGACAGCCTCTTTAGAGTTCCAGCATTGAAGCAGCCCGTCAGATCACCAAGTCCACAGCAACCATTGATCAACCGTTCACACTAGTTCTTTGCTATCCCACTGTCTCATCCACTAGGGGCAATTTACAGAGGCTGAATAGCCTACAAACCCACATTGTGATGTGGGAGGAAACCGGAGTACCCGGAGAAAACCCATCCAGTCACAGGGAGAATGTGCAAACTCCTCAAAGATAGCACCCGAGGTAAGGATTGAACCTGGGTCTCTGGTGCTGAGAGGCAGCAGCTCTGCCAGCTGCACCACTGTGCTGCCTCTTCTACATCCCAATACCATATTCACCAAACATCTGAGGAGGAGGAAAAGAACACCAAGTCAGTAAATGGCACGGTGAATACCAAGACGAAGAAGGGACCTAAAATGCAAGTTGATAAAGTTGACGTGGTCAAGAAACAGTCGAAGACTCCAAACACAGTTCCAAAACGTGGTGAACAATCAGGCAGCATGAATCACTGGAGGTCTGACGGACAGGGCAGTGTGAAACGGTGCAAGGGGCTCACACTACAAACACAGAGCGGAAGTATAAAGTAGATTGGTTGGGGCACATCATTGATCAGCTAGCGTGCAAGAAATAAAAGAACTATCATGAGAAGAGTAGACAGACACGTTACTTGAAGCCAACAGCGGGAACATTGAGCACCTTCTGCCAATTGATGCTTCCTGCTAGGTACAATGAACTGGGTCAATTATGAGTAAATTCTTTAATGGACATTACGTAGGATCATTAAATCCATCATGAGGGCTTTAAAGAGGGCCATTAAAGCAACTACGGGATGAAACAAGGCCACTAAACAAATCAATAAGGCCTGGAAGGTGCTCAGTAAACCACTCAAGACAACATTGAAGAAGCTTGTTAAACCCATTAAGGGGGCGTGGAAGGAATTGGGTAAACTACTTGAAGATATGAAGAGGGTTTGTTAAACTGCCATTAGTATTGGAGACACCCATTAAACCATCACCAGGGTAGCTCCAAATCGACTCTTCAGCAGAGCATTGGAGGGGATCCTCAAATCTACCCATAGGAATGATGGAGTCATGAAACCCAACAGGTCTATTAAACCCAACAGTGGGGCAATCTCCAGAGCCATTAATCTCATTCAGCAGCACCTTAAGAGGGTCATTGACGGGACAACTTAATGGAGCGACAAAAGAATCAGTAAATCCTTTAGACAGCCTATTTAGAAGGGATAATTAAGCAATCAAGATGGCAATAAACAGATGTGTAGGAAGGAACTGCAGATGCTGGTTTACACCAAAGATGCTGGAGTAACCAGAAAAGTAACCAGAGATGAAGAAGAGTCTCGACCCGAAATGTCACCTATTCCTTTTCTCCAGAGATGCTGCCTGTCCCGCAGAGTTGTTCCAGCATTTTGTGTCTATCTTTAGCAATAAGCAGTTGGCCTATGCCACATTATGTGAAGATACACACACACACATGTTGCTGTTATAACCATGACAAGAGTGGAGTAATTGAAAATGGAAGTGGGAGAGTAAGAAAGACATGGTCACTAATATAGAATATATTCTGAAAGTCTTCACGGAGTATGTATGAAGCGAGGGGGAAAGAAGAGTAACGCTGGGCTGATTATGAGTAAAGGGTCCGGTGTTTAGAGGCAGAAGGTATCACTGCAGAAATAAATAAGAACCAAGGAGAAGGAGCTGCCAAAATCTCAGTGGAAGGGGAGGTTGTGGAAATGATGGATGGGATGAAATCAATGAGAAAATGCTACAAAGGTCGGCTGTGCCTAAACGTCACCAGGAACTGTGGTTCGGAAGCATCTTGACCCACTGAGTGCAATGTGAGGGTGAGTTGCAAATATGCTTATCCAATACTTCTAACTCTCTCCGGATACAGGGAAAGTGGCAGAGGGCTGGAAACGTAGCAAACGTAGCAGCCTTTCTCCTGAAGGAGTCATCGGACGTGTCCGGCAATTACACTTTAACAAATTGTAGGAAGTTTTTAAGAATAATAATCAAGGAAAACAGTGAAACGCACCTGGAAATCATCAGGTTTGATAATAGAGAGGCAGTGCAGATTTGTTACATGCATAAAAGGCACAAAGTGCTGGATTAAAGGGCCTGTCCCACAGGCGATTTTTTCGGCGACTACAGGCGACTAGACAGTCGCCACATGGTCACTGGGTGACGCCTGTACGATCGTGTTCTCCTCAAGTCGCCTAAAGAGTCGTAACGTTTTTCTTGTCGCCACTGGATTTTGAAATGTTCAAAACCTTTCGGCGACTGTGGGTTTGACGTCGCTTGTTTTCTCCTGTCGTAGGTTATCGCCAGGATGACGCAGGATGTCGCCAGGTGACGTAGGTTGTCGCCAGGTGATGACTTTGGTGAATTTGATTGGCAACTACCTACGTCAACCGACAGGTTGATACTGAAGTGGCGACTGAATTGACTTCAGTTGTCGCCGACAGGGTCGTAGTTTGTCGTAGCTTGTCGTGGGTGGACGTAGGTTGACTTCGGTTATCGTAGGTTGTCGCCTGTGTGGTCATAGGTGTGGTCACATGTGGACGTCCTAATGGGTCGCCGGTTTTCGGTAGCTTGCCGTAGCTTGACGTCCACTAGGTGGTAGGTTGTTGTAGACATTGTCGTGGGGGGGGGGGGGTTCCAGTCGCCAGTTTTTCGGCGAGCTGCTACGACTGTGACTGTCGCCGGCAGTCGCCAAAAAAAATCGTCTATGTGGGACAAGCCCTTAACTCAGTGCATTAGGGAGCATCCCTGGAGAACATGGACTGGTGAAATTTTGGGTCAGGACCCTTCGGCACCAATTAACCTCTGTCATTTATTGCTTTGTTATCCCTTTTCAGTAAGAAAGGCACGTTTTGTTCTTAAGCTCAAACTAATTAATGAATGAGCATAAATAGAGATTCTTAGTGCAGCATTCTTTAGTCTCATTTGTACATGTCTAAGGAACTCTGGTGGAGCTGGACTGACAGAATTAGTGGGCACTGTGTCCTCATCGCTAACACTGGGATGTAATTTATTACCTTACAAGCGTTTAGTAACAAAGCACAAAAATAATTCCCACCTAACTATCTTTCTCATGCCTTCTCTGCAAACACTGATTGGCTTGGTTTAGGAGTTTTCCCTGCAAACGATATAATTAGAGGGGTAATCTGGTCATTATTACATTCAGAATTTTGGGGGCTTATCAGAACATAAAAAATAGAACAGTACAGCGCAAGTCCTGGCCATTCGGCCCACAATGTCCGTACCGAACATAATATCAACTTATACTAAGCTCCGTATCTCTCATTCCCAGCCTATCTATGTTTAGTTAAATTTGAAGATATAGAATGGAAACAGGCTTTTTGGCACACAGAGTCCACGCCGACCACCGATCACCACTACACTAGATCTATCCTACAAACTAGGGATGATTTACAGAAGTCAATAAACCTGCAAACCTGCATGTCTTTGGAATACGGAAAGAAAGTGGAGCACTGGGAGAAACCCTATGCAGTTCTTCCTCAGGGAGAACATGCAAACACTGCACAAACAGCACCCATGGTCAGGATCAAACCAGGGCCTCTGGTGCAGTGGCAGCAATTCTCTCACTGTGCAACTGTGCCACCCTAGTGCATTTATCCAAAAGCTTCTTAAATGCCACTATCATGTCTGCCTCCACCACCATCCCCTGGCAGTGTGTTCCAGGCCCTCACCACTCTGTGTAAAGAACGTGTCCCACACATTGCTTTTAACTTAAAGCCGGGAGATGCTGCTGTATCAGTGCAAGGTACATCTTTCATTTCCAAGGCCACGAGTGGGTAGAATGTGAGGGTGGGCAAGCAGGGATTCCTAATTAGTAATCAGTTCAGACCCCAGATAGACATAAAGTGCTGGAGTAACTCAGCCGGTCAGGCAGCATCTCTGGAGAAATGGAATAGGTAACAGGTTTCAGGTGGGAATCCTTCTGCAGATTGAAGAAGGTTGTCAGTCTGAAGAAGGGTCTGACCCAAAACGTCACCTATTCCTTTTCACCACAGATGCTGTCAGACCTGTTGAGTTACTCCAGCCCCTTGTATCTATCTTCAGTACAAACCAGCATCATGCAGTTCTTTCCTTCACAGGTGGGGCCCCCAGCCCTGGTTTTCTCCCTGGTCTCCTCCCCCAACCTGACACTAACAACCCACTACCATCCTGTGTGTTGTTTAACACAAACACAAGACGCACAGAAGGCTCAGACGCTAAAAAGAGGTGATAGGCATGGAGAATGATGCAAAAGCGAGCTTACTCTTGCAAATCAGGCACAGTGCAACCATTGGATAGAAGGAATGGGTGACATCTCGATCCAAAATGTCACCCATTCCTTCTATCCAGAGATGCTGCCTGTCTCGCTGAGTTACTCCAGCATTTTGTGTCTATCTTCAGTGTAAACCAGCGTCTGCAGTTCCTTCCTACACAGTGCAACCACTGTTGTACAATACCCTGGACACACTGGTCTTTGTGCCTCTTGTCTATGTTCAGGTTTGTCAGCTCTTTTGAGTTGGATTATCATTTGCAAGCCTTTATTAAATTCTGATGCACCAATTAGTCTTTTGGTCGTACATTTCCCTTCAAACATCCCCAGAAAGGAGAAGTATAAATGATACACAATTATGACAAAAGATCCTTCATCTACACTGACCCAAATTCAGCAAAGTATCTCAAATCTTCCATTTTAATATTTCCTTGTGAGCACCAGATGTACCAAGGCCTGTCTGAGAGGTTCTGCCAAACATTATACTGGAACAGTTTGTAACCACTGTACACCACAGAAACTCTACTGAAACTATCCAGAAAGCATTTATGCATTAATTAGCCATTAGTTTTGTTGGGAACGCAATCACAGAGCCAATGGCATTACTAATACGGAGAGGGTGTTCAGAGATTACCATCTCACCGACTGCGCTGATTTACAGCCCTGTTTACAGTCATTCTCCCTCTTTTGGCAACCTAACAACTTCCAGCTTCTGCACTTCACAGGCACAAGTCCCGCAATAGGTAATGGTGATCAATGGTGCCAAGTTTAAACCCTGATGTACCAATTAGTTTCTTGGTTGTACAGTCCCTTCAAACACCCCAAGTAAGGAGAAGTATGTGTTAAGCAAAATGATATTCAAACATTTTATGTCTCTACACTGATGCAAATTTAGTAAAGTATCCCTTAGATCCACTAAAGAAAGAAATCATCTTCAGCCTCTCTTGGAATCATTTCCTCAACATGAGTGTTTGCTGTTATAGACATCCCTTCTCCCTCCCTTCCTCCTGTCACCCAATGCCTTGCTAACTTCACGCCATCTGAATCTTCATCAGATCCATTCATTTGTGGGATTTGTGGAAGAGTAAGGCAATGGCTGTGAGAGAATAGGCCCTTCCCATTTTTATTCCCCCCCCCCCCATAAATTCCCACCAACTCCACCCCAAATTCTACCACTCCCTACACATGACGGACAATTTACCGGGTAGTTATCCCACCAACCTGCACACCTTTGGGATGTGGTAATGGTTCAGGTGGCAAAACTAAAATACCGCAGAAACTGCAAGACTGAAATAAAACCAGGAAACTTTGTACATATTCAGAAGGTTGGGCAGCATTCATGGAGGGGAAAGTGGTTACCATCTTGAGTCAATGACTCATACAATGACTCATACAAGAACTGTTCTTATTAAATTGCACGGAAACTAGTATTTTCGCCCTCTCTTCACAGCATATCCTGCTGAGTCTTTATTTATGATTCAAATTTCCACTTTCAAAATTAAAACACAAAGTCACCCATGCACCCTGCACATTATTTTTACTTTAAGGTAAATGAGTTATTCCCTGGTGCTTATTTATACGGTAACAGTGCAGTTTTTTTTGTTTTAAAAACAGCTGAATCAGTGCATCGCAACCAAGGTACGTTTATTCAGCAACTTTTGCACATTGTCCTTCCCTGTTTAGTTTTGTTTATTATTGTCACGTGTACTGAGGTATAGTGGAAAGCTTTTGTTGTGTGCTATCCAGTTAGCAGAAAGATAGTACATGAGCACTCTCCCGGCAGCCGTTGGCTGAGGCTGCCCGATGTTTGGTCAGATCAGCAAGCCCTGAGCAACTTTTGAAGAGGTGGAGTTGGGATAAACATGGAACACAGAACAGTACAGGAACAGGCCATTCAGCCCACAATGTCTGTACAGAACATGATGCCAAGCTTAGGTCAGTTTAGTTTAGAGATAGTAGGCCCCCCTTGGTCATGACTGACCATGGGTGATGCATCCTAGTTTGCAGGTGATGTGTGGTCAGATGCAAGCCTGGGCGATGTCATATGGAGGACAGGCTGTTGCCCATGCAGCACGTCCCCCCTCTCCACGTCGCTGATCGATCCAAAGGAACAGCAGTGTCGTTACAGTTTGGCACCAGCGCCATCGCAGGAGCTGCCAGAACGAGGTTGTAGACAACGACGAACTACCTTAGGGGCTCCGACTCCGGTTTTTCTTGAGGTTTACTCCTGGAGCCTTTTCCATGACTGGATATGGCCACAAGGCAGTGGAGGTTTTAAATCAGAGTTTTCCCTCTCCTAGATGGACTGCCTTCCCAGGGCTGACGAGCCCCATCTGCCCGGGACTCATGGGGGCGAGAGCGTATACCTCCCCATGCAGGTCTATAGCACCTGCCCACTGCCCAAAGTTTAGAGATACAGCATGGAATCATGCCCTTTGGCCCACCGAGTCCATGCTGACCATTCACACTAGTTCTATGTTATCCCCAATTTCTCATCCACTCCCTACACATTAGGGGCAAATTAATTTGCAGAGGTCAATTAACTTACAAACCCATGTATCTTTGGGATGTGGGAGGAAACCCACGCAGTCACGGGGAGTACATGCAAACTCCACATAGACAGCAGAGGCCAGGATGAAACCCTGGTATCTGGTGCTGTGAGGTGGCAGCTCTACCTGCTGTACCACTGTTTTGCCCTTAAAGGTAAACTAATCCCAGCATATCCATGTGCCTATCTGAAAGCCTCTTACTCACTATTGTCACATCTGCCTCCACCACCACCCCTGGCAGTGCGTTCCAGGTACCCACCACCCTCTGTGTAAAAAGCTCAGCTCCGCACATCTTCTTTGTACTTTGCTCCTTTCACCTTTATGCTGTGCCCTATAGTCTTTGACATTTTCAGCCCGGGGAACTGGTCGGAGATGTAGCTAGATTTACCAGAGCTTTGGGTTCAAGCTGTGATGGGCATGGCCTCCAAAGGTGAAGCAGATAAATTAACATTGTAATAAATAAGCGGTTTTCTGAACAAGGTGTAATCACCAGCTGCTGGTAAATCCATGTTAACTAACTCAACGTGACCTGTAAACCCAAAGGGGCCCGTGTTTGTAAATTAACAGAGTTGCCATCTCAATTATAATTTTAATATCATTTTGCTGGTTCTCCTGTAGTGCCGTTCACAGGTCAATGACTATCTGAGCTGCCCACAGCGAGCAGTGCCCTGCTGGTTAAACACAGCGCTCAGTGAACAGGGCTGAATGAATGGCAGGGGTGATAACGTTAAATGGAGCCACGATGAGCTGCAGATGCTGGAGTCTGGAGCACAAAACCAACTGCTGGAGGCACGCTGAGGGTCAGGCAGCAATCCAAAGAAAGAGGCTCGACCTGAAATGTCATCTGTTCATTTACCTCCACGGTGCTGCCTGACCTGCTGAGTTCCTCCTATTGAGTTTTATGCAATAACATTTAAGTGTTCTGTGGGAAATTAGTCTAGTTTGGGATCTCCCTGCTCCTGGTGTGGGCATAGGATATTGTCCATAAACCATTTCTGATTCTGGTCTGAAGGGTTGCCTGTCCATTCTCTCTCTGCCCAACTCATTGTGTTCCTCCAGCACTTTTTACTCCAGATTCCAACATCTGCAGTTCCTTGTTCCTTGTTTATCCATCCCGGTTCCCATTGCTTCATATTCCAGCCTCCTCCCAGATTCCTCAGACTTCCCTCAGGATCCGCTCTAAACTGACGATGGGTGGAATCAATTCATAGCTCGGCCCCAAATTGTGCCTGCGTGCAGTGGAATGCAGAACACCTCACAGTGTTGCCTGCAACAGGGAGGAGGCAGGGAGCGCTTCACTCTCCTGTTCCTGTATGTTCAATGGTGGAAATCAGACGACAAGAACAAAATGTAAAGAGGGAACAAACAAAGAAAGTGAAAGTTAAAAGAAAGAGAGAGAATGGAGAAACCTGAGAGCAAGAGAGTAAAGCAGTAGCTGCTGGAATCTGTGAACTGATTCCAATTCTGCTGATTCCGATTCTTCTGATTCTGATTATACTAATTCAGCTGATTCCGATTCTGCCGATTCCCAATCTTCTGATTCCGATTCTGCTGATTCCGATTCTGCTGATTCCGATTCTGCTGATTCTGATTATACTAATTCAGCTGATTCTGATTCTTCTGATTCTGATTATACTAATTCAGCTGATTCCGATTCTGCCGATTCCTAATCTGCAGATTCCGATTCTGCTGATTCCGATTCTGCTGATTCTGTTTACACTAATTCGGCTGGTTCTGATTCTGCTGATTCTCATTATACTAATTCAGCTGAATCCGATTCTGCTGATTCTAATTTTGCTGATTCCCATTTTGCTGCTTCTCATTCTGCTGATTCCAATTATACTAATTCTGCTGATTCTGATTCTGATGGAATCCATGAACTATGAATCTGGGACCTTTGTGTTTCAAAACTCTTTCATTGGTCTGTAAGTTTCCAGTCGAGTTCTGATGAAAAGATAGAGACACAAGAAACTGCTGATGCTGGAACCTTGAGCAAAACTCAACGTGCTGGAGGAACTCAGCTTGTGGAGGACATGGACAGGCAACATTGTGGCTCGGTCCCCTTCACACTGATTGTAGTAGGGGGGGAGAAAGCTGGAAAAGAGAGGAGAGGGAAGGGGTGGGACAGAATAGTGATAGGTGAATACAGGTGGGGGGGGGGGAGTTGGCAGAGTAGTTGGGTGGAGTTGAGATGGGTGGAAATAATAACCAAGGCGAGAGGTGAGAAGTGAGAAAGGCAAAAGGGTGCAGATGGTGAGAGATAGGCCGGGGTGACAAGAGATGGCTGCAGGAAAGGTGAGCAGGAGGAGTGAGGGTCATGGAAGAGGGCTATCTGGTGGCGAGGCGATGCGAGTTCTCTCCGCTTGCTCGGGAGACTGCGAAGGCAAGGTGTGGACAGTGACAATGGCTGTGACTTCCTCATTGAAAAGCCTTATAAAATGATGAGAGGCAGAGATAATGCAAGTAGCCACAATCTTGTCCCCGGGGTAGGGGAATCTAAAACTAGAGGATATATTGAGGCGAGAGGGGAAAGGTTTAAAAGGGACTTTTTTCCCCACACAGAGGGTGATGCATACACGGAACCAACTGCCAGAAGTAGCGTTAGAGGAGGGTATAATTACAACATGTAAAAAACATTTGTACAGGTACGTGGATATGAAAGGTTAGGAAGGAGCAGGCAAATGGGACTGAATCGATTAGGTCCAGCATAGGCACATGGTCAACATAGACACGTTGGGCTGAAGGGCCTGTTTCCGTGCTGCAAGACCATGTAACAATTGGAGCTGGAACAGAGTTAGACTGGGTGGGAGATTGGAGGCTGCTGTACACAGGGCAACTCCCTGAGAACCTGCCCAATATATAGTGCCAGGGACCAGCCACCACCATTCACAGGCACCTGCCACCACCCCCACCCATACCCACAGCTCAGTGTTCCAACACTACCCCCTCCCAGTGCCAAGACTCCCCAGAAGCCAGCAGAAGACCATGAACTCAGACCCAGGGTCAATACAGCCCCACACCACCAGGGTCCCAAACCTCCAACCCAAACCAACAGCCGAGTCCCTGCAAAAGACTGGTCTTGTTCCCCTTCTCCTTGCCCGCTGGGAGCCGTGCACAGGGATTCCCAATCGCCTGCTTCATCCCCCTCCATTGACACACCTGCCATCTCCTGCAGCCAAACACAAACTGCTTGGGGAACTCAGCGAGTCGAGCAGCATCTGTGAAGGCAGAGAGATGGTCTTGATGCTTGGTCTCGACCCGAAACGTTGATCATCACTTTACCTTCACAGATGCTGCTCGGCCCACTGAGTTCTTCTCCAGGCAGTTTGTATGTTGGTGCAGATTCTGGTATCTGCAGTCTCTTGTGTGTCCACTTCCACATCCGGCTCCACACCAAGCTTCAATTCACGACTTCACTCTGGACCAATATTTGTATCAGCAACCGTGCCGAGATCTAACGGAGCAGCTCCCAGCTCGCCAGCCGGGATACATCGGAAAAACTACTGGCCCAGTTGTGAGCAGTGAGGAAAGGCGCTGAAGTAGAGAAGTGGGGATGGTTGAAACCTTTACTGGAATTTACCTTGCACTACATTCCCTTTATCAGGTGTTTGTACACTGTGGACGGCTTGATTGTAATCATGTATAGTCTTTCTACTGACTGGATAACATGCAACAAAAAACTTTTCACTGTACCTCGCTACCATGTAAACTAAGCTGATAAATGTGTGACGAGCTGAGATGTCCTCCTGGAGATGAATGGGACTGTTTCTCTTGTGTGTCTATTCCCCTCAACAGAGGGTCACAACCCAGAGAGCGAAGATGTAATGAGTCTGTTGGAAGATGAGCGGACGGATGAAGCAAAGCCCGTTTGGGAGTGGGAATGTGGTGGGGTCTGGACCTCGGTCCCACCCTGGGGCTGACAGCTAGCTACCTCTTCGCCACAGCTGGGATATGGTCGCCCTGAGCCGTGAGCTGCGGGCCCACAGTTCCAGCGCTGGGGGGGGGGGGTTTGAGAGCTGATGAGTTGTTTAGAACAGGATAGAACAGGTGCAGGCCCTTTGGCCCACAATGTCCGTACCTACCACGATGCCAAGATAAACTAATCCACTCTGTCTGCACAAGATCCATACCCCTCCATGTCCATTCTCAAACAGTACGAGCAGAATGGGCCACATGTTATCCCCAGTATTACACATTTTCTCTAATCCTGTAAAGAGGTAGCAAGTCGTGGAGACAGTCAGCAACCCCGGTGGCTCTAAGCCTGAGCAGCGGGGGGCATGACATGGGGGTGGGGGGCATTCTTACCATGACTCCAACACCCTCCTCCCCCCCCCCCCCCAATCACTGAACATGTAACTCTAACCCTGAGGTGTGGTAGATCCACACTCAGCAGCTCCTAATCCCTATCCCCACACTCCTTTCCCCAAACCCAGAGACACTCTCTGCCACCCGCCTCTTCCCATTCAACACTCCCCACACATCCATCCTCGCCCCCGAACCTCGCCATCAGAACAACCTCACCTCTTCGCATCTGTTCCAGAAAAGGTCTTGGATTCTGCCCGCCCACCGACACAGCCCCACCAGTAAACCACCCCACTCCCATTCCCCTCTCACTGTATCTCATAGATTCATATATTCATCAATTATGGGTGCACGATTAGGCTATTCGGCCCATCAAGTCTACTCCGCCATTCAATCATGGTTGATCCATCTCTCCCTCTCAGCCCCATTCTCCTGCCTTCTCCCAATGACTCCAGTACTAATCAAGAATCTATCAATCCCCGCCTTAAAAATATCCATTGACTTGGCCTCTACATCCATCTGTGGCAATGAATTCCACAGATTCACAGCCCTCTGACTGTATCTCCCCACCCTTCACTCCCACATAGCCCACATCTCAATCCCACTTCCCTCACATCATCAACTCACCACATCCCCTACTCCTCCTGCCAAAGTCCCATATCAGCAATTACCCCCACACCCTAACTCCCCATTAATAACCTCCCGTGCCTGCAACTCCACCACCCAGTCACACAACCACACACACAGACACACACACACACCACTGCTCCCTCGCCCAGCCCGGGTACTGGCTTCACGGTGAGTACAGCCCTCCGCCCCACCCCCGTGTCTTTGAAAGATTCCTGGCTCATTCTGTCCTCTACAACGTGACAACTGCCCAAAGGCCGTTGATAAACCAGGGGGAGGGTGGAGCGGGGAGCTCGGAATCTGGACATGGCTGAGAACCACGGGTGGGTCTTGCGGCGAGGCTGGAATGGGGACTGGGCGGTGACTGGGTGGGAGAGCGGGTATGGGGCAGGTTAACTGATTGAGTCAGCTGGAGATAATCCTGCCCTTCAGGCCAGAGGTCATGCCTGATAATCCCCTCCTGCCCCAGCATCCATAACCCCTGAAGACCATCCGTGTTCAGGTGATGAAGACCAACCACGTTATTCCCTTTATTGTTCATGTATCTGTACACTGTGGTTGGCTCAAGATTCAAGAGAGTTTATTGTCATGTGTCCCAGATGGGACAATGAAATTCTTGCTTTGCTTCAGCACAACTGAATATAGAAGGCATAAATAAATACAGAACAGATCAGTGTGACCATATACTATTGAATATATATAAACACACATAAATAAGCAGATAAAGATAAAGTGCAATAGGCTATTAATGTTCAGAGTTTTGTTTGAGTTGAGTTTAATAGCCTGATGGCTGTGGGGAAGTAGCTATTCCTGAACCTGGATGTTGCAGATTTCAGGCTCCTGTACCTTCTACCTGAAGGCAGTGGGGAGATGAGTGTGTGGCCAGGATGTTGTGGATCCTTGATGATGCTGGCAGCTTTTTGAGGCAGCGACTGCGATAGATCCCCTCGATGGTAGGGAGGTCAGAGCCGATGATGGACTGGGCAGTGTTTACAACTTTTTGCAGCCTTTTCAGCTCCTGGGCGCTCAAGTTGCCAAACCAAGCCACGATGTAACCGGTCAATATGCTAACTACTGTGCACCTGTAGAAGTTCGAAAGATTCCTCCTTGACATACCGACTCTCCATAATCTTCTCAGGAAGTAGAGACGCTGATGAGCTTTCTTTATAATTGCATCAATGTTCTCGGACCAGGAGAGATCTTCAGAGATGTGCACGCCCAGGAATTTGAAGCTCTTGACCCTCTCCACCATCGACCCGTTGATATAAACGGGACTGTGGGTCCCCATCCTACCCCTACCAAAGTCCACAATCAGTTCATTGGTTTTGCTAGTGTTGAGAGCCAGGTTATTGTGCTGGCACCATTTGGTCAATCGGTCGATCTCACTTCTATACTCTGACTCATCTCCATCAGTGATATGTCTCACAACAGTGGTGTCATCAGCGAACTTGATGATGGAGTTCGCACTATGACCGGCTGCACAGTCATGAGTATAGAGTGAGTACAGTCCCGCGGACTGGTTAGCACGCAACAAAAGCTTCGGTACAAGGTGACTATTAACTCAACTCAACTCAACTGTAAATGATACCCATCTCCAACTTCCCCTCTGCTTTACTCCGGTCGGCGCCACAGCACCAAGCCAGTGAACTAGTCCCAGAGGGCGGCAGGTGAAGCTCAGAGATCACCAGGCCACTAGAACGGGGCAGCGAGAGATCCAGTCTCATCTACATTCAGAGAGCATTCACTGGCTGTAATGGATAAAAGACTGGTGGAGGAACTCAGCGGGTCGGGGAGTATCCGTGGACGTATAACGTTTCTGGTCGAGCCGCACGATCGCCGCTCCGGCCTCCACAGGTGCTGGCCGACCCGCTGAGTTCCTCCGGCAACTTTTTTTGACACTTCTCGAAACACGAAACTACAGATGCTGGTTAGTGCACAAAATGACACGACGTACTGGAGTAACTCAGCAGGTCAGGTAGCATCTATAGCCATCTGCCTATCAACGCTATGCTTTGATAGCCATCTGCCTATCAACGCCTATCAACCCCCCCCCCCCCCCCGCCCCGCTATGCTTTGTCATTCCTCTCCCCTCTTCCAGATTTATCTCCCCCCCCCCCCAATAAATCAGTCTGAAGGGTTTCCACCCAAAACGTCACATATCCATGTTTTCCAGAGATGCTGCCTGATTTGCTGAGTTTCTCCAGCACATTTGTGTCCGTTTGTAGATACAGAGTGCTGGAATAACCCAGCGAGTCAAGCAGCATCTGTGGAGGAAAAGGAGGGGTGACGCTTCGGGTCGGGACCTGCCTTCGGTGTCCCTTTGTGTTTGGTGTCTGGTGCGGAATGCCCGGTGCCGGCGCATTGGTGAAATGCCGACCCTGACACGGGATAGTGAGCGCACGTGGGTGCAATGAACCAGACCGTGTGGACTCTGCCCGGTTCTGTACCAAGTCAACGAGCGCCGCACAACCGCTGCCTGTCTCAATGGAGACCGGAGGTAGACAACATTGCTGAAGAAACTCAGCTGGAGAAAGTCTGAAGAAGGGTTTCGGCCTGAAACGTTGCCTATTTCCTTCGCTCCACCCGCTGAGTTTCTCCAGCTATTTTGTCTACCTTCGATTCTCCAGCATCTGCAGTTCCTTCTTGAACATCAATGGAGACCGGTCTGTGCGCGAATTCACAAAGCCCGTGGACATTTCCTCCATTTACACCTGGGCTTGCCCGGCCCTGGCACTACCTTGGCGGCCAAACTCCGCGTGTCAATACCATGTTTGGCCGACGCTTCGCCTCGCTACCATCACACGCGGGTAGAGGAGATAGCGCTGGGGATATGACGGCGTCCCTGAGCCTGTTGAACTCAGCGGGCGGGACACTGGAGTAGTTCCCAACAGCTGAGCACTAATGTGACACAAATTACATCGTCCAGCTTGCAAACAGAATAGTGAGATGCTGGATTTATCCCCCAGCACAGTTACAACGAGGGAATTCAAGCGTCTGAATTATCACACGTGAATGTGTGAAATACTTGAAACACTCTTCTAAATGTCTTGGGACCTTTACTTATAAACACAGGCAAAAGTTGCTCATTAAACTTCCGAGTTTGAAACTCGTGTGTGATGCGGAAGGCTTCAGACGGCGACGTGTCCCGAGTGAAGTCCCTCTCGTTGCCGGTGAACATGGACAAGTTTACAACAAGCCCCGGTACTCCACATCGCACAGGCTGCCGCCCTCGACCGCATTGCCCCCGCGACCTACAATGTCACTCTTTACAAGCGCACTTAAAATGCTTCAATAATCATCTAAACAAACAAACCCTTGCTTTCCCTCTCTCTCCACCCCTCCCCCTCCCCCGTTCTCTCACCAGTCTGACTGTCCCGATTACATTTGATCGTTAACCTTCTCGATCTATTCTACATTTTCCTTGAACTACATCCCATTTGATGGCTCGTTTTCACACCTTAGATTTCCTTATCTCTGTGTCTCCCCTCTCCCCCGACTCTTAGTCTGAAGAAGAGTCTCCACCCGATACGTCACCCATTCCTTCTCTCCAGAGATGCTGCCCGTCCCGCTGAGTTACTCCAGCAATGTGTGTCTATCTTCGGTGTAAACCAGCACCTGCAGTTCCTTCCTACACAATCTGTAATTCACATTTGTGATCATTTAGATGCACTGGGCGAAATAACAGCAAGAGGGGTAAACATTTTTTTTTGCAACGCCGGCACGGTTTATACACGTTATACTGTACATCGAATAATACAACAGTCTTGTAAACATCTCGTCACGCTGCACTCGTATAAACACTGCAACTTTACACAATACCAGCACAGTTTGCAACATACATGGAATGAAAACCCACTTCCCAAAGTATAGCAAAACAAGATTGCAATCAATTGGAAATATGTTCCATAGACAGTGTGTTGTATTTGTCTCAGTGCCCCGAGTACTTACATAAAGGCGTGATAAATGAACGCCCATCCGCGGGGTCTCTCCAACACATTGTACAGACAATTCTGCAGCTTCCTGTAGCGAGCATTCCGCTTGGTGCCGTGTTTGAGGGGCAGTGGTCTGCCGAGCAGCCCGAAGCGGGCACTGTGCGCCCCATCCCCGGGCGCCGCTGCCAGTCCCAGCCTCTCGCCGTCCCCGGGTGTCCCCGCTAACCGGAGCCGGCTACCGTGGAGGCGCTCGGCGGGGCTGCCCAGCGACCCTTCCCGGCTCTGGGGGAGACTGCTCTCCACCGCTGTCAGTCCCACGAACTCCACCCGTTTCTCGTCCGGCATGCCACCGTTATCCGCGTGGTTCCGGGGCATGTCTCCCAGCCCGGGGAGAGGGGAAGCGGCGGGACACACAGCGCCGGACGGAGCCTGGGTGAGAGGGAAGGGGAAGAGAGAGGGGGCTGCGGAGTGTGCCGTGGAGTGCTGGGGTCGGGGAGAGAGTTTAACGGGACATGCCGCCGAGTTTGTAGAGAGTGCAGGGAGCTGTGGATCAGGCGCCGGGATCCGCTACCTCCAGCCTCCGTCCAGACGCGCGGCTGCTGCCATCTCCGCCCCACACAACCCGGCTCTCGCCAGCGACCCGCCCCCTCGCCGCCCAGATGTGACGGCCGCTCGGCAGCGCAGCTGGCACGGCTCCGAGCGCCAGAGGGGGGGGGAGCATGCCGGCTGGGACGGGTCGGTCCCGCTCTCCACGAAGTTGATGGGGTGAAGTTAGTAAATAGAACATGATGCTAAACTCAACTAATCTCCGCTGCCTGCACATGATCCATTCCCCGCATACCCATGTGCCTGTCTAAATGCCTCTTCAACACTATTATCATATCTGCCTCCACCACCACCCCTGGCAGCGCGTTCCGGGCACCCACTGTGTGAAAAAAAAACTTGCCCCGCAATCTTCTTTAAACGTTGCCCCTCTCACCTTATAGTAATGCCCTCTAGTCTTTGACATCTCCACCCTGACTATCTACACCATCTATCTATGGCCCTCATAATTCTAAATACATCTATCAAGTCTCCCCGCAGCCTCCGACGCTCCAGAGAAAACAATCCACATTTGCCCAGTCTCTACTTCTAGCTAATACCCTCTGATTCAGGTCACATTCTCATAACCTCATCTGCACCCTCTCCAAATATCCACACCTCCGGGCAGATTTCAGTCTGCGTATTTGAACAGGGGGGGGGGGGGGTATTTATTCAAAGGGAAGAAGGAGGGGGGGGGGGGGGGTCTGTCAAGACCACCATTTATTGCCTGCCCCGAACAGCCCCCGAGAAGGCAGTGACCTGCCCGGCCCGGCTCACACCCGGGTGGAGAAAGGGTGTGTAGTGGAACTCTGAGCCTGCACGCACAACGTGACCGCTGCAACTTAGAAACATAGAAACATAGAAAATAAGTGCAGGAGGAGGCCATTCGGGGCCAGCACCGCCATTCGAGCCAGCACCGCCATTCATTGTGATCATGGCTGATCGTCCCCAATCAATAACCCGTGCCTGCCTTCTCCTCATATCCCTTGATTCCACCAGCCCCTAGAGCTCTATCTAACTCTCTCTTATATCCATCCAGTGATTTGGCCTCCACTGCCCTCTGTGGTAGGGAATTCCACAAATTCACAACTCTCTGGGTGAAAACGTTTTTTTCTCACCTCAGTCTTAAATGGCCTTCCCTTTATTCTAAGACCTTGGCCCCTGGTTCTGGACTCGCCCAACATTGGGAACATTTTTTCCTGCATCTAGCTTGTCCAGTCCTTTTATAGTTTTATATGTTTCTATAAGATATCCCCTCATCCGTCTAAACTCCAGTGAATACAAGCCTAGTCTTTTCAATCTTTCCTCATATGACAGTCCCGCCATCCCAGGGATCAATCTCGTGAACCTACGCTGCACTGCCTCTATCACAACTTATGCTTAGACTTGGGCTGACATAAGCTGTTCACGAATTCACAACCCCCCTCCCCCCCCCCCCCCCCCCCCCCCCCCTCCCCCCCCCCCTCCCTCCCCTCTCTCTCTCTCCGTTAAACTCTTGGATGTTACCTATTTTCAGGTGAGTATGTTTAAAAAACAGAAAGTGCCGAGTTGGAACTAGCAGCAGGCCAGGCAGCTTGTAAGAACTATTGAGGTTTCAAGTCTACGAGCAAGGCAGAACTGTAAAAGAGAGAAACTGAGACACAATTAACTGCAGAAATAAAGATCTGCAAATGATGGTTTATGCCAAAGAAATACACAAAGTGCTGGAGTAACTCAGCGGGTCAGGCAGCATCTCTGGAGAAAATGTGACGTTTCGGGTCGGGACCAGTCTTCAGGATGGGTCGGGTGGTGGAGGAGTGGGGGCGAGGGGGTGAAGAACTGTCTTTCTCGCCTCCACCTCTCTACCTCGTCCCCCACCGTTACCTTCAGTCTGAAGAAGGGTCCCGATCCCGAAACGTCACCCAATCTTTTTCTCCGGAGATGCTGCCTGACCCGCTGAGTTACTCCAGCACTTTGTCTACCCGAGGAACTGCAGCAGCCGGCATGTTGTCCAAAACACAGTGCTGCAAGAACGTAGCGGGCCTAGGCGACGTTTCAGTTTCAGTTTTTTCTGTCTGATTTCAGTCTGAAGAAAGGCCCCGACTTGAAACGTCGTCTTTCCATTCCCTCCACAGACGCTGCCTGACCCGCTGAGATCCTCCAGCACTTCGTGTGTTTGCCCTTTGCCTGTTTTACCCGTTGCCACAATTGCGACGTCTGCGTGACTCTGTCCCCTCTGGCCGGTCTATTCTCTCTCCTCAGGGTGCTGCCCGACCAGCTGGGACACGCTAGAGGCAGGAAACACGTTCCCGATGTTGGGGGAGTCCAGAACCAGGGGTCCACGGTTTAAGAATAAGGAGTAAGCCATTTAGAACGGAGATGAGGAAACACTTTTTCACACAGAGAGTGGTGAGTCTGTGGAATTCCCTGCCTCAGAGGCCGATTCTCTGGATACTATCAAGAGAGAGCTAGATAGAGAGGCCTCTTAAAGATAGCGGAGTCAGGGGATATGGGGAGAAGGCAGAAACGGGTACTGGTTGAGGATGATCAGCCATGACCACATTGAATGGCGGTGCTGGCTCGAAGGATCGAAATGGCTACTCCTGCACCTACTGTCTATTGTCTATTGAGTCTACCACATTCACTGTTGTATTTCAGATTTGCTTCGTGTGCAGTTCTTGTCTGGAGTTTCAGTGTGTGATGTTACTCTGTACCCGAGTCCCAGGACCACGGTTCAGCTGCTGTTCTCCCCCACACACACCCTCCACTACTCCCACCCCGGTTACACTGAGCGAGTCCCACCTGTCCGCTGTCCGCCACTCGGCCTGGGGTGCAGTGTTAGTGGAGAGAGACGGTGAGATGGAACTGTTCCCCCGCGGTAGGAGAGGTGTCTGGAGGTGGCGGCAAATGTAGTATCAGCGCTTTCCTTCGACTTTTTAAAAAAATTTGATCAATGTGTGACTTCTTTTAAAACCTCTTCTAAAATCAATTCGCGTCTGTTAGAGACACAAAAACGCGTGTTTTAAGTTGGGGGTAGACAAAAATGCTGGAACGTCCCGAAACGTTGCCTATTTCCTTCGCTCCATAATGCTGCCTCACCCGCTGAGTTTCTCCAGCATTTTTGTCCACCTTCGATTTTCCAGCAACTGCAGTTCCTTCTTAAATGTTTTAAGTTGGGCTTCGGGGCTGTTGTGTCTGGAGTCCCTTTCACCATTACACCTCTCCAGTATCTGTCACCCCTACCCCCTCCCGGTCCCCTGACACTTTCCTCCCTCTAGGCAGCGAGTGGCAATTCGCCACTCTTTAATCCTGCCGCACCCCTCCTACTTTTATCTCTGGCCTGTGTTCCAACCATATAAAGAAAATCCATGACCCGAAACATCACCTATTCCTTTTCTCCAGAGGCATTGTCTGACCCGCTGAGTTACTCCATTGTTTTGTTACTCCATCTTCGGCTTAAACCAGCATTTGTAGTTCCTTTTTACATATACCTATCATGCCCCCCCCCCCCCCCCCCCCCCCCCCCCCCCCCCCCCCCCCCCCCCATTATCCTGCCTCTCCTCTGTTTCAGCTTTCTCATCACCCCCTACCATCAGTCTGAAGAAGGACGCCGACCTGTAACATCATCTATCTTGCTGAGTTTCAGGTTTCTGGGGGTCAACATCTCTGATGACCTGTCTTGAACCCATAATACCTCAACACTGGTCAAGAAGGCTCACCAGCGTCTCTTCTTCCTGAGGAGACTAAAGAAGGTCCCTGCACCATCGAGAGCATCCTTTCCAACTGTATCACAGTATGGTATGGCAACTGCTCTGTCTCCGACCAGAAAGCACTCCGACCGGAAAACTGTCCAACGCATCACCGGTTCCTCACTCCCCTCCATTGAGTCTGTCCAAAGCAAGCGATGTCTGCGAAGGGCGCGCAGCATCGTCAAGGACTGCTCTCACCCCAGCCACAGACTGTTTACACCCCCCCCCCCCCCGACAATCCTTCCCCCAGAAAAATTGCACTACTGCTACTGTTTGTACATATATATTTTTACTGCTCATTATTCTACGTTCGCTCCTCTGGGTGAGATGCTAACTGCATTTCGTTGTCTCTGTACTGTACACTGCACAGTGACAATAAAGATTGAATCTGAATCTGAATCTGAATCTGAATTGCTCCAGCACCGTGTGTCCCGTTGGAGTGCAGGTAAACTAATGTTTGTTGGGAAGGAGCTATTCTTGAACCTGGTGGTCACTGTTTTCAGGCTCCCGTACACTCTCCTGATGGGAGGACTGAAATGAGAGCATGGCCAGGGTGGTATGGGTCTTTAATAATGCCAGCTGCCTTCATGAGGCAGCATCTCCTATAGATCCCTTTGATGGTGGGGAGGTCAGTACCTGTGATGGACCGAGCTTGATAATCCACCTAAACTGTCTAGTTGGATTCCAACTGATAACCTACTCATGAGCCCCCATTACTCACCTGCTATATTTCAACCATCAGAGCTTCACATTTAGCCTACTCTTGACATTCCTTTATTCTATATTTAATGCAACCAAATCACTCACTGTGTAACTCAATCCCCAGCATTTATTATTCTATATGTAATTCAACCTAACTCAAATCAGATATCAAGCTGTAATTCACTCTGCTTTCTACATGTTTTCCACTTGAACCTCTCCGTTAAATTCCAAACCATAATTAGATATCCTCTAGTCCAAACATAAACCATCCACACTCTTCAATTCGATTTCAGTCAATAGATCCAGACTGTTATTGATTGATTGAAAGATACAGCCTGGAAACAGTCCCTTCAGCCCACTGAGTCCCACATCCACCACCGATCACCTTTTCACACTAGCTCTATGTTCTCCCACTTTCTCATTCACTCCCTGCACACTCAGGACAATTTACAGATCAGATTCAGATTCAGATTCAACTTTTATTGTCATTGTGCAGTGTACAGTACAGAGACAACGAAATGCAGTTAGCATCTCCCTAGAAGAGCGACATAGAATATGAGGACAACTACTCTACAAACTTGCAGGTCTTTGGGACTTGGGAGGAAACCGAGGTGATCACAGGGAGAACATGCAAACTCCACACAGACGACAACACCTGAGGTCAGGACTCAGGAGCTGTGAGGCAGCAGCTCTAACAACTGCTTATCCAGACCTGGGTATCAATAACTCTTGACGTGAGTCAGCTGATTCCTTGTATAAACCAAATTCTGTGTATCCGTTAGAGTTAATTTTAACTATCTGAGTCCCTCCTTTAGATTCCATTTTACATCCTGCTCTGTCCTGCTTTGAAGTGAGCAAAGACTTGATTAGATTCTGAAACAGCTACTGTAAATGATGGTCTGTCCACATTAATGAAGGAATTTCTATCACTGCTTGGGAATGTAAAATATCCTAATGCAATGTAATGAGATGAGCGAGTGACCAAGTGGACCAGAGTTGTAAGTCAGGTTTGTGCATCTGATGGAAGATTTACAGGAGTCCAAGGTTAAATTTTAGGTGACTCATACAAAACTCATCTTTAGTCTTGTGGTCTATTGCGGTCAAATAACCTTATTGGATTTGCAAGCACTTTCAATTTAAGGAAACTGTACGATATTTAATTGCATAAAATAATTCAATAAATATGTAATATTACAACAAAAAAACAGGGCAGCCTCAATCGTTCTAGCCCTAACACAGAGTGAAACTTGATATACTAAAAATATTGGAGTAACTCAGCGGGTCAGGCAGCATCTCTGGAGAAAAGGAATAGGTGACAGTTCGAGTCAAGACCCGCTGAGTTACTCCAACATTTTGTGTCTATCGTTGGTGTAAACCAACATCCTTCCTCCACAGAATAAAACTTGGTCATTTTGTGAGTGTGCCACTGGGACGTTGAAACGAGACCAAGATCTCAGACTCAGGGAGAGAGCTGTCATTGCTGAGAATTATCACTCTTTATGTTTTCAATATGAGTCACACTCTTCGTAATACTATTTTACTATTTAAAGGATGCGGATTAAGATAGATAAATGAGAGGGAACTGTCACTATTTTTATATTACATGGTGTGTCAGACTGATTGAGGACTGCGTTTATACAGAGTGTGCAGGAGTCACTAGGAAGAAGTGCTCGGTCACTACAGTACACACTGTAAATCTCTCACCGAGACGGGTGTCAGAAATAGAAGACATTAATGAGTGAGATTTAATGGGATGAAATCATCTTTGTTTTTTCACTGCAATGGAGATGAGAATAATTAGTGGTGAATTCACTATTTTCCAGGGCACGGAATAAGTCCTTTGGAAGAGAGCGTGTTGTCACGACTGCAGCACAGACAGACAGACAGTGTGCCAGAGTCACTACAAGAGCAAAACTATTTATAGTGCATCGTCTAACAGATTAATCTCCTCCGTTCATTTATTCTTTCATGAGATTTGGGCATTGTTGGACATTACTCTCCAACCTTAATTGTCCTTGAGAAGGTGATGGCGAGCTGCCCTCGAGAATATTACATTTTATCCATTCTAATGGAAACTGCACATCCGAAGTACTTCATCAGCTGAAAAGTGCTTTCGAAGCTCAGTAAACGAAGTTGAAATTCTTTCTTCCTCTTTGCTCGGGTTCATCTGGTGAAGGCACTCACTGGGTGTTTTCGGGAGGGAGTTTCCAGATTTGTCCCTGGCTTGATGGAGGAACAGTGATGCATTTCAAAGGGTTGTCTGGTGGGGAACTTAGTGTTGGGGACACTCCAAACATCTGCTGACCCATTCCATTTGGTGGTAGAGGACATGGGAAGAGGAAGTGCTTGAAAGAGCAGTCGATACCACAGTTTGCTGGCGGAAGATGGCATGTTAGTGAAATGGACTGCTACAGCCTGTATTGCACCACAGAGCTATAGAGTCAAAGAGCCTTTGACAAAGAGCAATTGAGTCATCGACTCATAGAGCAATTGCCATAGTCATAGATCCATGGTCGCAGTCATAGGACCAAATTCATAGAGTGATAGAGCCATGGAGCTGTAGAGCCATAGTCATGGCACCATTGTCATAGGGCCTTAGCGCATGAACTCATATAGCCTTTGAGCCAAAGAACCATGGATTTGAGCCATAGATCCATACAGCCAAGGAACAATAGCCATAGAGCCATATGACATTTTTACCCTGGGAAAAAGGTTCTGACTGTCTGCCTTATCTATGCCTCCCATAATTTTATATACTTTCGTCCAGTGCTTTCTAGAATTCTCCGGCACAAAATTTGAGGAAATCCACACCGGCACCCATTCTTTCTGATTGACAGATACCTTGAGAAGGTTGAAATAGGCAAGCTTAATTCATAAACATTGAGCGTGGACATCAGGGGCGAGCAAGATAATGAATTGCACTGCCTAATCAGCGATGGTGATCAGCCAAGAGCACAGGCTAGAGATTGATTCTGGGAATATGCTGGTGCAGAGCAGAGCAACAAGTGCCTGTTTATGAGCATTCAAATTCATTGATCACTGCGTTAATCGGGGTCAAGTGGTTTCAGGAATTTAACCTCAATATTTATTGACAAAAACAGAGGAAGGGCCATTCTGGACCTTCCACTGGTAAACAAGCCTGGCCAAGGTGACTGTGTGGGAACAAACTGCAGATGCTGATGTATACCGAGGAGAGACACATAATGCTGCAACAACTCAGCGGGTCAGGCAGCATCTCTGGAGAAAAGGAATAGGTGACATTTCTGGTCAGAACCCTTTGTCAGACTGAAAGATAAAGAAGGCCAGAACAAACAGCGCCGCAACAGATGATCTCAGTAAGGGTGGAATCCATAATGGCCCATTGTTGGCTGGGGAAGATGTGCTAACAGCAGGGATACAAGGATGCTGGGAACTAGTAGAACGACTAGGGTGTGGGTGGGGGGAGAGAAGGAGGGGAACAACGCAGGAATTACTTGAAATTACAGAAAGCAATGTTCATACCGCTGGGTTGTAAGCTGCCCAAGCAAAATATCAGCCCCTGTCCCTCCAATTTGCATGTGGCCTCACTCTGATGGCCCTGTTTTGTTTGGCCTTCTCTATCTTTCAGTCTGAAGAAGGGTTCCGACTCAAATCGTCGCTGATTCCTTTCCTCTAGACATGCTGCCTGACCTGCTGAGTTACTACAGCATTTTTGGTCTATCATCTGGCCATGTGACTGGTGCCCCCATGGAAGAGTATTTTGGAAAAAGTGATTACAACTCCATAAGTTCTAAGATAGTTACGAATAAGGATAATTATCGACCTTGTGGGAATGTACTAAATGGGGATAAGGGAGATTACAGCATTACTAGGCAGGTGCTAAGGAGTACATTGGGAGCAGCTGTTATTGAGTAAGTCCATATCTGACATGTGTGAGTCATTTAAAGGCCAATCAACCAAAGTTCAGGACAGGCATGTTCCAGTCAAGAGGAGGGATATGGATGACAAAGTAAGTGGAGCTTGGATGACCAAAGAAGTTATAAATGTGGATAATACGAAAAATGTAAGGTTTGGGAATATGAATTCTGACAAGGCGTTTGAGGAATATATAGTAAGCCGGAAAGAACACGTGGTCTATCAGGCCCAATAGGGGATATGAAATTTCATTGGTAAATTGGATTAAAGAAAATCCCATGGCTTTTTAGACGTACATTAAAAACAAGAGGCTAACTAGGGAGAAAGGATAAAGGAGGGAATTTGTGTTTGGAGTCTAGGGTTGTAGGCGAGGTACTAAAGAACTTTGCTTCAGGATTCACCAAGCAGAAGGACATGGAGGACACTGTGAAGAATCCTAATATGCAAGGTCAGTTTGAGATCAAGAAGGAGGTGTTGGGGCTCTTGAAGACCATTAAGGTGGATAAACCCCCAAGGCTTGAAGGGGTGTATCCCATTATTGAGGGAGGCAAGAGAGCAGATTTCAGGGGCCTTGACGAAGATCTTTGCAATTTCCCCAGCTACAGGTGAGGTCCTGGAGGACTGGAGAGTAGGGAACGTTGTTCCTTTGATTAAGAAGGGAATTGGAGAATCCAGGGAATTATAGGCTGGTGAAACTCATGTCGGTCGTAGGGAAGCTTTTGGAGAGGTTTATAGGATTTACTCTCATTGAAAGAGAATGGGTTAATTAGGGATAGTCATCATAGCATTGTATGCAACAGGTTGTGTCTTACTAATGATCAAGATGTTGGCGTAGGTGATGAAGGGGATTGATGAGGATAGGGTGTTGGATGTTGACTACGTGGATTTTTGATAAAGTCCCCCTTGGTAGGATGATCCAGAAAATTAAGGTGCACGGGATTATTAGTGACTTGGTCGTATGGATTCAGAATTGGCTTCCTGATAGAAGACAAAGGTGCGATGGAAAGACAATATTCAGGCTGCAAGTCTGTGACCAGTGGAGAACCGCAGGTAACTGCGCTGGGACCACTGCTGTTTGTGATATATATTAATGACTTGGAAGTAAATGTAGATGGGTTGGTTAGTAAATTTGCAGATGACATGAAGATTGCTGGATTATCGACTGTTGGGAAGACTGTCAAAAATACAGCCAGATATTGTGCGGCATGGTGGCGCAGTGGTAGAGTTGATGCCTTACAGCGAATGCAGCACCGGAGATCCGGGTTCCCACTACGAGTACTGTCTGTACGGAGTTTGTATGTTCCCCCCGTGACCTGCTTGGGTTTTCTCCAAGATCCTTGGTTTCCTCCCACACTCCAAAGACGTACAGGTATGTAGGTTAATTGGCTTGGCAAATGTAAAAATTGTCTTAAGGAAGAGGTAGATTTACAATGTGAGTCCAAACCTGGGCCATCAATCATCTGGAATGGACAACTCATCCCCTTTTGCATCCTGGGGCATCAATAGGGATCTCTCTGCATCTTTCCCTTATAAAAAACCACACTTGAACCCAAACAAACCTTCCCTGTTGCAGAACGAGGATGTGATGCAATCAGTCAAAATGATCTCTCCCGTACACCTGGTTCAAGGGAGGATTCATTGACGTACCAAATGTCCTCAATCTTCTCAGAAGTAGAGTCTTTGATGGACTTTCTTTATGATTGTTTCATTGGGGTGGAACGATGGAAGGAGGGAAGGATGATGGGCTCATCTCTGTGAAAGCTGCAAACAATGTCATCTGTAAAATATTTGCTTCCCTAAGTTGTAGTTATTATTTTAAATAGAAGTCAATTTCCAATTCTTGTATTCCAAATCCCGAAGATGTGATCAGAAGGGCGTAGGGCTTGAAGTGGTTGATTATTTTTACTATCATAAAGGGGTGACACAGTGGCACAGCGGTAGAGTTGCTGTCTTACAGCACCAGAGACCCGGGTTCGATCCTAACTGTGGGGTGCTGACTGTATAGAGTTTCGTGCATTCTCTCTGTGACCATGTGTGGTTTCACCGGGAAGCTCCGGTTTCCTCCCAAACTCCAAAGATGTACAGGTTAGTATGTTAATTAGGTTTGGTAAAATAGTAAATTGTTTCCATTGGGTAGGATAGTTAGTGTGCAGGGATCGCTGGTTGGCATGGACTCGGTGGGCCGAAGGGCCTATTTCCATGCTGTATCTCTAAAGTCTAAAGTCCAAATCTCCTGTAGGGTGTGCCATCTTCCTTCTCCTTAGGCAGTCCCTGGGGATGGAGGATAACTGGGTTTTGTGGGTTCTGAGGCAACTTATGAGATCAGGTCCTGCGTACTCTGCCACAGTGAAGCAGGAAGTGCCTAAAAAGGGGGGGGGGGAGGGGTGAAGGGGGTCAGTTTTTGGGAAGTGGGCTATGATTATTTATAAGGGAAAGATGCAAAGGGATCTCTGACCTCACTAACTAAATACCTTGGTGGTGGTCAGAGCGATCACATTGTCTCAGAGTTTGGGTGAGTCTCTGTGAAAGCTGTTTATTAACTGCATGTTAACCTCTTCATCAGAAGTCTTGGTTACTATCTGAGGGATTATTGTGGAGCTGATGATCTCCAAACCTTCTGAAAACTCTCTCCTGTTGCAACGGTCCACCTTGCTGATCGATATTTCCTCAAGCGTTTGTCACCTGCAATTGAACACATGACCTTCACTTCAGTTGCATCAGTATTGGAGACTGTAACCAGGGTTCCCACCCACCAGCTATGGATAGATGTATCAACTTTAGGTGACGTTTCAGGTTGGAATCCTCTTCCTTCTTCAGAATTATATTATTTAAAAAATATTGTATTATATTCTTAAATTACGTTATATTATTATGGAATTATATTGTTAAATAAATATTAGTCTGAAGAAGGGTTCCGACCCAATGCATTACCTATTCTTTTCCTCCAGAGATGCTGCCTAACCCATTGAGTTACTCCAGCATTTTGTGTCTGTCTTCGGTATAAACCAGCATCTGCAGTTCCTTGATAGACACAAAATGCTGGAGTAACTCAGCAGGTGAGGCAGCATCTATGGAGAGAAGGAATGGGCGACATTTTGGGTTGAGACCATTTTTCAGACGCATGAGCTTCACTTCAGTTGCATCAGTATTGGAAACTGTAACCAAGGGGAATCTGTAAAGGGTCTGAAAAAGGGTCTTGAATTATGCCGCTCGACCCAATGGCCAATGCTGACTGAGATGCCCCATCTATGCTAGACCCACCCGCACATGTTTGGCCTGTATCTCTCATCCTCCCACTCCAAGGAATAAGGTGCTAGCCTGCCCAGCCTCTCCCTATAGCTCAGACCCTCAAGTGCTGGAAAACCTTCAAAGGTGTAGAAGTTGGCCACTTGGTTTCTCAAGCCTGCCAGGTCTTTCAGTGTGATCATGCCTGATCTAATCTAGGCCTCGTGTCCTGGGCCCTCAATTCCCTCATCTTTCAGAAAATTATCTACCCCTTCTTTACCCCCCCCCCCCCCCCCCCCCCCACCCCCCCCCCCCCCCCCCCCCCCCCCCCCCCCCCCCCCCCCCCCCCCCCCACCAATGATCCAGTCTCCCCAATGACTCTCTGGGGTGGCGAACTCTAGAGATTCACCACTTCTGCAAGAAAATATCCCTAAAGTCCACAAGACAGAGATGGGAGGCACACAGAGAGCGAGTCAAGGTGTGCCCTACTACTGGTGTGGATTCATGGCTTTGAAACCAGAATAAAAGTGGAGACATGAGACATGTTCCTTATTTATGCAACAATCAGCCAGAACATTTTACAACAAATCACAATGAGGACATGTGCCTGTCCCAGTTTGCCTCTGATCTGAATCCTGTAACATTAAATAGTACGATCCCACTCTCTGACAAAGTCAACAGCGTAAACAAGCTGTGGCCCAAACCCAGCTAGAATTTAGCTTTACAGAACTGAGAGCATCGTGTGGGATGAGCTTGATATAATGTTCCAGCACGCATTTGGCTAGTTTGTGACTGGTTGCCTTTTGTCAGCTGCATCCAAAGTGAGTAACAGCAACACTCAAGAAATGCATGGATACCACACTAGTGATGAAGAGGGATTGCTCCTACTTGTGGGATAGGGTAGACAGTCAGGACATTTTTTTCCCAGGGTGTAAATGTCAAAGACTAGAGGGTATAGCTTTATGGTGAGAAGGGCAAAGTTTAAAGGAGATGCGCGGGGCAAGTTTTTTACAGTGAGAATGGTGGGTGTCTGGGGCGTCCTACCAGGGATTGTGGTGGAGGTAGATACAATAGTGGTGTCTTATAGACTTTTGGATTAGCACACGTGGACAAGGAGGGAATGGAGGGATATGGATTCTGTGCAGGCAGATATGAGTTGGTCTTGGCATTGTGTTTAGCACAGACGTGTGGCCAAAGGGTCTGTTCCTGTCCTGCACTGTTCTGTGTGAGTAACAAGAGACAGGATCCAGTGCAGTGGAACAGGAGTCCCAGCTCCTCTCAGCAGGTCCACCTGTAGATGGTGGCTGGAAACCACCGTGTAAGATCCACGTGAGGCAGAGAGCCAGTCACCCCGTGACTGAGGTTCTGAGACAGGTCATCGAAAAGAGGAGCAGGGTGGCACGGTGGTGCAGCGGTAGAGTTGTTGCCTTGCAGCGCCAGAGACCTGGGTTCGATCCTGACCACAGGTGCTTTCTGTATGGAGTTTGTTCATGACCACATGGGTTTTCTCCGGGTGGTCCTGTTTCTTTCTACATTCCAAAGATGTACAGGTTTGTAGGTTAATTGGCTTCTGTACATTGTAAATGGCCCCCAGTGTGTAGGATAGTGCTAGTATACAGGGTGATCATTGGTCAGCATGGACTCGATGGGCTGAAGGGCCTGTTTCCATGCTGTATCTCTACAGTCTCAGGAATGATCCACGAGGAAATGAAGGCAATGTAGCCGTTGGTGGTGGGCATGGATATTGGTGAGTTGCTCCCACAGCCACATGTGTTTCCTCACCACTTGCCTCCACCATCATGTTATCCAATGTGGTTTCCAGCCTCGTTACCAGGTCTCCCAGTTTGGGGCCCAACCAGGATCTCATGTACCTACACTCCATCCACTAGACCTGCAACAGTTCTCCCTCCATGCCCCACGATCCCCACTCTCCGCCATGCACCAGCACCTTTCAGCCCTCGCTCAGTCCCTCCAGCAGATGCAGGCCTCACTCACTCAGACCAGACACCGATCTCAGCACCACCTCATCTGCCAGACCCATGCCTTCAATCAATGCCTATTCACCTACTGACCTCCATCCAGGATCACAAGCTCACTGCCTCCAGACCAGGACCCAACCAAATCTCCATGACCCGGCAACAATCAGTTGGGCCGAAGGGCCTGTTTCCACATTGCATCTCTAAACTAAACTAAACTAAACTAAACCATAGTCAGGTTGAATCAGTGGGTAGGCCTGGGGGTAGACCTTAAGAATAAGGGGTAGGCCATTTAGGACTGAGATGGTGTAAGACCTTTTCACCCAGAGAGTTGTGAATCTGTGGAATTCTCTGCCACAGAAGGCAGTGGAGGGAAAGAGTTAGATAGTTGAAGAAGGGTCTCGACCCAAATCATCACCAATTCCTTCTCTCCCGAGATGCTGCCACACCCGCTGAGTTACTCCACCATTCCGATATGGTGGCCGATTAGGAAAAGGGGAGCTGCAACGAGACCTGGGTGTCATGGTACACCAGTCATTGAAAGTAGGCATGCGGGTGCAGCAGGCAGTGAAGAAAGCAAATGGTATGTTAGCTTTCATAGCAAAAGGATTTGAGTATAGGAGCAGGGAGGTTCTACTGCAGTTGTACAGGGCCTTGGTGAGACCACACCTGGAGTATTGCGTACAGTTTTGGTCTCCAAATCTGAGGAAGGACATTATTGCCATAGAGGGAGTGCAGAGAAGGTTCACCAGACTGATTCCTGGGATGTCAGGACTTTCATATGAAGAAAGACTGGATAGACTCGGCTTATACTCGCTAGAATTTAGGAGATTGAGGGGGGATCTTATAGAAACTTTCAAAATTCTTAAGGGGTTGGACAGGCTAGATGCAGGAAGCTTGTTCCCGATGTTGGGGAAGTCCAGGACAAGGGGCCACAGCTTAAGGATAAGGGGGAAATCCTTTAAGACCGAGATGAGAAAAACATTTTTCACACAGAGAGTGGTGAATCCCTGGAACTCTCTACCACAGAGGATAGTTGAGGCCAGTTCATTGGCTATATTTAAGAGGGAGTTAGATGTGGCCCTTGTGGCTAAAGGGATCAGGGGGTATGGAGAGAAGGCAGGTACGGGATACTGAGTTGGATGATCAGCCATGATCATATTGAATGGCGGTGCAGGCTCGAAGGGCCGAATGGCCTACTCCTGCACCTATTTTCTATGTATCTATGTATTTTGTGTCTACGTTAGATATAGCTCTTGGGGTTAATGGAATCAAGGGATATGGGGAGAAAGCAGAAACGGGATACTGATTTTGGATGATCAGCCATGATCATATTGAATGGCAGTGCTGGCTAAAAGGGCGGAATGGCATACTCCTGCGTCTATTTTCTATGTTTCTATAAATCACAGCTTGGTTTGGGAACAGCTCCGCTCAGGACCACAAGAAATGCAGAGAGTTGTGAATGTAGCCCAGTCCATCACACAAACCAGACTCCCCACCATTGGTTCCTTCTACACTACACAACTCTCCATCTACACTTCCTGCCTCAGGAAAGCAGCAACACCACGGACATTACTTCTCCCCTCACGTTCGGTAAGAAGGTACAGGTACGAAGCAGTTAGTCCAGACCCGAAACGTCTCCTGTCCATCCCGTCCACAGATGCTGCCTGGCCCACTGAGTTACTCCAGCATTGTGTATATGCGCGATGTGGCGTCGCTCTCCGCTGGTCGCCGCGGGTATAACAGCCTGAATGCGAGATTACCCGGACAACTCTTGCACTGAGACGCAGGGAACTGGGGATACTGGGATCCCGAGCAAAACACAAAGTGCTGGAGGAACTCAGTGGGCCAGGCAGCATCTGTGGACGGAATGGACAGGAGACGTTTCGGGTCTGGACTAACTGCTTCGTGCCCGGAGATAGACGCATTCCTTCTCTCCAGAGGTACTGCCTGTCCCGCTGAGTTACTCCAGCATTTTGTGTCTATCTTCGCATTGACCTCCTTGCTGCACTCTGCGATTTCCCCACTTGTGTCCCATGGATTCCCCGTCCTCACTGTCCCCATCTTGCGACGACCTAAAAGCCTCTTAAAGGCCACTATATTGTATCTACCTCCACCACCAGCACATTCCAGGCACCCACCACGCTCTGTGTAAAAAAACTTGGCCCGCTCATCTCCTTTATATGTTGCTACCTCTCACATCAAACTTACGCCTTCTAGTCTCAGGCCTTTACACATTCGATGTAGATTCCACACTTGCAGTACCCCGCTCTGTGTAGACTGAAGAAGGGTCTGAAGAAAGGTCCCTACCCGAAACATCGCCTATGCTTTTTCACCAGAGATGCTGCCTGGCCCGTTGAGTGACTCTGTGTAGACTCTACCGTGCCGTGCACATCCTCTATTGTACAGCCTCAATCCATGTCCTGACTGAAAGCTTCCCTCCTGCACTGTGTAAACCCTGGACCTCCCTGTACCCCCCCCCCCCCCCACCCCTCCCCCCCCCCCCCCCCCCCCCACCATCCTGTCTCCCTGCGCCCTGGTCATTGCTATCTCTGGGACCCCCCGCGCCTGCTTAGAATCCGCGCCTCTCAGCTCCATGGATCCACGCCCCTCGCTCGCCCCCTGCTGCACCGAGATTCCTATCCGCCTACACCCCTGCCCCCGACTTGGATTTTCCTCTGGCATTTCGGAGATTCTTGCTCTCCGTGGGTATCCCTGGGGATGATGGATATTCCAATGGGAATGGTACACACACCCAGAGGACATGGCTGGGAATCATGAACATCCCATTGGGAATATTATTGGGAATCATAACCTGGAAATATCCCAGCGAATTCTGTGCATTCCACTGTGGGAATATATCCATGGGAATAGTGTCCATTCCCATCCTGTGCGGCGTAGTTTCGCCAGATACCCCCCTGCAGCGGTGAATAATACTCCGGGAATGAATGGACAGCGTTTCGGGGCGGGACCAATTCTTCAGACTGTGTAGTCGGGGGAGAAAGCTGGAAGAGGGTGGGGGTTGGAAAAGTGATGGGTGGATACAGGTGAGTAGAAGCGATACCACGGGTGGAACAGCTTCACTAGCAAGAGAAACGTCCATACACACAGCGAGGAGGGGGGGGGGGGGGGGGGCTTCGAACAGCAGGGGGTGTGGAGGGTCGGTCGGCCGTTCCCCGCGCCGTGTCTCCTCCCAGCGCCGTGTTCCCATGCAGATTCCCTATGCACTCTGTGGGTCCTTGTGTGGTCCTGCACATTCACTCCCTGTGTGTGGGCGGATTTGTCCTCCGGAATGTCATAATTTCTTTTTGAGAATGTCCCCAGTCAAGAGAGTTTTATTGTCATATGTCCCAGATAGAACAATGACATTCTTACTTGCTGCAGCACAACAGAATGTGTAAACATAATACACTGTAAACAATATAATCAACGAGAAAAAAAAGTTCAGTGAATATACATACACACGCGCAGATACAAATCAAACAAACAATAATAGTGCAATAATAACCATGATGGTCTACTAGCTCAGATCTTAATGGCGGTTGTAGCCTTTAATAGCATAATGGCTGTAGGGAAGAAACTATCCCTGAACCGTATAGCCTGCTGTAAGTAGGGTTCAATGGGAAAGCCACAGGGAGCAGGATGGCGGGTACATGGACTTCCAACACACACAAGCCATCACTCATACTGTACATAGAATGGAGAGAGGTCGGTCTGGAAGTCCCGATGTGGGAGCAAGGAATTGGAGATGCTGGTTCATACACAATGTACAGGAGTAACTCAGCGGGTCAGGCAGCATCTCTGGAGAACATGGATGGGTGGCGTTTCGGGTCGGAACCCTTCAACAGACTCCCAACATTGGAACTGCCATCACTGGTTAAACATGGTATTAAAAATGCTCACACACGCACCAAGAGTTAATCTGAAGAGAGTACCTGTAGGGGTTTATGAAATAAACGGATGAAGAGGTGTGGGTCTGGGGTTTCTCTCACGAGGTGTTGCCTTGTCCTCAGCCCCAGTGAAAGCTCACCTGTGCCACCCAGAAAATCCACCTCTGCACCCACCTAGGAATGCCCTCCCCTCTGCTCCACCTCTCCGTCTCAGCCAGAAACCCTGTACGCAGCAGCGTTGAGCGGTCTAACGGGAAAGGTTTAGATGGAAGATCGGCACAAAACGCTGGAGTAACTCAACAGGTCAGGTAGCATCTTCGGACAGAAGGGATGGGTGACGTTTCGGGTCGACACCTTGCTTCAGACTAGACGCAGAGGAAGGGGAAACGATAGATATAGACGGTGATGCAGAGAGATATAGAACAAATGAATGAAATATGTGCAAAAAAGTAACGATGATAAAGGAAACAGACCATTGTCAGCTGTTTGCTGGGTGAGAACGGGAACCTGGTGCGACTTGGGTGGGGGAGGGATGGAGAGAGAGGGGGGAATGCAGGGGTTACATGAAGTTAGAGAAATCAATAATTACACCACTGGGCTGCCCAAGCGAAATATGAGATGAGAGGGATATTGACAAAACGCAGGTAGATGCCAGTAGCTCTTGGTCAGCATGGATGAGTAGGGCTGAAGGGCCTGTTTCTGTGCTCTATGGCTCTATTTTTGAGCCACAATTACTGCAAGAACTGTGTAAGGTACAGGTAAAAGCCATTGTGAGACCAGTGAGTGCAGCCTTGTGCTTCAGTGAGACACATGGCAGGAGGCCGCTGCAGATACTCACCCTTCTGCTCTGCGCTCATGCGTGAGGTTCAACGGGTCGGGGCTGCAACCACACAGAGATGGCGCAGTGTGCAGCAGAAATGAATCGAGTTGAATTGAATTGAGAGATAGAATGTGGAATCAGGCCTTTTGTCCCACCAAGTCCAGGCTGACCATCGATCACCCGTTCACACCAGTTCTATGTTATCCCACTTTCTCATCCACTCCCGACACACCAGAGGCAACTTCCAGAGACCAATTAACCTACAAATCCGCACGTCTTTGGGATGAAACCGGAGGACACCCACAGTGTCACAGGGAGAACGTGCAAACTCCACACCGACAGCAGCCGAGGTCAGGATCAAACCCGGGTCTCTGGTGCCGTGAGGCAGCGGCTCTACCTGGTCTGTTAGAAATGAACTTCCAAAGGATATATGTGGAGGGAGACACGACAGGGGGAAGGCGAGCGAATTGTAGACCGATCATCAGCTCAATGAGCTTAAGAAGTTTCCTAGGACCTGTTGGAAGCAGGGAATGTGTAGTGGAGGGAGAGGAGGAGCGAATCTGCTATCCGTTCTCTTCTCTCTCCACTCTTCTCTGCCATCTATCCTTTCCTTTATCCACTTTCCCCATTTATATTTTCCTTCTCTATGCAGACTGACCGTTTCTCTCCCTCTCTCGGGCCTCTCTTGCCTTGACCCATCTCCTCTCTTTCACTTTCTGTCGATTTATAGCCACAACCTCGATCTATTTCCAGCTGCAGCCCGTTTCTAATCCACAGGCAACTACATTCCATACCCCTTTATGCTCATGTTCTTAGTTCTAATTTACACCAGTCTCTATCATCATACTCCCAACATACTAAACATCTGTCGCTCAGACCTTCATCTGTGATTCCAATTCAACAAATTAATGTTGGGGGCAGCTAGTAATAGTAATTATTATCCTCATTATTTACTGACAGTTTAATCTCTAAATGTAAACTGTGTAGTTTGAGATACCAGCTCTTGAGTTCTGGACACACACTATTAACTGTTTTTTTTTTTTACATGATTAGGATTTTAATACAAATGGAATCTTTAACGAAGGGTCTCGACATGAAACATCACCCATTCCTTCTATTCAGAGATGCTGCCTGTCACACTGAGTTACTCGAGTATTTTGTGTCTATCTTAAGTCAACATTTTTGTCATTTTAAGGATCTTGGGAATATTCTGAAGATAGACATCTTAGCTTATTGACACAATATCAATATATCAGGCTAATTGCACATACATTAAATTTCATGGAGTGAGTAAATAAATCCACAGTTTGGGCAGCAAAGTGGCTCAGCAGTAGAGCTGCTGCCTTACAGCGCCAGAGACCCATGTTTAATCCTGGCCTCGGGTGCTGTCTGTGTGGAATTTGCACATTCTCCCTGCGACCACATGGTTTTGTTCCGGATGCTCTGGTTTCCTCCACATTCCAAACATAAATTAATTGGCCTCTGTAAATTGCCCCCTAGTGTGTAGGATTCGACAGTGGGATAACATAGAACTGTTGTGAAATGATGATTGATGGTTGACGTTGACTTGGTGGGCAGAAGGGCTTGTTTCCACACTATCACGAAACTAAACTAGACAGCACAAACAATGAAAACCATGAAACACTGTGCAGAAAGGGACAATTTAAAATTAGGCACTCCTCAAAAGCTATTTATCCAGATCTCATCGCTTGGCTTAAAACACCACTTCTTCCTTAGTGTATGTGTCAAGCAGTTACATTGTTTACAACTTCCCTTAATTCATTCTAATGTCACCATTAAGTCCAAAAAATCCTGCCAAGGATCAATTCAAATAGCAAATTCTAGCCCTTCCCTCATTTTAGTGCCTTTGCCAGATTATAGTGCATTGACAGGGCCCAGTCCATTGAAAGGACCCAATATGTTGATAGGACCTGATGTATTAATAGATCACAATCTATTGATAGGTCCTAGTCTATTGTTAAGTCCCAGTCCATTGAGAGGTCCTGATATATTTATCAGACCCAGTGCATTAATAGACCACTATCTATTTATAGGCCTCTAGTCCAGTTATAATAGAAACATAGAAATTAGGCGCAGGAGTAGGCCATTCGGCCCTTCGAGCCTGCACCGCCATTCAATATGATCATGGCTGATCATCCAACTCAGTATCCCGTACCTGCCTTCTCTCCATACCCTCTGATCCCCTTAGCCACAAGGGCCACATCTAACTCCCTCTTAAATATAGCCAATGAACTGGCCTCGACTACCCTCTGTAGCAGAGAGTTCCAGAGATTCACCACTCTCTGTGTGAAAAAAGTTCTTCTCATCTCGGTTTTAAAGGATTTCCCCCTTATCCTTAAGCTGTGACCCCTTGTCCTGGACTTCCCCAACATCGGGAGCAATCTTCCTGCATCTAGCCTGTCCAACCCCTTAAGAATTTTGTAAGTTTCTATAAGATCCCCTCTCAATCTCCTAAATTCTAGAGTATAAACCAAGTCTATCCAGTCTTTCTTCATAAGACAGTCCTGACATCCCAGGAATCAGTCTGGTGAACCTTCTCTGCACTCCCTCTATGGCAATAATGTCCTTCCTCAGATTTGGAGACCAAAACTGTACGCAATACTCCAGGTGTGGTCTCACCAAGACCCTGTACAACTGCAGTAGAACCTCCCTGCTCCTATACTCAAATCCTTTTGCTATGAAAGCTAACATACCATTCGCTTTCTTCACTGCCTGCTGCACCTGCATGCCTACTTTCAATGACTGGTGTACCATGACACCCAGGTCTCGCTGCATCTCCCCTTTTCCTAGTCGGCCACCATTTAGATAATAGTCTGCTTTCCTGTTTTTGCCACCAAAATGGATAACCTCACATTTATCCACATTATACTGCATCTGCCAAACATTTGCCCACTCACCCAGCCTATCCAAGTCACCTTGCAGTCTCCTAGCATCCTCCTCACAGCTAACACTGCCCCCCAGCTTAGTGTCATCCGCAAACTTGGAGATATTGCCTTCAATTCCCTCATCCAGATCATTAATATATATTGTAAATAGCTGGGGTCCCAGCACTGAGCCTTGCGGTACCCCACTAATCACTGCCTGCCATTGTGAAAAGGACCCATTTACTCCTACTCTTGGCTTCCTGTTTGCCAGCCAGTTCTCTATCCACATCAATACTGAACCCCCAATGCTGTGTGCTTTAAGTTTGTATACTAATCTCTTATGTGGGTCCTTGTCGAAAGCCTTCTGGAAGTCCAGATACACCACATCCACTGGTTCTCCCCTATCCACGCTACTAGTTACATCCTCGAAAAATTCTATAAGATTCGTCAGACATGATTTACCTTTCGTAAATCCATGCTGACTTTGTCCAATGATTTCACCACTTTCCAAATGTGCTGCTATCCCATCTTTAATAACTGACTCTAGCAGTTTCCCCACTACCGATGTTAGACTAACTGGTCTGTAATTCCCCGTTTTCTCTCTCCCTCCCTTCTTAAAAAGTGGGGTTACGTTTGCTACCCGCCAATCCTCAGGAACTACTCCAGAATCTAAAGAGTTTTGAAAGATTATTACTAATGCATCCACTATTTCTGGAGCTACTTCCTTAAGTACTCTGGGATGCAGCCTATCTGGCCCTGGGGATTTATCGGCCTTTAATCCATTCAATTTACCCAACACCACTTCCCGGCTAACCTGGATTTCACTCAATTCCTCCAACTCCTTTGACCCGTGGTCCCCTGCTATTTCCGGCAGATTATTTATGTCTTCCTTAGTGAAGACAGAACCAAAGTAGTTATTCAATTGGTCCGCCATATCCTTGTTCCCCATGATCAACTCACCTGTTTCTGACTGCAAGGGACCTACATTTGTTTTAACTAATCTCTTTCTTTTCACATATCTATAAAAACTTTTGCAGTCAGTTTTTATGTTCCCAGCCAGTTTTCTTTCATAATCTATTTTTCCTTTCCTAATTAAGCCCTTTGTCCTCCTCTGCTGGTCTCTGAATTTCTCCCAGTCCTCCGGTATGCTGCTTTTTCTGGCTAATTTGTACGCATCATCCTTCGCTTTGATACTATCCCTGATTTCCCTTGTTATCCACGGATGCACTACCTTCCCTGATTTATTCTTTTGCCAAACTGGGATGAACAATTTTTGTAGTTCATCCATGCAGTCTTTAAATGTCTTCCATTGCATATCCACCGTCAACCCTTTTAGAATTAATGTGAGGAAGAAAACCTGAGATAGGCTCCTGACTGTTGTGTGCACCTCCTTGAAATGTTTCTGAAGAGCAGGGACATTGAAGATTGGCCTAAATGAAAATGACTGAAAAATAGTTATTTGAACAATGAAAAATAATAAACAAGCTTAACGGGTAGAAATGACTTTAAAAGATTCATGGTATGTAAAAGAAAGATGATGAAGGAACCAACTCTTTATCAGCCCTCATGGTGACAATCTCCTGCATCGGCCTTCCCTGGGATGAGGCTGAAGGGACATGATGCAGTGGGCTTCATGGCCCCAGGCTCAGATGCAGAGCTGCACCCAGGACCCAGAGCAGGATCCTCTTCCTGAACTTCCACACGCACGAACATTCCCTCCCGCTCCCTCCAGTAAGCTCATGGCCCTTCCATCAGCAGGTGGGCAGACCAACCCAGTCCAAAGTTTTGGGGATAATCAGATGGTCAAATTGCTCAGTATAGGTAAGGACACGATCACTTCAAAACTGTTGACTATTATCATTAATAATAAAAAGTGCCTCAGCAACTCAACAGGTTGCTGAGGCATTGGAGAACATGAACAGGTGGTTTTCATTTGGGTTATGGTGGGGGGAGAAATCTGGAAGAGTGGAGGGACAGGACAAAGGTAAATACAAATGAGGGGGGGGGGGGGGTGAAAGGCTGATGGTTGGACAAAGGCCAGAGATGAAAAGACAAAAGGTGTAAGATAAACGAAGCATGAAGAGTGAAGCCAGAGGAAGGAATACAGGTGGAAAGGGAGGAGAAAAATGGATGAGAGTCTAGGTGGGGCACTGGGAAGAGACTGAGAGGGGGAGCTGGATACAGTGGCTTGCAAAAGTATTCATACCCCTTGAACTTTTCCACATTTTGTCACGTTACAACCACAAACGTAAATGTATTTTATTGGGATTTTATGTGATAGACCAACACAAAGTGGCGCATAATTGTGAAGTGGAAGGAAAATGATGCATGGTTTTCAAATTTCTTTACAAATAAAAAACTGAAGTGTGGCATGCAAAAGTATTCAACCCCCTTTACTCTGATACCCCTAAATAAAACCCAGTGCAACCAATTGCCTTCAGAAGTCACCTAATTAGTAAATAGAGTCCACTTGTGTGTAATCTAATCTCAGTATAAATACAGCTGTTCTGTGAAGGCCTCAGAGTTTTGTTAGAGCACATTAGTGAACAAACAGCATCATGAAGCCCAAGGAACACACCAGACAGGTCAGGGATAAAGTTGTGGAGAAGTTTAAAGCAGGGTTAGGTTATAAAAAAATATCCCAAGCTTTGAACATCTCATGGAGCACTGTTCAATCCATCATCCGAAAATGGAAAGAGTATGGCACAACTGCAAACCTACCAAGACATGGCCGTCCACCTAAACTGACAGGCCGGGCAAGGAGAGCATTGATCAGAGAAGCAGCCAAGAGGCCCATGGTAACCCTGGAGGAGCTGCAGAGATCCACAGCTCAGGTGGGAGAATCTGTCCACAGGACAACTATTAGTCGTGCACTCCACAAATCGGGCCTGTATGGAAGAGTGGCAAGAAGAAAGCCATTGTTGAAAAGCCATAAGAAATCCCGTTTGCAGTTTGCCACAAGCCATGTGGGGGACACAGCAAACATGTGGAGGAAGGTGCTCTGGTCAGATGAGACCAAAATTGAAGTTTTTGGCCTAAATGCAAAACGCTATGTGTGGCAGAAAACTAACACTGCACATCACCCTGAACACACCATCCCCACTGTGAAACATGGTGGTGGCAGCATCATGCTGTGGGGATGCTTTTCTTCAGCAGGGACAGGGAAGCTGGTCAGAGTTGATGGGAAGATGGATGGAGCCAAATACAGGGCAATCTTGGAAGAAAACCTGTTAGAGTCTGCAAAAGACTTGAGACTGGGGCGGAGGTTCACCTTCCAGCAGGACAACGACCCTAAACATACAGCCAGAGCTACAATGGAATGGTTTAGATCAAAGCATATTCATGTGTTAGAATGGCCCAGTCAAAGACCAGACCTAAATCCAATTGAGAATCTCTGGCAAGACTTGAAAATTGCTGTTCACAGACGCTCTCCATCCAATCTGACTGAGCTTGAGCTATTTTGCAAAGAAGAATGGGCAAAAATTTCAATCTCTAGATGTGCAAAGCTGGTAGAGACATACCCCAAAAGACTTGCAGCTGTAATTGCAGCGAAAGGTGGTTCTACAAAGTATTGACTCAGGGGGGCTGAATACTTTTGCACGCCACACTTTTCAGTTTTTTATTTGTAAAAAAATTTGAAAACCATGTATCATTTTCCTTCCACTTCACAATTATCCACCACTTTGTGTTGGTCTATCACATAAAATCCCAATAAAATACATTTACGTTTGTGGTTGTAACGTGACAAAATGTGGAAAAGTTCAAGGGGTATGAAAACTTTTGCAAGCCACTGTAGTTACATTATTGTCCCAGGTGGTTGGTTGTGTTTCTGGTCACAAGAGATGCCTGGAATGCACTGCTAGGGGTGGTGGTAGAGACATATATGATAATGGCATTTGAGGCTTATATATAGGCACACGGATGTGGAAGGAATGAGAATCATGTGCAGACCGATGAGGGTGGTGAATCTGTGATATTCATTGCCACAAATGGCTGTGGAGGCCAAGACATTGGGCGTTTTTAAAGCAGACATTGATAGGTTCTTGATTAGTAAGGGTGTCAAAGGTTACAGGGAGAAGGCAGGAGAATGAGGTTGCAAGGGAAAAGTAGATCAGCCATGATTGAATGGCAGAGTAGACTCAATGGGCTAAATGGCCTAATTCCGCTCCTGTGTCTTATGGTAGTCTTAGTTATCTTGGCACCATTTTCATCACATACATTATGGGGTCAATGGGTGGACTCTTGTGCTGTGCTGTTCAATGTTCCATGTACTCCCTCTCTAATCAAACACTTCTCATTCTGCCAATTTGTTTGAATATTTGAGTCCTTTGATGGGAGATGATCCACTCAGTTTGACCTTGTATGTGAAGGTTCTGCCTCTGGACTCAACCAACCTTGGACACTCATCCCCAGCATAATCAGTTTTGATGCGTTCTTTGGCTTTTGGTCCAGGATACCAGCCATCGTTTATCATCCTGTTCCTGACAATATTTTTCAATACACGCAAAATCGCATTGCATTTTAGCATAGTTTAGAGATAAAGTGTGGAAATAGGCCCTTCGGCCCACCAAATCTGCACTGGCCAGCGATCACCCCTTACACTTACTCTATCCTACACACTAGATACAATTTATAATTTTACTTAAGCCAATTAACCTACAAACCTGTATGTCTTTGGAGTGTGGGAGGAAATCGGAGATCCCGGAGAAAACCCACGCAGGTCCCGGAAGAACGTACAAACTTTTTACATACAGCATAGAGTCATACAATGTGGAAACAGGTCCTGTGGCCCAACTTGCCCACACCGGCCAACTTGTCCCAGATACACTAGTCCCACCTGCCTGCTTTTGGTGCATATCCCTCCAAACTTGTCCTATCCATGTACATGTCCAAATGTTTCTTAAACGTTGCAATCTTACCTGCCTTAACTACATCCTCTGGCAACTCGTTCCATACACACACCACTCTTCACCTTCACCTTAAACTATGTCCTCTGGCCCTCGATTCCCCCACTCTGGGCAAGAGACTGTGCATCTAACTTGGCAAATCGTGCCGCTCAATTTCCAATCAATTATTTTCAGTTCTTCCCATTTTGTTTCAACAGGATTTGAGCTCACATGCCTAGTCTCACAGAAATGGTCGAGTACACATTTGATTAATTGATATACAATAATTCCCCCCCTTGCCATCACTGGCATGGCTTTCAGCAGCGATGATTCTATGGCCCACGCCTCTCTTCACCCCTAGCGTTTCCAACCCACATCAAGGATCGTGTTCCCTTTGTCCTTGCCTTCCATGTATCCAACACAAAAATGCAAGACAATAGGAGGTAGGGGTACACCACGAGGCCCCTCAAGCCTGCCCCGCTGTTTAATGTGATCATGGCAGATTTGTACTGGCCTCTATTCCGCTTCTTCCCCAAGGCCCTCATTCTCCAGCTTAAGTTTATCTGATGGTCCGGCCTCCAGCACCCATTCAAGGGGAAAATTCCAGAAATTCACTAACCTCTGAGAGAAAAAAATGTTTACACACCTCAGTTTTAAAAGACAAGTCCCTTCCTTTGTAACTACCGGCATATTCCCTTTATTCACTGCACCCAGCAGTGAAAACAAAGCAACATTGACCCTGTCAAGCCCTCGTGATCTTATATGCATGAACAAGGTCATCCCACATTCTTCTAAACTCCAAGGAATTCAGGAATACAGTCCCACTCTTTCAATGTTTCTCTGGATCAAGGAATTGTTCAAAATTCCAAGCAATACATCTCAATATTAATACCTGGATCAACTTCTCATAAATGCTGTGTAATACAGTAAACACCTTTTCAATACTACCATGGCTGTTCTATGCTGTTGACTCCACACTGCCTGATGACCGATGCAAGATTTCATATTAGTTTCAGATATAATAATCCAATTTTATTATTGAATAATAAACAATGAGTTTATTGAATAGTTCAATCAACGTATTTATTGAATAACTCATTATTCAATGAACTATTCACATTAAATTTAAGAAGGAACTGCAGATGCTGGAAAAAAAATCGGAAAAATGCTGGAGAAACTCAGCGGGTGAGGCAGCATCTATGGAGAAAAGCAGTAGGCGACGTTTTGGGTCGAGACCCTTCTTCAGACGGAAGGGTCTCGACCCAAAACATCGCCTATACCTTTTCTCCATAGATGCTGCCTCACCCGCTGAGTTTCTCCGGCATATTTTGTCTACTATAGTTCACATTAATACCCCTCCCCATGTATCATCAGCTATGGAGCCTGACACAGGGGTTTATTCTATTTTTTTAAACCCACATGTAATTGGAAGAATATAGCTTAGATGGCCGAGAGGCTTTCAGCTCCAGGGAAAGATTAGATAGACTTGGATTGGTTTCTGTGGAACATCAGAGGTTGAGAGGGGACTTAATAGAAGTATATAAATTATGAGATGCATAGATAGGGGTAGACAGTCAGAACCTTTATTATTTTACACAGAGTGTAGGGGGTGCCTGGAACACAATGCCAGGGGTGGTGGTGGAAGCAAATATAATAGTGGTGTGTAAGAGGTTTTTAGATAGGTACACAGAAGTGCAGGAAATAAGGGACATAGGTCATGTGCAAGCAGATGAATCACTTTAACTTGGCATCATGTTTGACACATAGTGGGCAAAGGGCCCATTCCTGCGCTGCACTGTTTTATGTTCTATTCTGTTTGAAATTTGGGATTTTGTAATTTATTTTTGCCACTATTTGACCCAATGCCTTGTTGTACACTGACTATCGAGGCCCAGTTATATGTGCAGAGTTAGCATGGCTCCAACACCTACTGGACACATGGTGGCACCACTTCCCAAGCTAAGGAAAGCATTTACCCAAGGTCAACCAAGATCTTGCTCCAAAGCATTATCCAGAAACTCTAGAGCAGGGGTGGGGAACCTTTTCATGTTGGAAGGCCGCATTAAGTTAGCTGTAATCTAATAAGGCCGCATCCAAGAAACTTCAATTAGATATACTTCAAAATGTACATTATTTTGTTAAAATAGCCCTCATGACTTCCTAATGTTTTAATTGTGTCCGTCAGCCGGGGAGGATTATTTTGTTGAATCTTCTTTTAATCTTTGGTATTTTGAATACATCATTTTAAGATTAAAATTAAAATAATAAAAGACGAACAAAAACATTAATAAAAATAAAAGGATTTGTTCTACAAAATTTGGATTAATTCAAAAGGCCGCACTTAATGGCCTAAGCCGCAGGTTCCCCACCCCTGCTCTAGACTAATGGATTATTGCGAAACAGAGTCTGTATTTATCTGGCACCTTTAATGCAGGTATAGGTCTCAACAGGCCCCTGACAAATCTGCATTGATGGGTATTCTGCTTGAAAGTCCCAGTCCAGTTTTGTAATTAAGCAGGGAGCTGCATATTCACTACTGCACAAAACAAAAGTCAGGGAGAGTATACTTACCTCAGAAGTTTAAAGAAAGGCACGTTTGAAGTAGGAATACATCAATATTTTTCAGTTAAAGTGAGAAGCACCAGGAACACAACATGGACTTCTGTAAATTATATTGACATAGGTTGGCATGAGTGTTGGGCACAAGACCAGCTGAGATTACACACTTGGAAAAGATGAGTGGCAGCTACCCTTTCTATACGAACAAGTAACTGAATCCCATAGTTAATGAGTCACAAGAAACTGCAGTCTTGAGCAAAACACAAAGTGCTGGAGAAACTCAGCGGGGCAGGCAACGTCTGTAGAGGGAATGGATAGGCGACATTTTGGATCGGGATCGTTCTTCAGAGTTAGTTCTTCCAGATGATACAGCAGCTGACACTAACCGAATCTGTAGGATGGAAACATGCTGGTGTCACAGATGACCTGGGATACTCTGGGTGTTTAACGGATGGCACATATTACATGCTTTTGCATTTCAATCCTTCTGTGACATTGGCCAATGCCAAAATTGAAACTTACCTACTTTTTATGGTCACTGAGGTCACAGCACTCGGGGATCAATAACGTGCCTTACTACCTGCACTGGACACATGTATTGAAATTAATGAACCTGCATTTATACAACAACTATAACCTCAGGGCATCTCAAAACCATTACGATCATATATATACTTTGCAAGTCTAATTGCTACTATAATGCTGGGTCACGTAGCAGTCATAATGTAAAGTCCCTCACTTAGAAGTCATTAAATCTTGTAAGACATGAAAGTTCATGTTCTTGGATCAGAATTAGGCCATTCTGTCCATCAAGTCCACTCTGCCATTCAATCATGGCTGATCTATCTTTCCCTCTGAACCCCATTCTCCTGCCTTCTCCCCATAACTCGTGACACCCGTAATAATCAAGAATCGATCAATCTCTGCCTTAAAAATATCCATTGACGTGGCCTCCACAGCCTTCTGTGGCAATGAATTCCACCGATTTACCATTCTCAGACTAAATAAATTCCTTCTCATCTCCTTCCTAAAGGCATGCACTTTTATTCTGAGGCTTTGGCCTCTGGACCTAGTCTCCTAGTGGAAACATCCTCTCCACATCCACTCTATCCAGGCCTTTCACTGTTCGGTAAGTTTCAATGAGATTTCCCCCCTCATTCTTCTACACTCTAACGAGTACAGGCCCAGTGCCGTCAAACGCTCATCATCATACAAGTTGGCAATGTGGAAGAGTAGAGAGAACTGCAGCGAATTTTAAATTACTCCAGCATTGGTCCCTCGATGATTAGATGTAAAAGTGTCCTGAGCTGTAAGCTTCTTTGACCTCCACTTCATCAACATTCAAACAAAGCTTCATACGAGTGTTTATAACAAAGGTTTTTATTTCTAAAGATTTATAAAGTAAAAGTGGGAGAATATCAAAGACTCTGGATATCAGAAAATTCTTAAGACAATTTCAAACAACAAATGCACTCGGTGTATTACACACATGTTGGAGAAGTGCCAGACATTGTAGCAGAGGGCCTGATGTACAATATTTCCAAATGGAAAAGACACTCAACCATTTTAGGGGAGGAGCAGCAGCAATGTCTGCACCTTTCCAACTTTCAATGAACACAAAACTCTTTAAAGGAAGGATATGGGAGCTCACCAGAGATAATGACTTGTGCGTATATCTTGATATCCTAGCAGGATGAATGCAGGCAAGTATGCTAACAAAGATGGGGTACATTGAATGTGAATAATTCCCAGAGGAGGGAGAGAAGGGAGAAGCAATCAGGAGTGGGGTAGAGTGGGTTTCCTCATGGTAAACACCACCTTGGAAATACAAAGATCATTGACTATTCTATGATGCATCACAAATGGTCCTTGTATAGTCCTACCCTAATACGGCAGTATCATCATGACCTCTGCCTAACTCGATTCAGAATCCCTGCATCTTCATTGACCCAACAGAATCTTTTTTTTTTTAACTCAAGTAACAATAATACAAAAAAACTAACCAGAGTTCCCATGGGACCACCCAAAGTACATGTTCCAAACAAGTACACATTTTCAGGGATTAACAATTTTCTGCAATAAAAACACACATTGTGGGCAAGGGTGTATTTGGTTCCACCTCAAGCACGGTTAGGATTTCTTTGGGAAAAGCTCTTCAAGCTTTGTTCCAGTATTAGTGTTACCATTTCCCAAATGTGCGAGGCGTAAAGGATGGGCAATCTCAGCATTTTTCTCAGTCCTGTGCCATTGACCTGGGAGGGAATGGATAGTCAATGCTAAGTCAGACCGTTTCATCACAACATGCTGGATAGAAAATAAACCCTGATGCCACAGGAGCAGCTTTTATGTAGCTTGCTCCATTGCTCAGATGTCACAACAGATACCATCTTCATGGCCTTACACCACAGTTGGTAGACACACTCAAAATTACAAAGGAATTTGGTAGGAAGAAATGTCCCCACGGGCAGGTAAGTAGAGATGAAAGATGTAGTTAAAAACCTGTGCGTAAGGGAAGAATAATTTTGTGTTACAATCTGGGAGTTACTATCCAAAAGGTGGTGGAAACAGATTTAATACTTTTGCAAACAGAAAAAAGGACTGGAAAAGCAGAGGTTACAGTGATATGACCGACAGATAAGGAAACTGGACAACAAATCAGGCCAGCCATGATCTCATCACATGCTAGAGCAGATTTAGGAAGTCAAGCAGCCTGCCCCCAATTTAAAAGTAGTCATATTAGAGTACAGGAGGCCATTCAGTAGCAGTTCTATGCAAGAGCAATCCAGCCAATCCCACTGTCACAAAATGCTGGAGTAACTCAGCAGGACAGGCATCATCTCTGGAAAGATAGAAGGAATGGGTGACGTTTCAGGCCGAGACCCTAACTGGATAGTTTTCCCAAAGAGCCAGCATCGGCCAGATGAACTGAATAGCTTCCATCTACACAATTCTATAAAGGAATTAGTACCATTAGAAAACTAATGTGCTCTGACCCCTGCTGGGCAGAATGAAAAGAGAAGGATGCCGTTAAATGACATGAGGCTGACTTTGATCCTGCAATCCACACAGTAACTGTTTGCATGGATTACTGATCGCGTTCAATCCTTCAAACAGGTATTTTCACCTCTACTGATTTAAAATCCACATATGAAGAGTAACGATTTATAGGGCTATTGGCCAAATTCATGCAACTAGGACTAACCCAATATGCCAACTTGGTCGGCATGGATGAAGTGGGCTGAAGGGACTGTTTCCGTGCTGTATAGCTCTATGACTAAACATACTGGTCTCTCAGTACCATTACCAGAGGCAACCAGTGGTTGTAGGGATTGGGAAGGAAAAGAGTTGAGATCAAAGATATCAGTCGAGATCTTACTGAAGGACAGAGGTTAACCGATCTTCTCTTGCTTCCATTTCAATAACAGGAACGGACTACAGCACAGTTAACAGGAAATAATTTCGATATAATAAACAGACTATTGAAAGGACTAAGGGTCCCCTATGGAGTAGCCAACCGTGTTCTTTGCGAGGGGACTTGCTCGCTACGTTTGGTAATATAGTAATTCAATTTGTTAACCTACATAAGTAGCAACGTTGGGAAGATGCATTTCATTTTGGAACTACAGGTAGTAAAAAATCAAGTGAGGCAAACTTCCTAAGTAATGGAGAAACTGATGAAGCAATATTGACAAGACCCAGTTCACAGGGAGGAAAATAGTGCAGCATTTACTCTTTGAACATTGTCAAATGACTCAAAACTACATCAAGAGAGAGGTGTTGTGTTCTATTAGAGTCAATAACTGCAAACACTTAGCCAATCTCCCGGAACAAGGGCTGTATTCCTGTAATTTAGAAGATTAATGTGTGCTTTACATAACATTTTCAAAGATCTGATGGGATATGGAGGGTAAAAAACAATACTTGCTGGGTCATTCTTATTTCTGTGGGAGCAAAGGGAAAAATAAGAGGCAGGCATGAAATATTCACCTACACAGGAAGGTGAAAGTAATCTGGAATTCTCTTCATCAATTGGCAATTCTTGCCTGGAGGTTAAATTTGAGATTGATAGGATTTTGTTAACCAAAGACTTATATAGGGAATCACAGGTATACAGAGCCATAGATACACTGTGATCTCATTGAATGACAGAAGGGTTCCAAGGGATTTATTTATGGGCTTCTCTGGTTTCTAACTTTTGACTGAAAGAGCACCTACCCCTCACTGACTGCAGTTCTAAGTGGTCATCCATCATTTACCACAGCTAACCAGGGCTGAGTAAAAAAAATGCTGGCCATATCATGAGAGTGGATATAACACTGTGCATAGGAACATTTAAAACGCTGATTCAATGCTCAGCAACATAGCTTACGCCAAGTTGCATTACAATCCAGTTACAGCACCATATTGAAGTTTCTGTTTCTAGTCTGCAAAGCAGAAAAGGAGACATTGAAGCACTACAGAAAACACCCACGGGCCTCAACATTGGTGCCACAGGTCTCATGAGAAAAGCTGAGCAAAACTAGATCTTAAGCAAAACACAAAGTGCTGGAGGAACCTAGCAGATCAGGCAGCATCTGCGGAGGGAATGAAAAGGCAAAGTTGCGGGTCTGGATCCTTCTGAAAAATTGCCTGTTCATTCTCTCCACAGTTGCTGCCTGTCCAGTTGAGTTCCTCCAGCACTGTTTTGCTCAAGGTTTCAGCATCTTTAGTTCCTGGTGTCTCCAGAAACTAGATCTGTCGAGTTTAAAACAGAGAAGATCAAGAGAACCACATGATAGTAAATGCGACAATAAAAAGTAGAATTCCAAACAACACTGTAAAAGATCCACAATACATGACTTCCAGTGGATGGAAGGCAACTGTGGTACTGCCACCGAGTCATTTATGCAAAGGTCAACACAAGGGTTTTCATGAAGAGTGACAATGGCAGAAATCTGGAATTATTATATTGCACGATAAGAGGTGGATGCAGGGTAAAGTTTAATATTTATTGCTGGTTAGATGAGAGGATCTCCCTCATCCATATTACCTTGCAGTATACAGGCCAAATGTCATGGGAGGAACCAGGAATCTCCTTCAACGTGATGTGGAGGGAAATTACTAAACACAGCACGCTGCCAAACAGGGAGCCTCAGCATGTAATGAGGGTCCTCACACAAATAGATACCCTCTTATGTCAGGAATAAACCAGCACGTGACCAACCCACGCAGCTTTACAGCATAACGCAGTTCACTGGTCACTTAGATCCAAGCAGTCGTTACTTTAACACTAATTTCAAGTAAGGTTATAAATGAGGAAAATTAATTTCATTTTCACCAATAGCTGAAAGACTTGAAGTTATTATGATGCATTCTGAAAATAAAATGTAATATTTGACTAAATGTATATGTGCCAAACCCAAGTGCCATAAGTAAATGTACCTTGCAGGAAATTGAACCTGATACTATAAACACATCCTAATGATCCATTCTCCAGTTTTCATCAATGTGCATGTAGACATTTTAAAATTTGTCACCGATAGAGAATATTAGTTTATAAATGTGTTACTACAAAACTCTGGATGAGACTGTCCCTTGGTAAGTGAGCCAAGAAATAAATCTGGCTACCCTGCTCACATTTATAAGCAATTGTTGCATTTCTTTATATAATAAAAAAGCCGAGGCACAACACTGTACAAGTCAACGACAGAACAGCAATAATCTCAGTGATGGTACTGGATAATCAGCACGGACAAGAACTCCCTTCCTCTCTACTCTTGTATTTGCACTTACAAAGGTCTACTTGGAAGGAGTTTATTGCATTTTATATATGTACAATTAATTTTACTTAACACAATGCAATGGTGAAAAAAACTTTAAAAAATCAATTTCTATCCCAATTATTTAGTGGCTGTACTATTTATACAATGGCTTCTGTGGCAGTTGCTCTCCGCTCTCCATCACTTGAGACTATTCTGTGACCTCGGCCGTCTGTCCATCTACAGTCTGGTTGGTGGATTGGATGAACATAGGCTGGGTGATATCCTGTCCGGCTGGCATGGTGACCTGCTGAATCTGGTACAGCTGCTGCAGTGAACAAGACAAAAGATACACATTTACATTGCAGTCTCTCACAGATGAAGCTGAAACTTCGTACAAAGCAAACGTGCACATCAGGTTCAGGGCCTCCTCCACCTGCAGTGTATACAGAACATATGGCAAGGAGTGTGTAGGATGGAACTGCTGATGCTGGTTTACACCGGAGATAGGCACAAAATGCTGGAGTAACACAGCAGGTCGGGCAGCATCTCTGGAGGAAAGGAATAGATGATGTTTTGGGCTAAATCCCTTCTTCAAACTGAGAATCAGGGGAGAGTTCAAGTGAGTTTATTGTCATGTGTCCCTGATAGGACAATGAAATTCTTGCTTTGCTTCAGCACACAGAACATAGTAGGCATTTACTACAAAACAGATCAATGTGTCCATATACTATAATATAAATATATACCCACATGAATAAATAACATGATAAAGTGCAAATAACAGATAATTGGTTATTAATAATCAGAGTTTTGTCCGAGCCAGGTTGAGGGAAACTAGAGGTATGAAAAGGACCCAAGCACAATGAACGAACAGGAATAGATTTCTAAACCAGGTCTGTGCCAGACTTGGAAGGGAACCCAGCGGGTGGCATTGTTCAAATGTGCTCTAGTCCATCTTGGGGGCCTTTAGGCAGGGATGATATAAGTAACTGCAGTGCAGTTTGTGGACAAAGCAGACTGCAGCTACTATGCGCTGGTGGTGGAGAGAATGTATAATTATTGGTTGGGCAGCATCTCTGGAGAGAAGGAATGCATGACGTTTCGGGTCGAGATCCTTCCTCAGACTCGTTCGTCAGGGTCCCGATCCAAAACGCCACCTCTCCAGAGATGCTGCCTGTCCCCATGAGTTACTCCAACATTTTGTGTCTATCTTCGGTTTAATTCAGCATTTGTAGTTCCTTCCATTCTATATTTAGTGGTTGCTGGGGTGCCAATCAACAAGGTGGCTTCAAATTTCTAATGAGTTTCTTAGTAAGTGATGAAGTTGTACTTCTCCAGGCAAGGAGAGATTATGCAGTCTTACTGAGCAGCTTCGACCATCAGGAAGTGAGTCTTTTTACAGGATACCCAGCCTCTGACCTACTCATGTAGGCTCTGTATGTGTCTGGCTGGTGTCAAGTTCCTGGTGAATGGTGACCCACACCACGTTGATGGTCGGAGACCCAGCCAGAGCAATGCTAATCAGTATCAAGAGCAGGTGATTAAATTCTCTCTTAATTGGAGTCTTATTATGCCCCTGTTCCACTTAGGAAACCTGAACGGAAACCTCTGGAGACTTTGCGCCCCACCCAAGGTTTCCGTGCGGTTCCCCGGAGGTTGCAGGTGGTTGCCGGAGGTTACAGGTAGTGGAAGCAGGTAGGGAGACTGACAAAACCTCCGGGAACCGCACGGAAACCTTGGGTGGGGCGCAAAGTCTCCAGAGGTTTCCGTTCAGGTTTCCTAAGTGGGACAGGGGCATTAGTCTCAATTGATTTTCTCCTTCATTATCTTTTTGCTCATCCTATATTGGTTTTAATGTTTTCTCCCCAATCTAATCATATTATATATCTCTTTTCTTTCCATCCTTTACTTTGGTTGAGAAGATTAATAGAATATGACTCAGAGAATTGCAAAATATCCCCTTAAATCACAGCGCACATTTTGTCTTTATAATAATAATAATAATAATAATAATATCTTTTATTGTCATTGCACATAAGCACAACGAGATTTGGTATGCAGCTTCCATCCGATGTCATAACTTAAATAACTAATAAAATTTAGATTTAGATACCCTGAGAACATGGTTTGTAAGAAGAACATTACAACAGTAAGATAGCCAGTAAGGTTTCCGTTCAGGTTTCCTAAGTGGGACAGGGGCATTACTGCCTGGCATTTTCATGGCATGAATGTTACTTGCCACTCATCCGTCTGTGCTTGAACGCTATCCAGGTCTCACGCATGCAGACATCGGCTATTTCATTTACAGAGGAGTTGCAAATGCATGTCAACATTTGTGCAGTGAGCAAACATTCTCAGTTCTGACCTGATGGTGGAATGAAGGTTGTTGACAAAGCAGCTTAACGTGGATGGATTTAAGACAGTATGGGTCATTTCCAACAAAGACAACTAACTTCCTCTGTGAAGGGTACGACTGCAACCATTAGAGATACCACTGACTTCAGTTTTACCAAGGCTCCTTGATCCCACTGTCAAACACTGCTTTGATGTCAAGGGCAGTCACTTGCACCTAGCTTCTGGAATTTAGCTCGTCCACATTGAGGGCCTGAGTTTGGGCAGGTTAGGACTTTAATCAAGTTCAAGTTCAAGTGAGTTTATTGTCATGTGTCCCTGTATAGGACAATGAGATTCTTGCTTTGCTTAAGCACACAGAACATAGTAGGCATTTACTACAAAACAGATAAGTGTGTCCATATACCATAATATAAATATATACACACATGAATAAATAAACTGATAAAGTGCAAATAACAGAAAATGGGTTCATAATAGTCAGTTTTGTCTGATCCAGGTTTAATAGCCTGATTTCTGTGGGGAAGTAGTTATTCCTGAACCTGGTTGTTGCAGTCTTCAGGCTCCTGTACCTTCGACCTGAAGGTAGCAGGGAGATGAGTGTGTGGCCAGGATGGTGTGGGTCTTTGATGATACTGCCAGCCTTTTTGAGGCAGCGACTGCGATAAATCCCCTCGATGGAAGGAAGGTCAGAGCCGATGATGGACTGGGCAGTGTTTACTACTTTGATCCTTGGAGCGAAGGAAACGGACGAGTGTTCTTGTAGATAAGTATAAAATCATGAGGGGAATAGATAAAACCAAGGCACAGAGTATTTTAGCCAGAGTAGGGGAAATCAAGAACCAGGTTTAAGGTGCAAGGGAAAAGATTTAATACGAACCCGAGGGCAATTTTTTCAAACAGAGGGTAGTGGGTATATCAATCAATCAATCAACCTTTATTGTCATATGGAATGAGCTGCCAGAGGAGTTAGTTGAAGCAGGTACTAAAACAATTTTCAAAAATACATTTGGACAGGTACATGGACAGGAAAGGTTTAGAGGGATATGGGCCAAATGCGGGCAGGTGAGATTAGCATAGGTGAGGTATCTTGGTCGGCATTGATTGGGGCAAAGGGCTTATTTCTGTGCTATATGAATGTGACTCTACTGGGACCAAGGCTGTGATAAGGACAGGAGCTGAATGGTTCAAGTAAAACCCAAACTGGGCTTTGGCACATGGATATTAGGCAAGCTAAAGTTGGGCACTAAACACGAAGATGGAGTAATGGCTCTCTGGTAGAGAGGGATAAGCAGAGAGAGAAAAATCCTGAATGCTTTATGCGAGTGTATTAAGGATTTCTAGCACAGTCACTATACACTATGTAGGGATTGAGGAATCCATTTACGCACAGAAACAGTACTAAGATAGCAACCCAATACAATGCGAACGGTGAACAGGTTTTGGAAATAATATTGCAGAGAAATTCCACAACCCTTCTTTAAAATGGTGACATGCAATCCTCCACATTTACCCAGGAGGTCAGGTTATCATTGCATCCGGAAAACATCGCCTCCCACTGAATGACTACTCCAATGTTGTTTCCTTATGACCATGCGGGCATCTCTCCCAAACATTGGTGTTTATTGCCTGTCTTTAACAGCCCTGGAAGTTTTTAATGAGCCATACCCCAGAGAGGACGTGTGGGAAGATTGGGTATGTGTGAGATAGAGAGAGAGAGAGAGAGAAGGCATTACAAGAACAAGCAACAGGAGAAATATTTAGTTATAGACTGGTTTTTGGATTTATAAACCTTTTGCAATCAAAGATTTAAATACAGCAAAGGAAAATTAAAATCATATTGTAAACCTGGAACTGTTGCACATGCAAGGGATTTGAACTGTTGCCACAGTTAAGTTAGTGAATTGCTGTTGGTTGTCAACTGCAGGAATGCAATCCATGGAGGTCAAATCGTTCTTTGTCAATTATTTACATCTATTCCCCCACCCATGGTAAGCAGCTGCTGAATATTACCTTGAACAGCAGTTTGAAAGTTAGTGTTTTAATTCTTCAGATAAGCACAGCAATTCAAATAATAGTGATGGCAACAATGCATATTTAAGCCGGAAAATAGCCAGGATTTGGGATTCAGATGTAATTAAGATTCAATGGGAAGTACTTTCACGGGAGTCAGACATTGGAGAATTTGAGACTTGCAACTGGCAGCTCTTGAACATTCTCAGCTGGCACTCCACTGTTCGATAGATGCATACATACATGGATCAGCATGAAGACAGGCCCTTTTTGCCCACCGAGTCCACGCTGACCATCGACCACCCATTTACACTATTCTCATACTAATATAATCCAATTATATTCTCTCCATATTGTTATTAATTCCCGCAGGTTCTACGACCTACCTACACACAAGGGGCAATTTTCAGAAGGCTATTAACCTACAAACCAGCACGTCTTTGGGATGTGGGAGGAAACCAGAGCACCTGGAGGAAACCCAGTCACAGGGAGAATGTGTTAACTTCACACAGACACCACCCTAGGTCACGATGGAACTGGGGTCTCTCTTGGTACGAGCCAACGGTTCTACCAGCTGCGTCACTGTGCTGCCCAGTTTCTGGGAATTAATATAACATGTTACTCTTTCATGCTGTCCTAATATATGTCTCGGGAACCACAGGGGTTGCCTTCGCTGTGAACCTTAAATTGCAAAAATGCCAACAATTATCATTTCACTTCACCAGAGCAACATTCAATCCACTCCTCTGAGATATCTCTAGTCGATGACCGCTTCTCCCTAAATCTAAGTTCTTTTTTTACTGCTGGCAATACCACTATGCACTATGCACACTATTTCCTCGAGTTTACGAGATTATGAGGCCCGGAAGGAATGGTCCAGATTTCAGAAACGGCAGCTTTGTTCTGTAACTGGCAACATTTCAGTGCAGCGCAATCTTAGCGCGACTTTCAAGGGCATTTAAGGGCATACTCTGCCAGTAATGCCTACATCCCAAATAATGAATGAAAAGTAACAAGCACTGCTGTCTTGAGTCAAGAGCTGCTGGTGTCATCTTTAATATTTGCTCTTATCTCTTTAAAAACTTTAAAAACATCTCGATACGGTCAGAGTGCCGTCAGTGGGCTGTTATCACATGGACATATGTCCTTTTTCTTATATCACAAACACTACAACTTTAAGAGTTGTTATGTGTATTGCACTTTGGATTCTACCAAGCGTGTAAAATACAGTGTAGAGGTGCCAGTCTTCCCGACTAAAATCAAGATTTATTGAAGAGACACAAAGCGCAGGAGTAAATCAGCAGGTCATAAAAGCATCTCTTGAGAAAAAGGCAGGGTGACGTTTCGTGGTCAGAACTCTTCTTCAGACATTAACTTGTAAAGTCTGTGGAATTCTCTGCCTCAGAAGGCAGTGGAGGCCAATTCTCTGGATGCATTTAAGAGAGAGTTAGATAGAACTCTTAAAGATAGCAGAGTCAGGGGATATGGTGAGAAGGCAGGAACGGGGTACTGAATGTGGATGGTCAGCCATGATCACAGTGTATGGCGGTGCTGGCTTGAAAGGCAGAATGGCCAACTGCTGCACCTATTGTCAATTGTATCAAGAAGCAATGGGAAAACAAAACTCTTCCAAATCTGTCAGTCTCAGGTGATGTACCGTTTGTTGTTTGCCGCAGAATATCCAGGATCAATAAACGAGTAATACGTTAGATGAACTCCCCAAAACATCCTGCACTATGACATTTCTTTAGTTGGCTTAACAGTGCCTCAGACCCCTCTATCTAGCATGACAGATGCCTACAGGGGGAAGATAGTGGACTGCAGTTTAGTTCAGATACAGCATGGAAACAGGCTCTTCAGCCCACGGCGACCACCGATCACCTCTTCACACTAGTTGTATGTCATCCCACTCCCTACAACAGGGGCAATTTACAGAGGCCAATTAACATACAAACCGGTACAAACTCCACAGACAGCACCTGAGGTGAGGATTAAACGTGGGTCTCTGGTGCTGCGAGGCAGCAGCACTACCACTGCGCTATTGTGACGCCCTGTTTATGGACAGTTTGCTCAAGCAGTTTCCAAATGCCACAGCAATCCCATCGTAGTCGTTTATTCCAATGCCTTACCAACTATGCACCTGAAAACACAAAATCAACTCAACAACCTATTTCACAACTCTTTCACAAGAAAGAGTAGGGGCAAACTCTAGCAGGAAGCAGTTCACGGCCTGGTCAATTGATAAGCTCACACTACCAACCGCAAATCGTGCTTCATAACTTGCACTGCAAATAGTAAGTTCCTTTGTTCATGACAATTACTGTCCCAGTACAACAGCTCTAATCCGGTCACATATCAGGCAATGACCTCACAAATCATTCTTACAATGCGTATTAGGCAACTGCACAAGAGGACATGCATTAACAGATTTTTAAAGCACAAAAGCAACGCAGTCAGTCATTTTTAGAACATTGCAGATCTTTTCTAATTCATATTAACTTTTAGAGAAAGTTGCAAAGACTAGCTATGAATCTTGATGTGCAAAAGAAATAGGTTTATGATACTTCAGGAAATTTCCATCTTAAAACGTGAGACTATAAGCATTACTAGAATCCTGCTAGAATGGTGCAGCTGGTAGAGCTGCTGCCTCATGGTGCCAGGCACCTGGGCTCGATCCTGACCGTGCGTGCTGTCTTCCTGGTGTTTGTACGTTGTCCCATGTGGATTTCTTCCGGTTGCTCCGGTTTCATCCCACATCCCAAATATGTGCGGGTTCGTAGGTTAATTGGCTTCTGTGAAATTACCCTTAATATGTAGGGAGTGGATGTGAAAATGGAAATAACATAGAACTGGGTGTGACTGGGTAAACGATGGTCGGCATGGATCGGTGGGCCTGTTTCCATGCTGTATCACTACATTAAAATTCTAGATATACAAGTTCTAGATATACTGAAAACATGGTGCTGGACACATATTTCTGATACAATTCCTGGAAATAAAGTTTCAGATTAAATCTGATCAATATCAGCGTACCTGTCCATCAGTAAACTGGTTGTATTGCTGTTGTTGCTGCTGCTGACCCTGTTGAACCTCTGCTTGACTAACCTAAAATACGGGGGAGAAACATGTGCCAAAGTTAGATACAAGTACAAAAGAGCAAGTTTACATTTGTGTTTCCACTTCTAGCTATTCACTAGATCTCTCGATCGAACCTCGTGTTTCTGCAGCATAACTCAGAGGTGACCTAATTCCACTCTCAACAGCGAGCGGGTCATCTGCACAAACAGGCTATCTATCTAGTTCTAATTCCCCTGTGGGGTAACACCTAGAAATGCACACCTACTGACTACAAGGGCAGGCATTCATCGACGTAACCACCTTAGAGCTGAGCATTTCAGCCATCGGAAGGAATGTGTATTTTCTTTGTTTCTTTAGAGCTAAGGGGAGGGATCAGTATAACACACTAATAGTCCCGTGATCGGGAAACTCAACCTCAGCAATTCAGTTTATGAACTGTTATATTGACCTTCAAGTCAGGCCCATTAACTTAAGCACGAGTTAGGAAATCATTAATTGCCAAGAAATTCTCAATTGCTCTTGCTTTCCTGCGAGCGCAAGCAAGTCCGGGAGAAACCAATTTAGATTATAATGTTCAATGAAGCAAACAGCAAGATTTACTGATGCATATTCAGTGCAGGCAAATAGAAATGTAATACAATCGTTACAAAGTTCCTATCAATTACTAAATCTTCTGTTCATAATCAAAAGCTTTTCATCCCAAATAATCAATAATCTTGCAAGCTTCTCTGGGATTAGGCAAACTGTTTTGTTCCTCAAAATACCAACAAGTACATGACCGCAAGTCCAGTACTGTACTGGAAAAGTGAAAACAGGTTAGTTTTAAGTAGCAGTGGTGATGGGGAAAGTATAACCACTATAAAAGGAGTGTCTGTTAAGGGCCTGTCACACTTACCCGATTTTTTTCAGCGACTGCCGGCACCCGTCATAGTCGCAGCAGGTCGCTGACAATTTTCAACATGTTGAAAATCCAGCGGCGACCAGATAAAGGTACGACTCTTTGGGCGACTACTCACGACCATACAGGCGTCACCCCGCGACATGTCGCGGGGTGACGCCTGTATGGTCGTGAGTAGTCGCCCAAAGTGTATTCCCCTCTTGATTTTGGTTCTCTGCAATGGCTGTCCTGCATTCACAGCTTTTACTTCACTTTATCTCCTCTCACTCCATACCGACTAAACTGTTTACTTTGTTAACAGCACGTCACCAGGGCAACACTGGCCTCACCCCCTCAGAGATATTCCTTTGGTCTTATCTGTTCCTCCTTCACCCTGGAACCTAGTCAGAATTGACAAAGATTTTTCACTTTATTAATTGTCAACACTAAACAGTGACTATGTCTCTTTTAGTGATGCTGCTTGACCAGCTGAGTGTTTCCAGCATTTTACATTTTTAATTTTAGGTTTCTAGCCTGTGTGTTGAATAATAAAATGTATCCCAAAGAGCAGTCACACACACCAGCTCTCTATTCACTATTGACAAACCTGGGTGATTTTCAGGGTGGGAACATTTGTCAAGAATGTTCCTCTCTTGTCAACACTCGACTGCTGTATATTTAAGGTGAGGAGTTTAGGGGAGGGGAAAAGAGGGACAAGTTTTTCAACGCAGCGAGTAGTTGATACGTGGAACGCTTTGTCAGGGGAGGTGTGAAGGCAGCTGTAATCGCGATTTCAAAAAGCCTTCCAGCTAGGCAATTGAATAGCCAAGGCATAGAAGGCCACGGACCCAATGCAAGGAAATGGGACTAATAAGGCGGCATGGTGGCAGAGACCCGGTTCGATCCTCACGACGGGTGCTGTCTGTTAGGAGTATGCACGTTCTCTCCGTGCCGAGTGGGTTTTCTCCGAGAGCTCCGGTTTCCTCCAGCACTCCAAAGACGTACAGGTTTGCATTAGCGTCAGTGCGCGCGGTTCGCTGGTTAACACGGACTCGGTCGGCCGAAAGGCCTGTTTCCGCGCTATATCTCTAAACTAAACTAGGATGAGGATCATGGTCAGTGTGGATGTGGTGGGCTGAAGGGTCCATTTCCGACATGCAGGATTTTCTGACTCTACTTACTATAGGAAAATTAGCTTTCAACTCTCTGTGTCTATATGATCCTTGGCTTGGCTTCACAGAGCCATGGAGACGTCAAACAATCACTCCAATAACCATACCGAGAACGACACTGTTCAAAGTTTATGAATGGTGATCACGCCTTTAATCATGTTGTCACCTTTATTTCAGAAATAGAGGACATTAAATAGTCACCTTGAATACAGGCAGTAAGGTTACTGCCAGCAATAAAAGCACTAAAACGGACTTTCTGCCTTGGGCTATCATTTTCTACCTTTGCCATGAGTGAAACAAAATATTCTCAGCAACCTCCGGCTTTGAAATCCATTCTCACGACACACCAGAGGTCTGTGTGTAAACTGGAAAATATGCCAACACTTTCATCCACAAATTTATTTTTAAAGAGCATATCCAGCAAACCTTCAGCAATGTAGATGGAAGGAACTGCAGATGCTGGTTTACCGGGAAAAGATAAAAAGGCTAGAGTAACTCAGCATATCAGGCAGCATCCCTGCAGACCATCGGTAGCTGACATTTTGTTGCGGGACCCTTCTTCAGACTGATTGCAGGGGTGGGAGGAAAGAAAACTAGAGACTGGAGAGGCAGGACAAAGTGTGGCAGATCATAGGCGGACACAGGCAAGGGTTGGTTTGGCAGATGGTTGAGCAAAGGACAGAGATGAACACACACTGGGTGTGAGACAAGAGGATTGGAGTTGCAATTGTACACAACTAGAGGATTGCCGAGGTGCAAATTGTTTAGGAATGGTGTTGGAGAGAGCAGAGAGGGGTCCAAGGTCAGCAGGAATTATGTTAATAGTTGTGTTGCAGGGATCATAAGGCTCGAGTCATAGAGTGATACATTGTGGAAACAGGCCCTTTGGCCCACCTTGCCCACACCGGCCAACAATGTGCCAGCTACACTAATCCCACTTGCCTGCGCTTGGTCCATGTCCCACCAAACCTGTCCTATCCATGTACCTATCTAATTGTTTCTTAAACAATGGGATAGTCCCAGCTTCAACTACCTCCTCTGGCAGCTTGTTTCATACACCCACCACCTTTTATGTGAAAAAGTTACCCCTCGGATTCCTGTTAAATCTTTTCCCCTTCACCTTGAACCTGTCATCTAGTCCTCGATTCCCCGACTCTTGGCAAAAGACTGTGCATCTACCCGATCTATTCCTCTCATGATTTTGTATACGCCTATAAGATCTTCCCTCATCCTCCTGCGCTCCATGGAATAGAGACCCAGCCTGCTCAACCTCTCCCGATAGCTCACACTCTCTAGTCCTGACAACATCCTCGTAAATCTTTTCTGAACCCTTTCAAGCTTGACAATTTCTTTCCTATAACATAGGATCAGAACTGAACACAATATTCTAAATGCGGTCTCACCAACGTATTATACAACTGCAACATGACTTCCCAACTTCTATACTCAATACTCTGACTGATGAAGGCCAAAGTGTCAAAAGACTTTATGACCACCTTATCTACCTGCGACTCGACCTTCAAGGATCCATGCACCTGTACTCCTAGATCCATCTGCTCTACACTACCCACAGGCCTACCGTTTACTGTGTAGGTCCTGCCCTTGTTCAATGTCCCAAAATGCAACACCTCACACTTTTCTGTATAAATTCCATCAACCATTCTTCTGCCCACCTGACCAATCGATCCAGATCCTGTTGCAATATTTCACAACCACCTTCACTATCTGCAAAGCCACTAACTTTTGTATCATCAGCAAACTTGCCCTGTATGTTCTCATCTAAATCATTGATGTAGATGACAAACAGTAACCGGGCCCAGCACCGAACCCCGAGGCACACCACTAGTCACAGGCTTTCAGTCTGAGAAGCAACCTTCCCACCGTCACCCTCTGCTTCCTTGCATGGAGCCAATTTGCTATCCATTCATGCTTGAGTCCAGGACAGTCTCTGCAACAATGTAGGATGGTGTTTACAATCAGCTCCAACAACTGAACACATAACTGGTTACCTGTAACAGAACAACCAATGTTCAGTCTTGCAGCCTAGGATGGGCTCTAAGACATGCTCACCTGTTGTGGATTGCCTGGGGCAAGGGTCTGGATCTGTCCTTGTACCACTTGCGCTCCAGATACAGGCTGAGCCAAGCGAATATACTGCAGCTGTCCAGCATTTAACTGCACCTGAGGATAACAGAAGTAAACTTACAAAAGTAAAGATTATGAACAATTCAAGTTGTTTCTTTATATCAAATGCTAAAATCTCCAGCCACTCCTTTTGACCTTTGGTATAAGTTGCAAGCAGCAACTTCACCAAAGCAACAAGTGCAGAATATTATTTTGTTACATTCCAGGATCATTGTAGAGTCTAATAAAGCAGTAGTCAAACATTACCGGCAACTATAATTCTTTACTAGCCTGTCACCAATTAATCTACAATCTCATAAAGTTGTACATTTTCCTCATAACTTTCATTACTAAAGATAGTGACTTGCTTGCAGTGATTTAGTTTATGAAAATATCTCAAGACGCAAGGCCTCCTGTCTAAATGGTACATTTATGATGCATCCTATTTCATGGGCATTAACGTTTGTGGTCCCTTGGCAGCAACCGCAGGGCAGATAGATCTTGGTTTAATCCCATACGACGGCCATTGATGTATGAACATTGTCCATAAACAGCTTGGAGAATGGTCAACATTGGGAATCATAGCTGATTTGATCTGCCAAGATCAATTTTGAAATCCCAACCATTGCGTTTGGTGAATAAAATAGAAGCAGATTCTACTTTAAAAATGATAGAATCTAGAAAATGTGAGAATGCTCAAGGAGCTTGGTATTCAAAAAAACCCGACACTAGTGAGAAGGCAAATACATACTTTGCCTCGAATACACAGGGATTAAAGGTCAAAATGGTTGCAAAGGCGATGAAAGAAAAGGGAAACAGTAGTTTTAAAATGTTGCCTATCTCATTTAGTCCCATTTTTTTGCCTTTGGCCCATGTCACTCCAAACCTTTCCCATCCATGTATATGTCTAATGCCTTTTAAACATTGTAACTGTACCCACCCCCTGCTAGTTCCTCTGGAACTTGTCCACAGACCCAGTGGCGTTTGGGAAAAAGTTCCTCATCAGGTCCCTTAAATTATTCCCCTCGTACCTTAATCCTAGCAATCTAGTTTTTTGACTCCCTTACCCTGAGAAAGAGATTGAGCATTCATCTTACGACACAAGGTGCTGGAGTAACTCAGCAGGTCAGGCCTCTTATGCATTCATCTTATCTATGCCCCTCGTGATTTCATATACCTTTACCTTCCTACTTGGTGACTGAGTGGTAACCGTAGTTATACAAGAAAAACAGGCCTATCTCATCGCTCTTTATAACTCAAGCCCTCCAGTCACGGCAATATTCCTGTGAATCTTTTCAAATGTAATGACATTCTTTCTGTAGCTCGGTATTCAGAACCGCTCACACTGCTCCAAGTGCAGTTACACAAATATATTACACAGTTTTAATGTGATTGAAAGGTGTTGATTTTCAGAAATACCTGGGTGTACTAGTGGACGAATCACTGGAAATTATAATGCCAAAATGCTGGGGTAGCAAGCAATATGGAAGGCAAATAGAGTGTTTGTGTTTACTGCATGAGATATCAAGTACAAAGATTAAAATACATCTTACTGCAATTACGGCGCCCCAGAAGCCTGCACCTGGAATGCAATGCACAGGTTTGGTTAGCCCACCTACAGAAGGATATATTTTAATTGATGGAGCATAACGAAGATTCACAAAATCGTTTGTCGGGATAGGGGTTATCGCCCTCAGAGGGATTGAGGTTATACTCTCAAATCGAGAATGAGGTGGTCTCATCAAACACACACATTCATATAGGACCAGAATAGACGTGGGGTGGTGACATCTCTTCATGCTAGTGTCATGAATTAAGGGTTAAATAGTTTGTAAATAACAGATGAAAACATTTATGACTGAGAAGTCACTCAGGCCAGGATAAGGGGTCACAGCTTAAGGATAAGGGGGAAATCCTATAAAACCGAGATGAGAAGAACTTTTTTCACACAGAGAGTGGTGAATCTCTGGAACTCTCTGCCACAGAGGGTAGTCGAGGCCAGTTCATTGGCTATATTTAAGAGGGAGTTAGATGTGGCCCTTGTGGCTAAGGGGATCAGAGGGTATGGAGAGAAGGCAGGTACGGGATACGGAGTTGGAAGATCAGCCATGATCATATTGAATGGCGGTGCAGGATCGAAGGGCCGAATGGCCTACTCCTGCACCTAATTTCTATGTTTCTATGTTTCTATGTTAACCAATAGCGGAGCAAAATTCCCTTTACAAGAAGTGTACAGATTTAGTTACAGAATATATTCAGGACAGAGGTTGAAGGTAAGGGATTCAAAAAATATGGGGTTCGTATTAGAAAGAGGGAAAGGTTTAAAATCAGCATTGATCCTGAATGGTGAGGCAGTTGAAGGCTCACACGACCAACCTAGAGTAATGCTGTCAATATTGATACCCAAAAGATAGTTTACATTGAACGCCATCCACATGCATTCATTAGATTAACTGATAATTACAGTGCTATCCTGAAAATACACAATGGGCTGGAGGAACAAATCTTATAAATCTTACTGAGATTCAGAGCGATGGACAAGAGAATCGGTTATAAGGAGAGGCATTGCCTCAGGACAACTTTCACACTACCAGGATTTCCAAGAGGCATTTGCTAAAAGACGACTGCACAAGAAACTCCTCTCATCTGCGACTCCATCAATGCTCCACAGAACTTTAACCTTCAATTCAATCACAACATTTAGATTCTTCTAAATTTCAATGAGTGCACGTTGAACCTGCTCAATCATTCCCCAGATATAATCCTACATCCAGCAATCTTCTCTGCTCCAATACAGGTGTGTCTCTCTTTAATGAGGATCAAAACTGTACACCGGAGGCCAGGTGTGACCAGGCCAATGCACTGCAGAATCGTAACAAGAGTTCTCTACTCCCACACCCTTGCCATAAAGGTCAAATTCCATTTGCCTTCCTACTTCCTGTAGCTATGGCCAACAGGTGCTTCACGAATGAGAACACCCTGACAGTCATGTTCCATTTGATTAATATCATGCTTTTCCATTTTTTCGTATCAAAGTGAATAATCTAATTTCCCCAGCTCTCCAGATTTTTGTCGCATTTTGATTTTGCTTGGATGTCACTACTAATTGTAACATATAGCATTCACCCTCAATTGATATGACCAGAATTAAAGGGAATGGCTGCCCTGAAGGATTTGAATGAATAAGGTTAGTATATGAAACTAAGTATGTAACCTTCCCTTTATTTTATTTATAATATCCATAATGTTTGGAACAAAGACCCATCATTTATTTATCATTACTCCACAATTTGAGATTTGTAATAGAAAAAAAAAAAATCGCATGTGGGTAAAGTGCACATTGTCAGATTTTAATAACAGGTACCTCCTCATCCACCCTTCATCCTCAAAGTATCCCAATGTTTGTCAAACATTATTTCCTTAAAATTAAGTTATATTCTCTCTTCTTTATAACACTATCATTTTGTAGATAACCTGCTTCTTATAATGGATTATCAATGGTGTACAAGGTTAATGGCGCTGTTGTTTATCTTGCTTTTTGTCATTGTTCTTTTGAAAAGGAACGTTACATCTGCAGTTTTTCTAAGCTGCAGCAACCATGTCAGATTCTGGGAAACATTGGAAAATCACAACTAACGTAAAAATAATCTCTGCAGACACTCGTTTCAAGACCATAGTTCCATTTGCCACAATCAATATCTATTGATTTGAGTTTGTTCCATCTTTTCTCCCACCTTTTTTCATATACTTGAAGATAGGTGACAATAAATTATGCAAAGTCTCATTTCCTTATTTTCCATTATTAATTCCTGTGACATCTAAGGAATGAATGTTTCCTTTGGCTACCTTCATTTTTATATATTTGCACAAACTCCTTTTGTCTGTTTTATGTTTCTTACCGTCATAGTCTCAATTGATTTTCTCCTTCATTATCTTTTTACTCATCCTTTATTGGTTTTAATGTTTTCTCCCCAATCTAATCATATTATACATCTTTCTTTCCATCCTTAACTTTGGTTGAGAAGATTAATAGAATATGACTCCTCAGCGAATTGCAAAATATCCCCTTAAATCACAGCGCACATTTTGTCTTTATATTTTCCAATTCACCTTAGCCAACTCAATCTTCACACCAGAGTGAAAAGATTTGAACTTAAGACATTAATTTCAGACTCAAAAAACTATGGAGCAATAAACAGCTGGAGGAACTCAATGGGTCAAGCAGCATCTGTGGTGGCAAAGGGATTGCTGGTGTTTCACGTCGAGACGCTGCAAGAGGAGGATGAAAGGAAAAAAATACTTGCTACGGGAAAAGCAAGAAGGAAAAGTGGACAAAGGGAGAAACTGGGTGGGCTGGAAGGAGTGGGAAAGGGGCAGGGGTGAATGGAGGTGACTTGATATTTCAGAGTCAATTTTCTCACTGTCAAACTATTTCTCACTGCATCCTATCATGAAATAATCATTCTTCCTCAGGATCCTTCACTGAGAGTTCATTAATCCATCCTGTATCATTACACATGGCCAGGTTTAATTTATCCAGTTCTCTGCTTAGTTTCACAGCATATCTTTTGAAACTGTTCAGAATACGCCATCAACTTCTCTTCAACACCCCAATTGCAAATTTAGGTTGTCCAATCTATACAAGGATTAAAATTTTGATTATTGCAGTACCAGTCTTTGAAGCCCCCATTTCCCAATTTATATTCTGGGCTATAGGCTAGCCTCTGCTCGGGAGTCTACAGAGCAGTTAACTGGTTTTACTTCCCATGTTATTAGTCAACCAATTCTGCATCTATACTTTCAACTCAAGATATTTTCTCACACTGGTCCTGTATTAATAAGATGCTCAGATCATTTCTGTTGTTTATTCTTCAGAAAGATCACAGTGCTTGCTTTACCATTTGTTCAATATAACATTTTGTTCCACCCGTGTGGGAAGGAACTGCAGTTGCTGGTTTACACCGAGGATAAGACACAAAATGCTGGAGTAAGTCAGCAGGTTAGGCAGCACCTCTGGAGAAAAGGAATAGGTGACGTTTCAGGGTGAGACCTTTCTGAAGAAGAGTCTCAACCTGAAACGTTACCTATTCTTTTTCTCCACAGATACTGCCTGACCCGCTGAGTGACTGCAGCATTTTGTGTCTATTTCGTTCCAACTGTTGCTTTGTTAGTAAAAGAATTACTTCTGCAATCAAAAGGTTATAGGTTCAAATTGCATTTGAGACTGAAGAAAAAAGTCTAGCTGGAACACTTGGAAAGTCTGAAGAAGGGTCTCGACCCGAAACGTCACCTATTCCTTCGTTCCATAGATGCTGCCTCACCCGCTGAGTTTCTCCAGCATTTTTGTCTACCTTAGATTTTTCCAGCATCCGCAGTTCTTTCTTAAACAGGGAGTGCCACACTGACAGAGGCTCAAGATTTAGCTGGTCTGGTCATCTCCTTCATGAGGATTTAAAATAATCCATGAGATTATTCCAAAGAATACCAGGGAACTATCCTTATGTCCCATCCAAAACTTCCCTCAAATAATCTGGTGACTGACGTTGTTCGAGGGAGCACTCCACAGGTTGGCTACATCACCACCATGTTTACACTCCTTGAAAAGTGTTTCTATCATTGTAAAGATTATTCAAATTATATTTCTACTCTTAGTAAGTATTAAAATATAACTTCCTCATTTTACATTGTAATAAAGCTTTTTAATCTTTATTTTCTGTCAGAATTTACACATCCAAAATATATGTATTGCTTATTTCTTCTAGAGATTGTAAAGAATTTCCATTTATTTTTTTCATGCATTCCCGCAAGGGAGCTCAGTCAAAAACCTCAGAATGGCAGGAAAGTGGGGGTGGCGTTGAGAGTGAGGTTAGAACCCAGAAGAATAAACTATTCTGTCTACTGTTGCATCTCCTTCACCACTCTGGAAAATGACTAAAAGGTGCTTTCAGGCTTTGGGGCATCACCAAGTGACAGTGGAGAGCAGAATCTCATCTCCTGTACCTACAGCCTATCGCAAAACCTTCGTCCTGCTGTGCACATTTGGGGAAACAAAGAGTTTCCACAAATAATTGTATTTGATAACTTTACAAGTGGTTCCAAGGAGCTGTGCATACTGGTATCTGCTGGATCTCGCCGGTGTTGGTGATGATCTGCTGCATGACCTGCATGGTTTGCACCGAGTTGGTCTGAGCTGGCTGCGTTTGGTTCTGTGCAGGAACAAGCTGCACCTGCTGTCCATCGCCAACCTGCATCGTCACTGGGGCACTCTGCAACAAAGCAAAGCAGCAATTACTTTTCTGCTCAAAACCATGCACAACTTAGGAAGCAGTTTTAAAGTTTCTGTGTTCCCACAACATGTGCTATGACAGTGATACAAAATCTCCATGAAATATGCTCTGGACATTCCCACTGTGAACCTGGCCTGTTCTCCATCCCAGACACTCCATGCAAACACATGCATCTTGTATCACTCTGGTTCAGTGTCAGCAGTGGTTCAGACCCTGAAGGTGATAGAATACACGTTTAAGCCAAGTTACAGAAGCATTGGCACGAAAGTCAAGGCTGATATTCCAATGCAATACCCAAGGAAGTACTGTGCTGTTAGAGAGGATGAGATACCTAACCAAGGGCCCAGCTAATCTCAGGAGAATGCAAGCTTCCATGGAGTAGTGAGCAATCTTTATCTCTCAACCAAAAATCACTTGAGTGCATTGTGGTTATTGTCACTTTTTTGTGTGAGCTTGGTACAACTAACCACACTTACTAACGTTAAAGGCAGCACCAAGGCACAGCTGGGAGAGCTGCTGCATCACAGCTTCCGGAAACCTGTGTTCAACCCTGACCTCAGGTGCTGTCCGTATGGAGTTTGCACATTCTCCATGATCGCATGAGTTTCCTCCCACGTCCCCAAAATGTGTGGGGTTTGTAGGTTAATTGGCCCTCTGTAAATTGCCCCTAATGTGTAGGGAGTCTATGAGAATGTGGGATAACATAGAACTAGTGTGAACGGGTGATCGATGGTCGGAGTGGACTCGGTGAGTCGAAGGGCCTGTTTCCATGCTGTATCTTGTAAACAATCAATTCCTACATATTTAAAAGGTGGTTGAATGAGATGCAATTACTACATTTAAGAGACATTGAGACATACTTTTAACTAGACAAGGCACTGAAGGATACAATCGTAAATGCTGGGCAATGTACTCTGCATGTACTCGCTAGAATTTAGAAGATTGAGGGGGGATCTTATAGAAAATTACAAAATTCTTAAGGGGTTGGACAGGTTAGATGCATGAAGATTGTTCCCGATGTTGGGGAAGTCCAGAACAAGGACAGTTTAAGGATAAGGGGGAAGTCCAGAACAAGCACAGTTTAAGGATAAGGGGGAAGTCTTTTAGGACCGAGATGAGAAAAACATTTTTCACGCTGAGTGTGGTGAATCTCTGGAATTCTCTGCCACAGAAGGCAGTTGAGGCCAGTTCATTGGCTATATTTAAGAGGGAGTTAGATGTGGCCCTTGTGGCTAAAGGGATCAGGGGGTATGGGGAGAAGGCAGGTACGGGATACTGAGTTGGATGGGCAAGAAACGGTGGGGTCCTTTTTTCTTGTTGCACAATTGTTTGATCATGCTGTAAACCATTTTCCACACAAAAAATACAAACAAAATCTATAAACAGAATTATTTTCAAGTCTGGGGGATCTGGCAGGTAGCCGCTGGAATTCAGGGCTTTGTTTTCATACATCAGCTGAGATAAAACATTGGCCAGGACTGGTTAGACTCTGCACCCATCAGCATGCACAGGTTCCATTTGAGCAGACTGGATTTTCCTGAAGTGCCGAGGGCTATTGACAATCAGTGAATAGAGCAAAACTGCATTCAGTAATTAATCTGACAATGCAATTGACAAGGGGGCCAGAGGTAAAATGAGAGCATATCATCATCGGGATAAATCCTTGAAAACAACAACACTGCTGGCATGGACACAAAGTGCTGGAGGAACTCAGCATCTCTGGAGAACATGGACAGGTGATGTTTCAGACCAGGACCCTTCTTCACTCTGCTTCACCTTCTCCAGAGATGCTGCCTGACTCGCTGAGTTACCCCAGCACCATGGGTCCTTTTTTGTAAACCGGCTTCTGTAGTTCTTTGTTTCTACACGGCAGGCATAATGATTTGAATGGGTTTGTTATAGTTCTGACAGTTGTGATATCCAAGTCTACCGACACGACGAGCAGAGATCAGGCCTTTTTGCGCAATTCTACTTGAAGGCAATAAAGGAGTTTTACATGCACAGGTTGGAAGCCCAGTCAGGCAATCTAATTTGACCAGATATTAGCCAGCCATGATCATATTGAATGGCGGTGCAGGCTCGAAGGGCCTACTCCTGCACCTAATTTCTATACTCAAAAACAAAGTACTAGAGATGGTGAAATTTTGATTTTTAAATGAATTGATGGATGCGGGATTAGTAAAGGAATAGGGTATCAAAGCAAAGCGATGGGCAAATCCTATTTGCATATTTTTGTTCTTAAAACAGAAAATGCTGAAAATATTTAAATCAGGCAGCATCTCTGGAGAGATGCTCATCAAAAGGCCACTGAACTGAAACAAGGTTTTAATGAAACATCATCAAGGCAAGACATTAACACCATTTGTCTCTCTGCGGGTGCTGCCTGACCTGCTGTGCATTTCAGCATGCTCTGGTTTTATGTCAATGAGCAACTTGGTTCCAAGTCAAACATACAGTAGGATTCGCATTTATTTGCTGGCTCTGTCATCCATTGGCTGTAAAATTCTTCACTTTTGCAAGATTACCAAAATGTAATTGAAAATGTTAGTTTCTTCAAATTAGATGATTTAAATTTGGTAATGCTTTCCCCAAAGTGCTGATTACTGTCGATTAGATTGTATGGAAATGCCTGCGTGGTTCTGGTATTAGCTGAGAGTTCTGAGATATGACTCCATTGTAAAACCAGGACTAACAAGGGCCCTGAAAGCATCTGTACTTTCTCCAATATGTGCAGCTTGGCACGTAATCTTAAGGAACACAGTCTGCTAAAAGGCGTTGGAAATTATGCTGCTCTTTCTTACACTTCGAGGCACATTGTTTCACCGCATTGCCAAGGTGGTCATCAATTGGTGGCTGTCAATCTAACATAGACAACCAGAAATACACATTTTTGCTTTTAGAGCTATCACCCCATCAGCCTAAATCTCAGTCCAATATCATACACTACATTGAACAATATGGCAGCAGCATTTTGCATGCATATGCATTTCCATTCACAGGATCAATTTCAGAATACATTTTATTGCACAAGACATTAGGGCAGGTAATCAAAAGTTAAGAGTGCACCTTCTAAGGAGTGTCTTCAAGAGAGATAGAGTTTAGGAAAGGAATTCAAGATGCGAGATAAGCAGAGAATTCACGTGTGAATTCACAATTTTTGTGATGTGAACAAAAAGACAAGTCCTTGCACAAACACCGAGTACACATGCTGCGTCCCCACTGTCACAAATTACCGTGATTGCTGTTGCTGCCGTCTGCGACTGTGCGACCTGCACTTGCTGCAGTTGTTGGACAGTGGCTCCCTGCACCTGTAGATGCAACATTTCCAATTACACAATGCTGCAATTCCAATGCACGCTACCAGCATATCTAATCAGTAACACACGGCATAGTATTCTGTTCCATTAGAGCAGGGGTCGGAAACCTTGTTGTGCATAGGGGGCCGGGTCCCATGTCTGTGAACGGTTGGAGGGCCACATCTGTCGCCATAGTTAATAACCTTTGACATATTTATATATTTAAGAAATATGATGTCTGCTGAACATAGGAATTAGTTTGAGACACTGGTATTGAAACAACCCTCATGATCAACTTCGCGTTTATTGTCACTTAACCAGGGGGAGCGAGGGAGGGAGCATGCCCGGAATGGAGCAGCCAGCCTTCTGCCCAGTTGCTACCCTCCAACCACCACCTCCACCAGTTGCGCCTGTGCCAAAGGACACCATGGCTAGCTGGCGGGCCAGCAGAAGGCGCTGAGGTAGTGGCCGGTTCCGCTGTATATTCCCGCTCGCAACCGCCCGAGCTACTGAGTGAATGAATGTGTTGTATGATCCCCGATCCCCGATCCCCACCTTCTCAACGCTCCTGCCTTCCCTGCAACTTTACCACTGGCGACCCAGCCAAGTTTGCTATTTTGTGCAGCCCAGGCAGTGCTGACCCGGGCCAGACTCCCCACATGCTGTGGAAAGGAACTCTCCTCCCCTTCGGATTTCGGGTTACAAGGCGCAGTCAGCCCTGGGGCCGTAAGTTGCCGACCCCTGCATTAGAGCAAGGATCAAATATGCTGATGTAACATGCTGCCGTGACCTGTAAATTACTGGGCTTACTATAAGGGGCGTTGCAAGAATTAACATTTAGAGTTCTTTGCATGTGGCATTATTATGAATTGAAAAAATGAAGAGCTACCAAAATTAAATTCTGAACCATATTTTGAAAGACATATTGAGCCAAAGAAAAATGTTGTGCATTCATATACTTGCTATGGTTTTAACCTCAACTATACAGTATATTCAAATGGCAAAGAGAGTTCCTGCTGCTCAGCGAAAAACACAGACAATTAAACTTGCTCTTTGCTGGGCTCCAAAGTTTAGCAAATAGAATGAATCCAAGGTCTTAGATCAAGCCAGAGAATCAAAGGTCACTGAATCTCCCTTGAGACAAGAACTTACATTTAATATTCATGAATAAAGACGCTATGGGTTCTTGGTGAGCTGAGGAATTCGATTATAAGTGGGAAAATTTTGGATACCAAAAAGTCTTATGCTGCTTCTTGAAGCCTCCGTGCTTCCTACCTGGCCCTGCTGTGCCTGTCCAATGATGATCTGACTTGGCTGAATGGCTGAGCCACCAGAAGCCTGAGCTTGTTGTTGCCCCTGTACCTGCACTGTGGTGGGCTGCTGGGCCAACGTGAAATAGTACTGCACTTGCTCAGAGCTTGGAACTGCCTGGCGGACTTCCTCCTGTGAGACAAAAAAACAAAAAAGTACACTTGATTGATGCAAGAATATTTGCTACCATTGTTCAAGACATTGCCATTGAAATGAAAGGCATTTTATTCTACAATTAAATATAAAATTAAGCATATTACTAACTGTCCTTTTCAGCTAGACAATCTCACATACCTGAAGGTGGTAGTGGGATATGGCAGCGATACCCACATCATGGATTATGCCCCCAATATGGTGCACAAGCACAAAGCGCTAGAGTAACTCAACGGGTCAGGTGGCATCTCTGGAAAACATGGTCAGGTGATATTTTGGGACCCTTCTTCAGACATCAAGATGTGAAGGGCCTCAATGTAAAATGTCAACTATCCTTGTCCTTCATAGATGCTGCCTAGCCCACTGTTACTCCAGCCCTTTGTGTTTTATTCTGGATGCCAGCATCTGCAGTTTTGTGTATTTCCAAGAGCATCAGCAGATCAAACCAGCCATTCCTCATTCTCCAACAAACAGATCTTGGCTTCATCACTTGTGGTAACTGGCTGGCATTAAGCATTGGATTCTCTCCCAGGCAGTACCAAATAGGGAAAATGGTGGCTCAGAGGCAGAATAACTGTGTGCTCGCTGGATACTGTTTACTCTTCACTCACCTGCTTCCAGGCCGTTTGTGCATTTTCCTTCTTGTGATATTGCCAGCACACAGTGATATGATAGTGCACACTCTCTTCCTGCCAACTCCACCCACACCAGCAGGTGCCTGTGTTAATCCTGAAATGTGATTTTAACGCATGCAGATGTCCTTTAAATCCTTTAGATGTCCAAGGTTATTTTGGTGCCCACTTGCAAGATCAAAACCACTAGTTAATATAGTTCCTTCTTTGAGGGAGATCCAGAGAATGAACACACAGTGCAGGAGGGATCTGGTTTTGATTATTGGTCTCTTAATTTTCAGCCTTTTGCAGCATTTGGATGCTTTTATTGGTAATCAATTAAGCCATTTATTCATATTGTGTCATCAGTTTTAACAGATACTTCCAACATGGACAGGCTTTCTCCCTACCCCGTTATGCTTGGTGCTTCTGTCAGTGGAAGGTAACAGACCCCCTACCAGATAGAGTACAATCCATGTGTTCTCTTTGATGGCTTGTTGCTGCTCAGTCTGTGGCAGAATGAGCAAACATCCTTCTCCCAGCTCGCTCAGCTCACAGCTGAGAGTGTAGGATGTTTACACACTAGACCACAGTGTCGGGATGGTGATTCCTCTGCACCAATATTAAAGCTTCAAATGAGAGCGAGAAGAAAGGAGATTACACAACCGGAAACAAAAAACAGTGCATGCAGTTCAGTGAATGAAAGGAAAGGCACTCAAGGCATTCAATGGCACTCGTTTCCAGGCAAAGGAACACTGACACAAATTTCTTAACCTCAGTAGATTGCTTCATCCCACTTTTCATGCAATTACACCAGTTTCTGTTATGATTTGAATTTCTAGTATATTTTTGCTGGTACTTCACAAAAACAATATCACAGATGGGATTAAAAAGATACATAATTTTTGCCAAATTCTGATGTATTCATGCCACTATAATTGTTTATAACATTCAGTGCACAAACACCCCTGGAAGCAGTAGCCTTCCCTCTGACCATGGCTAAGAGATCATGTCCCCCCCCCCCACTACAAAGATTTAAACTTAAATTTTTTTATTTTTTTTTTATTGTGATCGTCAGTATTTAAAAAAATATACCGCATGGAAACAGGCACGACAATTGATCACACATTCATACTAGTTCCACTTTATCCTACTTTTGCATCCACTCCCTACACACTAGGGGCAATTTACAGAAACTGATTAACCTACAACCTCACGTCTTTGGGATATGGGAGGAAACCGGAGCACCCGGAGGAAACCTGCGAGAACGTGCAAGTCCACACAGGCAGCATCAAGGTCAGGATTGATCCTGGGTCTCTGATGCTGTGAGGCAGCAGGTCTACCAGCTGTGCCACCCTGCTGCCCTTGGCGGGTATGCTTGTGGTGAGCTGCAGGACCTGTATAATGCAGGATCGTCAGAAATGCCTAATAATGCTCTCAAATAGATAAGGATCCCATAACATTATTTCAAAGAGGAGCAAAGTCCCAGGACACAATTTCAAACGTGATCAGTGCCCTGGTCATGTTTATCCTACAACTAACATCACAGAAGCATGTTGATTATTACCACACAGCTGCCATAGAGTTTGCGATATATAAACTGGATGCCATATTTTAGACACTGCCACACTGACTACAGAGCAAAGTGCTCCATTGGCTGCAAAACACTTAAATACATACAGTGCCCTCCATAATGTTTGAGACAAAGACCCATCATTTATTTATTTGCCTCTGCGCTACACAATTTGAGATTTGTAATAGAAAAAAAATCACATGTGGTTAAAGTGCACATTGTCGGATTTTAATAAAGGCCATTTTTATACATTTCGGTTTCACCATGTAGAAAATACAGCTGTGTTTATACATAGTCCACCTGTTTCAGGACACCATAATGTTTGGGACATAAACATCATGTCTTTGTCCCAAACATTATGGAGGGCACTGAAAATCCATGATGACTTGGACCGATCCTGTTCCTGCTATCCAAATGCTATCCTATTACATCTTTGATGATTGACTCCAGCATCTTCCCCACCACCGATGTCAGGCTAATCGGTCTTTAATTCCCTGCTTTCTCTCTCCCTCCTTTCTAGAAAAGTGGGATAACATTAACTACCCTCTAATCCACAGGAACGGATCCAGAATCTTTTGAACATTGGAAAATGATCATCAATGTGCCCACGATTTCTAGAGCAACCCCCTTGAATACCATGGGATGCAGACCATCAGGCCCTAGGGATTTATCAACCTTCAGTCCCATCAGTCTACCCAACACCATTTCCTTACTAATGTGAATTTCCTTCAGTTCCTCCATCACCCTAGGTCCTCTGTCCCCTAGTACAGCTGGGAGATTATTTGTGTCTTCCTTAATGAAGACAGAACCAAAGTACCTGTTCAACTCGTCTGCTGTTTCCTTGTTCCCCATAATAAATTCACCTGTTTTTCTCGTCGAGGGACCCACATTTGTCTTAACTATTTTTTTTCTGTTCACATACCTCAAGAAACTTTTACTATCCTCCTTTATATTCATGGCTAGCTTACATTCATACTTCATCTCTTCTTCCCGTATTGCCTTTTTAGTTACCTTCTGTTGATCTTTAAAAGTTGCCCAATCTTCTGGCTTCCCGCTCATCTTTGCTATGTTATACATCTTCTCTTTTATTTTTATACAGTCCTTGACTTCCCTTGTCAGCCACGGTCACCTCTTACTCCCCTTAGAATCTTTCTTCCTCTTTGGAATGAAATGATCCTGCATCTTCTGGATTATTCCCAGAAACACCTGTTCCATTGCTGTTCCACCGCCATCCCTTGGAGCTTCTGAAGCTACAAAAAATGCCACAGAAATTCAAGTCTGACTTCCTTCAATTCATGAATTTCCCTGAAGCCTGCTTGCTAAAAAATAACTTCAAGTAGACAACCTCACATTTTCTTCTGTTGCAAGCACTTTCGTTCTTCAACAAACCCCAAGCAGCCAACAAATGTGCAGGCAGGCAGATGTTAGGTGTCTACATGAAAGCTGCGGCAACAGGCAAACCCTGTACTGCATCTCACATCAGCAAATGGGTGTTACAGCAGTCTGGCTGCAGCATGCCCACCACTGTCTCACCTGGAATCAGTTCCCAGCACGGGCCAGTGAGTCTGTCTCTGAACAGCAACATGCCCTACAAATATCAGTAATCACTGGGAAGATCGGCAGCACCAGCGAGCCAATTAGTCTGAAGGGTCTCAACGGAATGCAAGTTGGTGGCGACTCTTTTCTGAGGAGGATCTACAATCGTACTATATGATCACTCTGCACTTTCAAATTTATTTTATAACTATATTCTGCACTCTCTTATCCCCTTTGCTCTACCTATTGTACTCGAGTTTGAATGTATTTATGTATAGTATTATCTAACCAGATTATATAGCATTCAAAACAAATCTTTTCAAAGTACCTTTGTACACGTGAAACCGATCGAAACATCGCCTGTCCATTCCCTCCACAGATACTGCCTGAACCCACCCTCCCCGATTTCCTCCAGCACTGTGTGTTTTGCTCGATTCCAGTATCGGCAGTTCAGTGCGCCTTGATCCAGACTTCTGTTCACTGAACTGATACCCTGCACTTCTGATTTTGTACCTTAGTGTCAAAGCATGAGAAAGATGCTGTCATTCTACAGTTACCATTTCTTTCAACCTCATCTTCAGATAGGTCAGGTGCACGACCATCAAGATTCATATTATACGCCAGCGAATGAAAATTTGGCAAGAAACCACAAGCCATTCACCCGTACATCCCCATTAGATACACTGCTGTCATCGTATTGTGGGACATACACACAGTCTTAGACCTCATTTCACAATAATGCTTATGCCTTAGAATCTAACAGATCTTGTTTTCAAAATAAAAACTTGTCGAGCAACGTATCAACAATATTAAGAACATGCTGCAACATCTGGAGAAGTATTACAAAAGAGTTGATGAGATCTGGGGAAAAAATAACCAAATTGGCATGCCACTAACAAATAGGATAAGACTGTGTTACAAATTTCCCCACATACAAAGTGCTGAGAAAAGGGAAGGAAGATTGGTTCAGGGAGTGGCAATGATTGAGATGACTGGAGTGGTGTAGAGAGAAAATGCCCTTAAGGTGGAGATCATTCAGATGCAATGAAAATAAATTCCCACGAGGGTGGAACCTGTGTGGCAATTCTTGCCAAAGCAACCTGGATAATCAAAACAATAAGGGTGAATTAGAACAGAAACAAAATAAAGCATAAGACGACATCAGATTGATAACTCAAGTTCAAAACAGATTAATTAAAGAAAGTTTCAGAGGGAGTTTCCACTCTGACTCCATGAGCTGTCCTCGATGGAAAAAGAGGAAGTTCATGGCACATCTAATATTTAATATCTCCATGGGACTATAGAGCAAAACTGTTTCTATTGATAGAAGATTAAGAATCAGACAATATAAAACAAAATAATCATATTTTAACAACAATTTAAAAGGAAGTTAGATCATCGCAAGAATTGAAAATATTCCAGTGCTATGAGGAGAAGTCAATATATAGGATGATCAAGAAACTGCAGATGCTGGAATCTTGAGTAAAAGAATGCGCTGAAGGAACTCAACGGGTCAGGAAGCATCAGTGGAAGGAATGGATGGGCAACGCTTCGGTTCAGGATACTTCTGAGCAGTTGCCCCCTCAATGGCAATATCTCTTAGTTGTTTAATTTTGTGATCTACTGAGACAGTGCAACCAAGTATGCACAAATGTAGAGTTAGAGAAATGGCAGAGATGGCGTGTGACTCATTTCACATCAGCAACATTTTATTTCGCAAATCCTACTGTGTTTACGGTCAGGCAAGAAAAACAGAAAGATAACCAAATTTGAGGAAGGACATTCTTGCTATTGAGGGAGTGCAGCGTAGGTTCCCGAGGTTAATTCCTGGGATGGCGGGACTATCAAATAATGAAAGATTGGAGCGACTGGGCTTATATTCACTGGAATTTAGAAGGATGAGAGGACACTTACGGAAACATATAAAATTATTAAGGGATTGGACTCACTGGATGCAGAAAATATGCTCCAGATGTTGGGGGAGTCCAGAACCAGGGGCCGCAGTTTAAGAATAAGTGGTAGGCCATTTAGAACTGAGATGAGGAAAAAATTCACACACAGAGTTGCGAATTTGTGGAATTCTCTGCCTCAGAAGGCAGGGGAGGCCGATTCACTGGATGCATTCAAAAAAGAGATAGATAGAGCTCTTAGGGCTAGGGGAATCAGGGGGTATGGGGAGAAGGCAGGAAAGGGGGTACTGATTGTGGATGATCAGCCACGATCACATTGAATGGCGGTGCTGGCTCGAAGGGCCGAATGGCCTACTCCTGCACCTATTGTCTATGTATCTATAACCAGCAGTATAGGCAAATCTTCTGAACTTGTGGTAGTGAACCACAGGCGCCATTTATTATACATAGGTGCTCAGTGCCACATTTCTACTTTTGGCAAATTATTAGAACTGAAGTATTAGAGAGAACTGCCGAGGTGTTGAATCATGATATGTAGTGGAGTCTGTGGGCCCAAGTACTGGTACCCAATTTAATAGGCGTGAACAACAAAACTCAGTTCTGTTGTTCACAAAACGCCCCACACTCTGTCTATGCTCAAAGGAATCTTATCTAAAATTGGAAACCGACAAGAACATTACAGTAACAATTAATGGATAGCAAATGCACCTGAATTATGGAGCAAAGCCCTACACATGGATCACTGATACGTTGGTATACAAGTGTTTACCATTGAATGGACACACACACACACACACACACACACGTGACTCATTGCATTGAGAATCTTAGCTGTATCTGGAAGCAAGCAGAACACAAAGTGTTGGAATAACTCAGTGTTTAAGAAGGAACTGCAGATGCTGGAAAAATCGAAGGGAGATAAAAATGCTGGAGAAACTCAGCAACTGAGGCAGCATCTATGGAGCGAAGGAAATTTTGACATTTTGGGTGGAGACCCTTCTTCAGACTCAGTGGGTCAGGCGAGAGAATTGGGGAGAATTGGGGGAGGACACAAAATGCTGGAGTAACTCAACGGGACAGGCAGCATCTCTGGAGAAAAGGAATGAGCGACATTTCAGGTCGGGACCGTTCTCAGACTCATTCTCCCATTCACAGATTTCAAAATGAAATATGTAGAATCAACTCATCAGCTAGACTAGTGATACAAATGCCAAACACTGTAAAAGGCCCCACATATAGAGGTGTACAAAGTGAACTAGTGTCGGCACTGGGAAATGAGGTGAGGTAGTGGAGGAGAAAGGGAAAAGACAAATGCTTATTGAACCTGTGCTAAGTTGGAGTTTTTCACTATTGGACCTCGGAAATAGTCAGCTTTCCTGTAGATGACAAAGGTCGGGAAGCAGGTTCTGCGGCCAGGTAACTCCTGAGCACCAAGGATTCACTGAAGCAATCAGCAGCCAACAGCTGCAAACATCTGACTGAAAGCCCTTCAATTGCTGCACAGCTTCCAGTCAAGGATGTTTACAACAGTATCAACTGCCAGTAACCACCTCCATCAAGACCAAAAAGACCAATAAACCAAGATGTAGACCTAGAATCACTAAATTGCATTTGATCAGAACAAATCAAGAACTGATCAATCTGATGCTCCGGTTTCCTCCCTCATCCCAGACTTGCGGGTTTGTCGGCCTCTGTGAATTGCCTCCTGGGTGTGGGGACTGGATGCGAAACCGGGATATCATAGAACTAGTGTGAATGGGTGATCGATGGTCAACGTGGATCTAGTGGGCCAAAGGGCATGGCTCCATGCTACGTCTCTAAACTAACCCATTGCAGAGATTAGTTAAGACCAAAATTGGACCCTTGAATACTGAAGCAGGTGAATTTAGGTGGGAGAGAGAAAACAGGCAAATATAGACGAATTAGCCTGACATCGGTGGTGGGGAAGATGCTGGAGTCAATTATAAAAGACGAAAAAGCGGAATATTTGGAGATGAGGAAACCTTTTCCCCCAGAGAGTTGTGAATCTGTGGAATTCGCTGCCTCAGAAGGCAGTGGAGGCCAATTCTCTGGATGCTTTCAAGAGAGTTAGATGGAGCTCTTAAAGATAGGGTGAGATGGTGAGATGGCAGGAACAGGGGACTGAATGTGGATGATCAGCCATGATCACAGTGAATGGCGGTGCTGGCTCAAAGGGCCGAGTGGCCTACTCCTGCACCTATTGTCTATTGTGAGGCAGCGAACAAGGCAACCACTGTTAGACATCCACCAAAGTCATTCAATAACCCAGCAGTTATAAATAACCCAGCAGTTTCAGGGACCAGAACCACAAAACCACCTCAAAAGATAGTTCCAGATTTCTGTGGTAGCTAGGTCTAGAAAGTTATGCCGTTAATCACAGCAGAAAGCAAGAGTGGCCAAACTACAGCTTGCAAGCTGCATGTGACTCTTTTACAGATCAAGTGCTGCTCTCAGAGATTAGTGGCAAACATGGTAGGTTCCTCAGGAAGTGGAGTAGGGTGCTAGAATGCACAGTGCACTTTGCTCTCCAATCTCAGCAGAATTGCCAGAACATACTCAGCATGAAGTTTCACAAGAACACGACTTCAGATGACATTTGGCCATTTTGCTGAATGTGTTTGTGATTTGCCTGCAGAACGTTTCCGAGGAGGTTAGGGCCTGTGAATTACAGGATGTATTCATAAGATTTAACTTGTCAGTAGCCCTACATTTATGAGGTACTAACAATGGCATCATCGAATTGCAGGAAATGCAGCCCAGGCAAAAGAATACATTAAGCAAGATTTTACATTCACTGTTGAAGATGGAGAACTGCTGTGCCCTATTTGCAAAATACTGCTTACCAAATGCAACACTAGTAAACTGAAACATCACCATGAAACAAATGATAACTTCAGGAGGAGGAAAATAAAACTACCTTAAAAACACGCCAAACAGCCAACAGCAGGTTTCTGAATGAAGTTGTAGAACAACAGAAGCCACTTTTGTTAGTTCACGAAATATTCTATGTGCTGAATGCTGTTATTCTAACACAGAGTGTATTAAGAAGAGATGAAATTTTATATCTGAATGACAAAGAACTTTAGAAATGAATGAAGTTTTTGTAGAACATTAGAGAACCTACCAAAGGCATGCTAATGTCACGAGCTGGATGCAAAATGATTGCATTCTTTGATGTTTGGGCTCGCTCTCCAGGAACCCACTCAAAGAAAAAACACATATTGGCCAGCTATATGTCCACAGATGAAACAGCGAGAGAAGAAATTATGGACCTCGTGTTGCTGATAGATCAAACAACGGTGCTGATATAAAGAAAACAGCTATGTAACACCGGAAAGCAGCACTGCACAGGCAACCTTCCAGCTTTGCAGTGGGTGAATTATCCACAAAGGTAGGACAAAAGATTCTTTGATTCTTGAAACAATACTGAATTTCTTCCAGCTCATTATATCTTTCATCAAGACTAAATACAAAAATAATCTGAGAAATCAGCAATTTCTTCTGATCAAATGGGAACAGAAAAAAAAAATAGAATTGAAGACAAATCAGGCTTCTCACAATACTCCATTGTAATGGTGGTATCTGCCAGCAATGTCCTAAATGTATTGTTGGAGACTTCAGCAATGTCCTTACAGAAACCTCGTTGATGAATAATGGATGCAGAGTCTAATAATATTTACTAATATTATCTCACATCTGGAAATGCATAATTGAGCACCTGAGGGATGGATAAGATTAGATGTTATTGAAACAGTCTTCAGCTTTCCAAAGTTTTAGTTCCGTAAATAGTGTCAGTCATACAGCATGGAAATAGGCTCTGCGGCCCAACTTGCACATGCTGACCAAGATGCCCCATCTACACCTGTCCCAGCTTCCTGCGTAAGGCCCATATCCCTCTAAACCTTTCCTATCCATGTACTTGTCCAAATGTCTTTTAAATGTTGTTGCCTTCACCAACTATCTCCTCTAGCAGCTCGTTCCCTATAACCACCACCCTCTGTATTAAAAAGTTGTCCCTCAGCGTCCTATTAAATCTTTCCCCTCTCACCTTAAATCTATGTCCTCTGGTTCTTGATTCCCCAGCTGTGAGCAAAAGACACTCTACATTCACTCTATCTATTCCCCTTGTGACCTTACACACCTTTGTAAGACCCCCCCCCCCCCCCTCATTCTCCTGTGCTCCAAGGAATAAAGTCCTAGCCTGCTCAACATCTTCAAATAGATCAGGCCCTTAAGTCCTGGCAACATCCTTGTAAATCTTCTCTATACTCTTTCCAGTTCAACAACATTATTTCTACAGCAGAGTGATCAGAACTGAGCACAATACTCTAAATGTGACCTCACCAATGTATTGTACAACTGTAACATAATCTCCCAACTTCTTAACTCAATATGGGAGGCACGGTGGCGTAGCAGTAGAGCTATCGCCTTACAGTGCCAGAGACCCGGGTTCGATCCTGACTACGGGTGTTTGTTTGTACGGAGTTTGTACGTTCTCCCCATGACCCGTGTGGGTTTTCTCCGAGATCTTCAGTCCCCAGTGTGTCTAGTAGTGTTAATGTGCAGGGACCGCTGGTCGGTGCTGCCTTGATGGGCCAAAGGGCCTGTTTCCGCACTGTATCTTTAAACTAAACTAATATCCTGACTGGTGAAAGCCAATGCACCAAAACTCTTCCTGATCATCCTATCTACCCATGTGCCACTTTCAAGGAACTATGAAAACCTCGCACTTATCTGCATTAAACTCCATCAACCATTCCTTCGTCCACATGCCAAAGATCATGATCCTGTTGTGATTTTTAATAACCATCTTCATTATCTGTGCTGCCACCCACTTTAGTGTCATCTACAAACTTACTAATCATGCCTTTAAAGTCTCATCAAAATCATTAATATAAACCACAAACTGCAAAGGGCCGAGCACCAATCACTGATGCACACCACTTGTCACAGGCCTCCAGTACAATAAAATAACCTTCCACTATCATCTCCCATGAAGACAATTATCTGTCCAGTTAGCTAGCTCTCCCCGAGCTAAAGACAGTAATCATATTGATCATCTCAAAAGAGTACACGCATGACCAAAAAGCGAAATAGAAGATGATAAAGTCAAGGTATACAGAAATGACAAGGAATGGTTGACGATTTTCAATGCAGTTATGAAGAGCTACAGAAAAGGGAGATTAAGATTTGTGGCACCAAGTGTTGTGAAAATACCAAAATAGCTGCAGAAATAACTATCATAGAAACAGAAACAGTGGAATCTTGGGAGAATCAGATTAAAGATAGTGCTTAAAATCATTCAAATTCTGGAAAAGTTTCACGAAAGAAGTCACGCCATTCAGTGCTGCTAATTTCATAAGTTGGCCCATCAAGTAAGTCTGCTTTGCCATTCAACCATGGCCGATCTATCTTTCCCTCAACACTATTCTCCTGCCTTCTCCCCATAACCTTTGACACCCTTACCAATTAAGAATTTGTCAATCTCTACTCAATGACTGCCTCCACAGCTGTGAATTCCACAGGTTCACCACCCTTAAATTCCTGCTCATCTCCTTTCTAACGGTACGTCATTTTATTCTGAGGCTGTGTCCTCTGATCCTCGACTCTCCCACGAGTGGAAATATCCTCGCCACATCCACTCTATTCAGGCCTTACACTATTCGCGAAGTATCAAGGATGCCCCCCTTCATCCTTCTAAACTCCAGCGAGTACAGACTTGGTGCTGTCAAAATACGTTAACCCAATCATCCCCGGGATCATTCTCATAAATTTCCTCTGGACCCTCTCTAATGCCAGCACATCCCTCCTCAGATAAGGGCCCCAGCGCTCACATATGCTTTCCAGTTGAAATGCAATATATTGATTTGACCCATTTTACCTAACAATATGTCATGCGAACCTCATAAAATTAACCCACATCTCCGCTATGACAAAATATCAACCAGTTTACCAAACACCAACTAATAGGAAAGATACTCAACCGGCATCCGTCCCCAGCATTAATTAGCTATAATGAATTAAATACATGTTTGGTATTTCTCTTTTTAAAATGTAAAATATTACTAATAAAAATATAAAAGATGCCTCAATTTTCTGAATATTAGCACATGCAGCACCAATAAGTTTGGCTAGATCAGCATGCAAAGTGTAAAGCTAGATAGAACGTGATAAAATAACATTAAGATGTGGTGTACTGCATAGCAGTCTTAAACAAGTATGCAATCAAGATTTAATTAAAAACTCATCACTGTGCACAGGCTGAATCTTTAAGTGCTATGTGACACTGGTATTCTTACAATCTCGTTAAAATCAAAATCTCTCCTCCGCAATGGACTGTTTCAGTTCAATACCACAAATCAGTCAGGCAATAAACAACAAGCCGCAACTCCCTTTCTGGACCGCCACGGCAAGAACATGTGCGAGAAAGCAGCTCGTTTCACACAATCGGTAATGCTTGAGTTTCTTAGGGAAGCCAGCGGCCTGAAACAAGGGTATTCAGAGACTTTTAGTGACAAGGTAACATAAACATCTAACTGAAAGCCGTACTTATCACATCAAGCTTTCAGTTAAAGATGTTTACATGACCTCTGCACTAGTTTGCATGTTATGTCCCAAGGAGCAAACGGACAGCACGGTTTTAAAACCAAACAGTTGAACGTATTAGATTTACATATTTCTTCTAAATGCCCTTCTTAGTCTACACCCACTGAAATAGAGACAGCATCTGAAACACAGAGAGCCAGTCAGTACCTGGTGTGAAAGTCCACTGACTGTCAGGCACACTGAAGGACTACATGGCCACGGATTTATAGCTTGTGTTCCTTTCAGCGAGATTTACTTTGTTTGAAGCACACTGTGCATAAGAATAATAAAAGCCGCACGACTAAAGCAAACACACTGTGGACTTTGTTTGGAACAGATCCTCTTAAACTTATTAGGATCTTAAGAACATTGCAAGTGACTGGCAAGGACTGCTAAATTCTAATCAGCTGTTAAATAACATTAATAAGGTTTGTGAAAAAAAAAAAAATGGTGAGCATGACACCTAGGCATTGCCACAATACTTTACACTAGCACCTGATGTACTGGGACAGCATTTTCCAGCCAGTACTAACATCCATATTGTCATACTTGACGAAAGGGATATGCAGCTAATACTAATAGACTTGGAGCAGAGTAGTTGGAGAACAAGTGCAGATTTGATTTCTAGTGACCAACAATATTCTTATTTTAACTCCTTACCTGCCGTTTTGGTGGCTTGAGCTCATCCCGAGGGACAATATCAATTAGAAAATCAAACTGATCAAACTTTGTGATAGCCATGGCGATATCGTTCCTCTGTTAGAAGAGAATCATGAAAAGCATGTCAGAAAACACACCACCATACAAACAGATCAGTGCGATGACAATATGCTGGGAGGGAAGGAGAGATCTCTCAACAAGCACGGTTCATTTGGAGTGAGTGAAGGGGAGGGGAAGGGAAGAGAGGAGAAAGGATAAAGGTGATGTAAGGCACAGGATTATCATACAGAACATCTCCAGTCTGTGTTTCACCTCATTTTCAGATCAAAGCACAAATTACTTCTGGTCTCTGGAATACAGCCCAATTTGTGTTAGGCCAATGGAGTGCAGTTTGAAGGTTTGCAGGGGAATTCTAGCAGCATAATATGCTAGGAACGATCTGTTTAAAGTTTCTATAAGCAGATATCAGCAGGGTAGAAACCAGGCTGACACCATCCTGTACAGCATCATCACATTAATACATTTTATTTTTAAGTGATGTGTAAATCCAACGTCACCTGGGTCAAAATATCTACATGTATTCAATACATATACAGCATTAAAACTATTGTCACTTAAATCTTTCTGTATCCAAAGAATGACAGCTCCCAAAAACATGGAATCCCTGACCATCTTAATTAAAAGTGCAAATACAAACATTCTCTTTCCACGGGCCTCTCCCCAAACACGGCAGTGAGTAAATCAGAAACTGTGGATTGAATGCAGAACTATACTCTAATCTGATTTAGCCTTTAGAGATACAGCACGGAAACAGGGCCTTCAGCCCACCGAGTCCGCGCCGATCAGCAATCTCTCCTACACATTAGGGACAATTCACAATTTTACTCAAGCCAAATTAACCTACAAAGCTGTACATTTTGGGAGCTTGGGAGGAAACCGGAGCACCCGGAGGAAACCCACGCAATCACAGAAAGTACAGACTCCGTACAGATACCACCTGTAGGCAGGATCGAACCTGGGTCTCTGGCGCTGTAAGACAGCAGTTTTAACGCTGCGCCACTGTGCCGTCCACGATTACTCAAACTCGTTCACAGCAGCTGAGGAGTTGCTGCAGCATCTCCGGGCAAACAGTGGAGCGAGGAACGGACAACAAACTGTTCCTATTTTGTGAACTATGAGTAAAATGGACCCATTTGCTTCAGATATTAACTGGTCCAATCATTATCCTATGCTTAATTTACAAGGGAGGCACATGGCTCAAAAGACTGTCACAGTAAATTATATGCCTAAGGTGCTACCAGAACACTACCACCCGATGGCTCCCCATACCCATGGAATCATACTTTGCCTATACTCTCGCTATCCAACAAGAAAAGATCAAAACTTTCAAGTTCCTTGCACCTTTTTTCATTGCTTTCTCCAGGGCATCAACAGGAATTACTTGTTCAGATTTCTGCCATTACTGCACATTCATTGAGAGCAGGAGTGTTTGACAACAAAGCTGGACACATGTTCTTGCTCTCCTTGAGCTTAAAAAAAATGCTTTCTATAAAGTTAAGCACAGTTGCCAGTTGCAATTAAGCTTTATTGCAAGCTCAAGTACAAAGGTGTCAGAAGGAGTTTTAAACTTGTACCTTAAACAGTATTGGCTTGGAATGGCCGCGGGACTTTGTGAGCGCCCGCCGGGGCTCCAACACCAAGACCCGGTGCGTGGCCTTGCATCACCCGGCGTGGCTTTAATGGCTGCGGGGCATTTAACATCGCCCGCCGGGGGCTTTGACTCTGTCTTTGACTCTGACATGGGGGGGAGAGGGGAGTGCAGGGGAGAGATATGTTTTTTTTGCCTTCCTTCACAGCGAGGAGAAGATGCGCTGTGAAGGATGTTTGTGTAAATTGTTGGGTCTTGGGCCTTTTTTGTTTTGTATGTATGGCTGCAGAAACGGCATTTCGTTTGGACCTCAACGGGGTCCAAATGACAAATAAATGTATTGTATTGTATTGTATAAATTTCAACCAGACGCTCTGTATTATATTCCTTCCCAATAAAACAAATGCACACCAAACTGTTCAAACTTTTATCTTGCTTATAACTGTTAACTCCTTTCCAAGGGATAGCCTGAAACCAGGCTCAATAGCTGCACTGTTTTCATTCAAAGAAAGGAATGCTGTTAAGATTAATACCACTTAAGTAATTTTTAATGAAAATGTACAAACAGCATCTGAAATAAGAAAATTGTGCTTTTAAGAATTCTGTCAGAACTTCACACTATTCTGACTGTTTGGAAATGCAGGACATGCACTTCTATTTAAACATATTCCCCTTCTTTTCCCTACCTGGGTGCACTATGTGCGATTCTGGTTCCATCGCAAGGATGTGATTAAGCTAGAAAGGACGCAGAAAACATTGATAGGAAAGTTCCCAAGACTGGACAATTTAGGTAATAAAGAGATTGGATAGGTTGGGACGGCTTTTCCTGAAGTAAAAAGCTGGGGGGTGATTTTATGGAGCGTTGCAAAATTATGAAGGGCATAGATAAGCGTCGATGGTCACAGCCTTTCTCCACCAGAGGAGGGGAAATCTAAAACCAGAGGGCATATGTGCAAGATGAGAGGAGAAACATTTAAACGGGACATGAGGGGCTAGTTTTTCCTCCATAAGAGAAGGTGGTATATGGAATAAGCTGCCAGTGGCAAGTATAATTAGAATTATAAAAGTAATATCATTTAAAGACACATGTAAAGGTAAATGAAGAGGGAATCTTTGGAAGGATATGGGCCCAATGGGTCTAGTTTAGATAGACATCTTTGTCAGCAAGAATGAGTTGGGTCAAAGGACCAGCTTCTGTACTGGAAACCTTGAATCTAGTTGATGTCTACATCCCGTCCTTGACAAGGTTAAGAGTGATCAGTTGAGGCATTCAGTTTTGGACAATCATGTTGCTGGATTGTTACAATGAAAACAGAAAATACTGTAAATACTCATCAGTTGCATCCATGGGATGAGAAACAGAGTGAACAGTAAGTTGTAGACCCTTCACATTTTGATTTAACCCACAATCCCAAAACTAGCTTCCTACTCAGCAAAGAGTGTTCAGAGTACCTGCAGAGTTCTACGCTTGTTATCTTCAGTATGTATCCATGCTCGTAAGGATAACTCTGTAATGAAAATCTGAGCTGCTTTAGCAAATAGCACTGGTGCTTCGGCACTGATCATCTGCAAAAGAGAAAGAGAGCATGCAGTGATTACATCTTAACAATTCCTCCTGTCATCTGCTCTTTGTGAAACAGGCTGATCAAAGTACTTACTGACTGCACAGTGCTAATGAATAACAGAGGCATAGGTCTACAAAACCCCCAGAGTCCAAATGCACTTGTTGCTGGATTGTTACAATGAAAACAGAAAATACTGTAAATTTTCTCCCATCTCCACAGAGGAACTCTGGAGCTCTGTCAGAGTGACCATCAGGTTCTTGGTCACCTCCTTGACCAAGGCCCTTCTCCCGATTGCTCAGTTTGGCCAGGCGGCCAGCTCTATGAAGAGTCCTAGTGGTTTCAAAGTTCTTCCATTTAAGAATGATGGAGGCCACTGTGCTCTTCGGGACCTGCAATGCTGCAGAAATTGTTTTATACCCTTCCCCAAATCTGTCTTGACAAAATCCTGTCTCGGAGGTCACCAGACAATTCCTTCGTCTTCATGCCTTGGTGTTTGCTCTGACATGCACTGTCAATTGCGGGACCTTATATAGACAGATGTGTGCCTTTCCAAATCATGTACAATCAATTTAATTTACCACTAGTGGACTCCAATCAAATATCCCAAGGATAATCAATGGAAACAGGATGCACCAAAGCTCAATTTTGAGTGTCATAGCAAAGGGTGTGAATACTTATGTAAATGTGATACTTCGGTTATTTCTTTTTAATTACGTCGCAAAAATTTCTAAATACCTGTTTTCGCTGTTATATTATGAGGTATTGTGTGTAGATTGATGAATTTAATCCATTTTAGAATAAGGCTGTTACGTATCAAAATGTGGTAAAAGTGAAGGAGTTTGAATGCTTTCTGAATGCACTGTACCTTAATGATCTAAACTTAAAACGCAGCAGACAAGATCATGCCTTGTAGGTTTTGGAATGGCAGCCGAGTTAGTTGATGCAGGACACTCAGGGATTGAGGTTCTGAACAATTGTAACTTCCCTCAGTACACTAAATGAGGAAGACCTTCCAGAAATTCAAAGATAGGTGGTTGAGCTATCTTGCTTGAAAAGGATATTGCCCTGTGCTTTTGTGGCAAGAACGTTGCTCGTCTGACCCTTGCTTCTTCCTTCCAAGTGAAGCCATACACTCTGCTTGCAAATTGGACATAGTGTGCAATAGTGAGTGAATATTCACACTTGTAACCCATCATTTTAGCACACATTTGCTCATTTAACTCCACTGATATTTTACTAAGGTATGTCACAACAGATTACTTCCCAAGACAGAACCTCATGGAACCAACATGCTGCTGTTGTTGCTGCAATAGATGAACAAATGGCTAAACTCTTGTGAACAGCAAATTTCCAGGTGCGAATTTGATCAGGGGCAGGTTTCCAACTGGGTCTCACAGGAACGAGTATTGGGTCAATACATTCAATGACCTATTTAAACAACTTGGGTAGAGGTGCAAGGGAATTGTCTGAAACTTGGATGACGGACTGAAAACTTGTGTGGGGTATTGGGAAAACAAAAGCTCAAAAAACAGAATAGAAAATGCTGGCAGAATGGGAATAACTTCATTAAGTATCACTTAGTGCAGAAAAACCGGTGGACAAGAGAACCTCCAGGTATAGTAGCTTATAATATAATAAAATGAAGTAATTATATACTTATAATATAATAAAATGAAGCAATGAATAGCATTCCTCCTGACAACATTTCAATTTTGGGAAGAATGAGATTCAAGTTTTGAATGTAACATGACAAGACCAGCTTTTATTGTCGTATAATTGAGTTAAACCAAACACTGCTATGTGTCTCGGGTCCATAATGAATATTAGCGAACAAGATTGATTCTTATGATAATTTAGCCGTTTCAAAGTAATCTTCAACATACTTGTGTTTTATTTACCATATTTCCCAGCAATGAAGATGCACCCCCATTTTGAGTCGCTAAATTTTGAAAAAAGGCTGGCGGGACATAGAATTTCTCACGCTCAAAAAAAAACATAAAGAAAGAAAGTAACAATTCAATTTTCCCAAGGCTTTCAGATCTCCTCCATTCTGAATGACTGAATGGGTGGGGGGTGGAGTGTGACGGCAGGTGGAGAAATGGTGGGAAAAACGGGAGCACACCGGGACAAGTTGAATCAGTTATGCTCTTATTGAATGACAATACTAGTTCAAGGGACCAGTTGAGGTTACTCGCACTGACACAGGAGTAAGCTCCACTGCCCGCTGTCCTGTTATCCATCGCCCACTGACCGCTCCGCTCTATGATCTTTGCTCTTGAGTTGGTCTCACTGTCCGGTCTCCGAGCCAGGTCAAAAATAGGGATAATGAGAATTTCAAAACTAATACCAACTGCTTTTGTGCGCGTCTGTTAACAAGGTGGCAGCATTCTTATTCTCTCTGTTATTTTCACTTGACCGACAACCGCCACACACCTCCACAGCCTGCGTGCCACAGGACTGGCTGTAGCGCCCAGGTCGGCTCGCTTGCCCCAGGTCTGACTGTGACACCCAGGTCGGCTGTGTGCCCCGCGAATGGCTGCAGTTCCCAGGTCAGCTCGCTTTCCCCAGGTCTGGCTGTTGCGCCCAGGTCGGCTGCGTGTCCCGAGAATGGGCCGCAGTTCCCAGGTCAGTTCGCTTGGGTTCAGGTTATGGGCTGGATCCGAGCCGTAGGTTGCCGTGTTAGACCCCCCCCCCCATGTTTCAAAAGCAATTTGGCCCAAGGCTATATTTCTTGGCTAACAATCTAGCCTTCGGCCTCCAAGACACAGGGAAATATTCGGGCCTTATTTTAAGTAAAAAATAGCGTCTTCATTGCCGGGAAATACGGTATTTTAAATAAATGACAATGAAAAAAATTAAAGCACAACTAAATTTAAATTCAGACATTGGAAACCACATCTCAGATTGTTCAACTGGACCTGGATTGGTAGTTCAGTAATATAACTGCAACCACACCATTAAGTTATATACAGGTATAGTTAAATGCATTTTGGACTCATTATTTTTCTAAAGTTTGTTTGAACATAATGATCAAGTTCATCAAATTACCACCTCTATCTTTGATACCAAATATCTATGTTCCCATCTTCCACTGGCTATCATATGTTTCAGTCTAAAGACATCTCCGATGGATGTTTACAGCATTGTATGCTGTCAGTCTCCCACAGGTCTGTTTGTAGATCTACATCAGGCGACAGTAGTCTTTAAAACTGGGCGCTCTGGATGTTTGCAACACCAAATAACCTACAAAGGTATCAGGTTTCATTCCACATTGGACTTCAGTTTAATCTCACAAATTATCTTTGATGTGTCATACTAATCTCGAATGCTTCTTGGACCAGTTTTCTATTAATTACTTTTTCCACAGGCAAGTACTACACTCTGCAGTGAGAAAAAGGGAGTCTGATTTACAGCTATAAAAGGATCAAAAGGGCACAAATGGAAGAGTCAGGAATTAGGAAGTCTTTGACACTGTTATGCTGTGAGCAAAGTTTTAATTAGCAGACTTTTTACATTAATTTCTGTTTAACTTCACCATCAGAGTGGATAGATTTGTTTATACACATTGCTAGAATTTAAAAAAAAGTTATTTTGTTAATAAAACTACAAAATTATTGGATCGTTGTTTAATAATCAGAACAAACACTTTTGTGAGTTTTGAAGATAATTAATAATAGCGAGCCACTGCACTATTTCTTAATGATGAAGCACTTTGAGCTGCAAGGATTTAAATCCCAATCATACAAGATTCTGATTTGGTTGGTCAGATACTAAATTAAACAGAAAGGAAACAGAAATAGACCAAGAGATAAAATTGTAACTCAACTCTTATACAGCTGCTCCTACGATGGGGATACGTTATGATAAACCCATCGTAAATCGAAAATATCTCGTCAAATACACATTCATACAATGTGATCACGTGACCGGAAATGACCATCGTAAACTCAAAATATCATCGTCAATCTGGATACGTCCGTCTGATCTATCTGTCTGATCTATCTGTCTGATCTATCTGTCTGATCTATCTGTCTGATCTATCGGTCTGATCTATCTATCTGATCTGACTGTCTATCTATCCTGAACTAAAACTCTCATCTTGTCCTCTTCCAGTTTGTGTTGTATTTACATTTGAGCAAAAAAGGTACCTAATAGTGCTATGATTTTTTGCCATCTTACTCACCATTCTCCTGTGCTACCTGACGCCCCTGACAGCCTCCGCCTGAAGCAGTCCCCTCCCCGCCTGCAGGACGTTCCCCACCCCCGACAGCCCCCATCTGAAGCCGCCCCACTACCCCGGCTGCAAGATGCGCCCCCCCTCTCCCCAACCGGCTCCGAAAGCCCGCGCCTGAAGCTATCCCCCTCCCTCAGTTGCAGGACGCTCCCCTCCCCCCCATCAGCCCACGACGTCCCCCTCCCCCGGCCGCACCCCCGGCTGTAGGACGCTCTCCTCCCCCCCCCCACCGGCCCCCGACAGCCCCAGCCTGAAGCCGTCCCCCTCCCCCGGCTGTAGAATGCTCCCCCCCCCCCCCCCCCCCACCGGCACCCGCATGAAGCCGTCTCGTCCACAGCTGCATGATGCTCCCCACCGGTCCCCACCTGAAGCCGGTGGGGAGTGGCAGTGATAGGCCACGACAGCGGCAGGGGGAGGCAGCGGTAGGCCATGGCAGCTGTCCTCCCCTGGCCCCCGACAGGCCTCAGCTGCCGTCGCCGGCAACCCCAGCCTGAATCCGCCCCCATCACCCTGCCGCAAGACGCTGCCCCCCGCTACCGGCCATCCCCCTCTCCCGGATGCTCCCCCCACCCGTACATGCTCCGACAGCCCCGCCTGAAGCCGTCCCCCTCCCCAGGCTGCAGGACTTCGCCCCCCCCCGGCCGTTGACAGCCCCCGCCTGAAGCTGCCCCACTCCCCTGGCTACAGGATGCTCCCGCCGGTCCCCGTCTGAAGCAGTCCCGTCCCCAACAGCAGGATGCTCTCCCAGCAGACCCCGCCTGAAGCCGGTGGGGAGCAGCAGCGGTAGGCCACGGCACCGGTTTCCCCCCCCCCCCCCCCCCCCCCCACCAGCCCCCGACAGGCCCCGCCTGAAGCCGCTTCCCTCCCCCGGCTCCAGGACACTCCCCGCCGAACCCTGCCTGAAGCCGACCCGTCCCCAGCTGCAGTTAGGGGCTATGGGTGAGTGGTGGAATATTGTGTTGGGGGATGGGTTGCGTTGGGGGAAACGGGTGAGTGGTGGAATATTGCGTTGGGGAATGGGTTGTGTTGGGGGATCAGGCCTCCCATGTGACTGGGACCCAACGGATCCCACTTAGTCTAGTCTGTACTCTAAAAGGGGAACATCAACAATAAAATCAACATGCACGAGCTACTAATTAGATTCTCCATTACCCTTACATACACTTCCAGGGAAGGTGGCTTAGTGTTGATCACCTGGGTGAAAGCATTTCAACCACTGTGGGGCTGCAACCGGTTAATTGGTATTGGTGATCTGTAGCCCAAGCGTTTGTTTTGGTGGGTGTGTGTGTGCGCACAGGTGTAGATAGTTTCCCATTCCTAAAATATGCTACTTAGAGTGAAACAGTGTCCCAACGTAACCTTCATTTTTAGATATTACTACAGCACAAACTGCCATGGTACCTTCACATCTTCATCAAGCTTCATAATCTTCTTGATACGAGCCAAGGGAAGATCCTGCATCTTGAAATCATTCTGTTGGGTCAGATAATGAAACAAAGGACAGAAAGAGTGGTTTAAAAACACAATGCAAAAGCTTCACAACAAACATCCAAAATGCATGTGTTCCAGCAAATTACCTCTGCTACTTCTAGATAACTCGGGAAAGGTGGCCTGTGCTCAAATGATAATCAATAACTATGGACTATTCCAAATTTATTCTTAATAGCACAGACACCTCCAAAATAAGGCCAGTCTTATTTCTGGAATGTTTTCACGTTTTGGATTGAGATTACGATTACGCGAATCTGGGCTTGTATCACAATCGACGTTGGAATATTTTAGCTTTTTTTACAACCTGCCATACATTAAAAAGTCCTCCTCAATTCATTTTAAAATGGTGCCGTGTAACAGGCAAGGATTTATTTTATAATGAAGGGAAATCACACCACACCTCTTTGGAACTGAAAAGCAGTATTAGGGCTTGGTAAACAATTGAGAGACTTTCAGATAGGGAATAGTTTGTTTTTTTAAACGCCAAAAATCAAATTAAGAATTATTAGGCATGCTAAAATGAAGTTGAAACATGAGCAGAGATGAGTATCGACAAATTAAAACATTTTTGTTTAAAAGACAGAATTCATAGAAAAAATACAAAGTAGGGAAACATCTTAAAAGCAACTTTTCATGTAATTCTGTCTGCCCAAGTATTGATATCTTCCTTTATACAGCAAATTAAACTAAGCCTTGTTTTTTGTCTTGCTTTGAGGAAAGTGTACACTAAACCAGAGCAGCACAAGATGGGAAAAGTACCAAAGACAATTTAATTTATTCTTGAGCACCGGAGGAAATGACTGCAGTAATGCTCAACTAAATGTTCACTCTGACAAGGTGCATTTATATAGGGTCTTAATGGAGCAAATTCCCCTAAGGCACTTCACAGGAGAACTTGCACATAAAATGTGACATTAAGCCACAAAAGGAGAAATTAGGGTAGATGTTTAGAAGGTCGAAAGGCAGAAATGTCTCCCCTTAACTTGCATACTATTGTGTATCAGAAACAGTGACCTTAAAACAACAGGCCCACAACTAGCCCAATCGCAGAGTACACTGGTGTCAAGCAAGACATCACGCTAGCCTCAACACTTGTCTCAGTCTTTCATGTAGCAACACAGCACCTCATCTCCAGCAAGCTTCCCGCTGAAATGGAGCCAATCTATGGGACAAATGTCAACATCTGCAACTCAAGGGTCATCCACCCACCTGCTATACCACAAATTCAACCAACAAAGATCCACAAGACTACCCTGGAATGCCTCACCTCAGCAGCCACTCTCACCAAGAACAGAAATCCACCACTTTCAGTTCACCCATAGAGCATTTAACCATTGGAGGAAAAGATCAGGAACTCAAACCAGCAGAAAGATCAGGGGCTACAGGTCAACAATATTCTCTGTTCCCAACTACAGCAGTTGTACCAATAATGTCATGCTTGCAGAACCAAATCTCCCTGCATAATAAGTGACCCAATGTTAAATGTCCTTTTCCAGATCAACAAAAGCCAAATTCGTACTCCGCTTGCACCATTGGACAGGTCTAACTGGAGTCCTGAAACAGACACACCAAATGGTAAGTGCATCTCCTACCAAAATATTTAGGCACTGCAGTTATCTCCTGCCCACCTGATACAGAACTTGTGGAACCCACATTGGCCTCACCAGCTATCTAAAATCTCTCAGAACTGGGATAGAAGCCATCCTTAAACTGTAAGAAAAACTGGGAAATGTATTGAAGGGTCCTGAGGCATTTAACTGGAACACCTTCAAACAAAATGTGAAAATAAACCACAAGGAGATATTGGAGCAGATGGCCAGAAGATCAAAATATTTTTTTTTTGGAGCAAAGAGACAGGAGATAAATTCATAAATTAACACATAAGCAGCTGACGGCAAAGCCAACAATGGTGCTTAAAATTAAGAGAGTACGAGTTAATGCACTTTGGTGAGGTTTGTAGGATGTACATGGCTGGCAAGGGAAAGGAAGCATATTGATGAAAATAGCAAGTATTTTTAAAATTAATAATACTTAACTAAGAATCAAAGAACAATGAACACAGTATTGAAGGGCGAAAGGGATATGGTGCGTTAGCTGATTGTTAGAGAGAATGAAAGGCAAAGGGCCTGCGAATGCATGGGTCTCAGCTACCTGGAGAAACTGAGAACTTAAGTGAAATTAGATAACAAAGAAGAGGAAGAAATAGCCCATGTTGGCAATCATTCTGAGAACAAGAGAACGGGATTGTTGAAGAACCACATGTAAAGCATATGTTTTATTTAAAACAATTAAATCTTAACCTTTCAATTAAATATTAGCAGACACTGAAGCATTCAGCACAATTTGGAAAAGAGGCGATATTTGACAAACCAGATCTATCCTTTGTGTTTACAAAATAATTATTAAACAGAGATCTGACGCACATTATCTGCTTGATATGAAAACATATTCTCAGGTACAATGGGAGTGACTGTGCGAAAAATTAAGTCCAATTGCGTCACTGATGATATTACAAGATGGACAACTAATTAGCTGTGCATTGGATGCAGATACTGATTGTAAATGAGACGACCTCATTGGGGTCAAGTCATTAGTGGGTTTGTCACAGGTTCTGGTGCTCCTCTGTAGGTACGGTGATTAAAATAATTAGTCAAGGAGTAAGAATCACAAAATAATTAGAGATTACAACTGGAGTGACAAATGTCCTCCACTAATAATAACTGCACAATTATGACTATAGCTGAAAATAACATTTATGATTGGTCAGGAATGGCTACCTAGAGAGGTCAGATGCTAACTGGCTGGGGCAATAATAAACGGCATCCTGGATTGTATTGCCAAATGTTCATGGGAAATCTGGGACCTCAGCTGAGTCATACATAGAAATGTGGTAACTGGTTTTCTCTCAACTCCAGATGCTTATCAGAAAGGGCAAAAAGAACAAAGCCCAACCTACGTCATTGAATTTTGCTGACAAACACAACTGGAGAGCCACTGACCTTGAGAGGACCTGATATAGCCACTTGCATTGTTGAGGGTGTAGATGAAGTAGAGTCATAAATGAAATGTAGAGTGATACAGCAAATAAAAAGACCCCCCAGTCTATTAATTCTACTACCATGACACCCTAATCCTATCTCTAATTTTAATTTTCCCCTCATTCACATCAACTGTACCCCAGATTCTACCGTTAATCAACACACTAGGGGCTACTTCCAGTGACCAATTAACTGACCAACCAGTACATTTTTGGGAAGTAGCAAGAAACTGGAGCATCCATGTAGTCCAATGAGTGCATGCAAAATCCACAAAGAAAGCACTGGAGGTCAAGATCAAACCCATGTCACTGGTGCTGTGAGGAAACAGCTTCACTAGTTGAACCACTGCTTCCCTTATTTCAAGTGGTGAAATGAGGGAGATTGACCATGGACACTGGTCTAAAGACTGGTATCAGTCTCATCCTGAACACATGCCGCAGCCTATAACACCACATGTGCCGCAACTGCATTCCATCCCACACTAGCCCACTGTCCAATTTTGACGGCTTATAAAGGCCAGCTTAATATTTTAAGGAATTTTGTCTCATACATATTTACTATATATTTGACCCATGGAAAGAATGTTTTTCTTTTAGCAGTGATCATTGACACAAAGCCAACAAGCGACGAGGCATACCGGTGTTAAGTTGCGTATCTCTTCCATGACACGTGGCCAAAACGTCTGCAGCAGATGTTGGGCTTCGCTGTTGCCACCTCCTTGAGCGGCTGTACTGAACGAACCATCTGCAGTGGCAGACATTCCTAAAAAAAGAAAAAAGATTTCCATTCATATGGTGCTTGCCATGGTAATACAGTGGCGTTAATCGTGGTGTAAATAATAGGCAACAGACACAGGCGAACTTCATTGAAGATAGACACAAAGTGCTGGAGTAACCCAGCAGGACAGGCAGCATCTCTGGATAGAAAGATTGAGTGACGTTTCAGGTTGAACCATTCTTCATATGGAGACACAGAGATATAGAAGGGTAAGGTGTTAAAACGAGACATCAAAGGGAATGAAGTTCACGGAAAATGTAGAATAGATCATTGTTAGTTAGGGGAAGCTGACAATGAAGCAAACAAAGATAAAATTTAATAAAGACAGACAGACTAGGTGGAGAACAAGAATGGGGAAGAGATGGAGAGGGAAAGATTCATTACTCTTCTTCGAAATATTATTGCGGCATCTTTTATATTTATCTGAGAAAGCCGTCTTTAGTTTAACCACTTAACTGAAATAAAGCAACTACAACTGTGCAGTACTGTGCTGGGGAGACGTATAAGCAAATTGGTAGGGAGAGCTATTAGCACACTGCTAGGTTCAAAAGAGATTCAAAGTGTGTGCACTGATGGGATAATATGAATAAGAATAGCTTTAAATAAATATTTTCATTTTGCTGAGTAACTTTAATAAGAGATCTACAGTTTCAATACCAAACCTATTTTTTCACTATGCACATTGGAAGAACACAACATAATTGGAAATAGATGGAGTCTGCTTCACCTTTTAACAAGATCGATTTTTTAAAATGCCGCTATGTTTGTCCTCCACATATCCCATATTTCTGAAAGTAAAACTATTAAAATATTTTTGGGGATGTGTTTATTGCAGGGAAAGGTCCTTGGTACATATACAGCAGACAGGTGGTCATTGTTGATGTCCATCAGTCCATAGGGTCAGAAATGGGGATGCGTCCCGATGTTTGAATAAATTTCAATTATGCACACAATTCCGCAGTAAATGAAACCACACGTCTTCATGGGGCAAGATCGAAACAATCCTCACACTCGGTGACATTTGTGCCACACAATTTCCAGGCAAATACCATGAACAATAAAAGACAATTTAGGTTTATGGTCTTACTATAGAGATTCATAAAGTCATACAGCAGTACAAATTTGTCCATGCCAATCTAGATGCCCCTTCTACACTAGTCCCACTTTCCCAGGTTTGGCCCAGACCCCTCTAAACCTTTCCTATCCATGTACCTGTCGAAACATCTTTTAAATGTTGTTGAAATCAGATGCTAAATTCCCAACACTGCAAAGTCTTTCCACCATTTACAAGGAGAACAGCACAACCTGCAGCTGCTTCTCAACTCCATGACTTGGGAGTGCACTGTATCCTCAACGGCGGACCAGCTATCAGCTCCAATCGTCTTGGTTCTCTTGTTATTGGAATTAGTTGATTGATTTGTGAAGGACCGTACGCTTCTTGGGAGTGCAACATCAAGTGCACGTTAAACAAACACACGCACAGGCATCTTCGTTCTGTGAGCTGCAAACCAGGATTGGACTCATAAGCCACATGAGAGTCCATAAAAACAACAGAATGTAGACCATTATCCTCGACCTCGAGGTATAGCCACGACGGCAATCCATTCATCAAAATCTGGAAATCCCAACCCTGTGGTATGAATGCTGTGGTAGCACCTTCATCAGAAATGCTGAAGTTGTTCCAGCCAAGGCTCACCACCACTTTCAAATGCTAACCAAAGAGTGGTAACCAGATCCCACAAGTGAAGGAATTGCCATGTTGTCTTGGAAGGATTTTATTAAAATTCTCCCCGTTCTTTGACGGATCTTACTCTTATTCTAAAAGGGTAGTTAGAGATGGAGAAACTCAGCAGGTCAAGGAGCACCTCCAGAAATGCTTCTCGACCCACTGAGTTATGCTAGCTAATTGGGTCCTTTTGTATAAAACAACATCTGCAGTTCCATTTCTACACCTTAATCTTATTCTTGCCAGTTTCTGGAGGATCCATCAAAATCCTCCCCAAGAACAAATTGAATTCAGCGCAAAATACATTTATTGATGCCTGCTGTGCACAATCCTTTGGAGATATGTTGAGAAAATGTTTGCATTCATCATATTTAAATTTGATATTCCTTATCATCTTCAATTACAATTAAGACAATATGGAATATCAGATTTAAATTGAAAATGCCAAGATCCAATTTTTGATTAGTTTAGAGAAAAAGCCTGAAAACAAGCCCTTCAATCCACCAAGTTCACACCGATCATCGATCACCCATTCACGCTAGTTACATGTTATCCCACTTTCTCATCCATATGTTATCCCACTTTCTCATACACATTAGGGGCAATTTTTAAAGAGGCCCTGTAACCTACAAGCCCACACATTTTGTCAGGCTCAAATCCATGGTGCGGGCAAATTTTTTACAGTGACAAATTGCAAAACTGAGGAGAATGCAAAGGAGCGACAATTGGTCTCAATGTCAATGTCTTTGAAGAAGGGTCTCGACCCGAAACGTCACGCATTCTTTCTCTACAGAGATGTTGCCCGTCCCGCTGAGTTGCTCCAGCATTTTGTGTCTACCTTCAATGTCTTCTGGGCAAGACTGTAGTCCTTCAGCTGTCCAGCTTAGCAACTTAGCAAAATGGAATTGAAGGTTTACTCTTGAACTGGCAATTCTAATTGAAGAGCCATCTCTTAGAATTTTTAAACGTCCCTGGTTACTAATTTAATTGGCACTTTGAACTCTGAAAGTGTTGCATAAGCTCAGTTCACCCAACCATTCAGCACAGGGTAATGAATTATTTCCAAGAGCAACATCCTTCTGAAAACAAGGAAAGTTTTTTCTGAAAATATTTATATTAACTCAACTTGCTTGCTCATGCAAATGGTCACAATTCACTGAACTTGGAAATAATTATAAATCGCCTGATTTGCACTTGTTTTTAGTCAACTTCCAATCTATATTAGTGAAGATTTCAAAATTCACAAAATATCACGTTACCCAGCTTTGCCCAGAACAACAATGCCCAGAAGCATTAGATAGGCGTGGTATCGCTGTCCGTAAAATTGGCAATATACACTTGAATCATTCGTGAATTCATGGTCAATAATCCCCAAAGTGATCAAATGACCTGCCACAAACATCTAGGCTCCCCGTATTTTAGTAAAGTTGAAGTCTGGTGACTGCAGCAAGTTTGACTGATTATACCTTAACAACAGTGGGTGAGGAACATTTCTATTTTAAGATGACAAGATGCAAGTGTGTCTAATTTCTGGTTAGTCTAATATAACAAAGCAACTCAATTTTAAAACAACATGGGAATTATATTCTCATAATAAGAAAATAGTTACTTAACAACTGTCAATTAAAACACTGCAATAAGTAGAAGCTAAATTGAGAGGCTGGGTTAACATTCAAGACCATGGGTTTTGAAACAATTTATTTTTGTGGCACTAGGATGTTGCATGTGAAGGTTACTTCAAAATGCAAAGCTTAAACAAAAACAATGAATCAAAGTTTCCAGAATCTCCTTGTCATACACAAAGGAGTGGTTCCCTTTGAGATGTACAAACACTACCCACTATTTAAGTTGAAAAGTAATGGCTAGCTTTAAAAGTACCCCAACAGTTGAAAGTACGTGCAAGTAATTCATCTCTTAATATTGTGAATGCAGGAGACTCCATCGGAGTTGGGCAATAGGATCTAGATCTCAAATTGTGTCACTAAAATGTTTCTCAGCCCTCACTTGCAATGGTTCAAAGATCTTGCTAAGTGATTATTAAATGAAGGTTTAAAAAAAGAATTCAACAGCTGCTTTTAATGAGAACAATCCATCCATTGACATTTGTAAGCTAACTAAAGCAGATGCAATATTATGCTCAAAGGAAAGGAAGAAGACGAAAAAAAAAAAGTGTTGCATGGAAGCATTTTCACACACAACAATTGCTCTTGTTGTGCACCTCAAAAGTTACATACAGCTCCCCAATCGAAGAAATGTATGATGTGTAAAACACAAAGTACTGGAGGAACTTAATGGGTCAAGCAGCATCAGTGGAGGGAATGGACGGGTAATGTTCTGGGTCAGGACCCTGCTTCAGACTTATTGCAGTGGAGAAGAGAAAGCTGGAAAATTAGGGGGAATGGAGGGGGGGGGGGGGGGGGGTAATGTACAAAGCTGGTAATTGATAGGTGGATGCAGGCGGAAGTTTGAAGTTCGATGGAAGGTCGAAGAGCAGGAGAGAAGCAAGAATGTTGAAGACCAGGAGTGTTTTTTGCACATTCTACCAGCTACAGAATTCTCATTCCTCCATTACTGGGATTTCAGCAATATTTATCATAGATATATTCAGTGTAGGAAAGGGTAAGGCAGATTAGCAGTAAGCCAGAATAATAGTGGAAACCCAGTCAGTCAAAAGAGAATGCCATCAAAAGCAACTTATTTGCATCACCAACAATGCTCAGCATTATGCAGTAAACAGCACAATATTGGAGTTAATCTTTAATACACAAATGATGCTCTAATACATCTATGATGCACAAACCCATTCCTATAACATGCAGGCCAACAAGTCTCATCTGAAGTCTCAACAGCCACACTAAGTTTTTTAAGTTAAGAAATTTGTCAAGATACATGAATCCTTGGCATGGTTTGCACCCTCATTAATTCAGGAAGCATCATACACGCCCCAGTCAACATCAGTGGTGCTGAAAAAGAGACGGTCAAGAGCTTCATGTTTCTTGCCATAAAAATCACCAACAATGTGTTTTGGATAAAACCCTCTGAAGCTACAGCCAAGAGGGTAGACCAAGGCCTCTACTTGCTCAGAAGATTAAAGAAGTTCAGCTCCAATGATTCTCACTAACTTCTACAGATCCGCTGTAGAAATATGTCAGTTTGCATCACAGCCTGGTTTGAGATTAGCTGTGCCCATGACCACAAGGAATTGAAGAAAGTGGTGGATGTGGCATAGCACCCCCCCCCCCCCCCCCCCCTCTCTCCCAATTTCATCTACACTTTAAACTGCCTCGGGAAAGCAGTCTCATCATCATCATCGGTGGTCACTCGAAACGAATATGCCGACCCTCTCCATAGGGTCGTCTACTTGTGGGTCTGCAGATGTCTGTGGAGGCAGATCTGCGATCCACATACCTTGGTGCAATGTGGGCAGTGGAGACTGGCGATGGTTGGTAGTCGTCGAGCCCCCTTCTCTCTCTCCTTACGGTGCTGTCACTTTGTTTCTGTGACATGGCATAGTTCCATTTCATGACATGCAGCTCCTTCCTGCACGGATTTCCTCCAGGAGCACCTGTCCAGTGCAATGTGCTCCCAGTTGCTTGATGCGATGTGGAATTTCTTCACAGTTCTTGATGTTGTCCTTGAAGCATTTCTTTGGCCCGCCAGGGGCTCGCCGACATTCCTTCAATTGAGAGTACAGGATTTGTTTCAGGAGACGTGTGTTGGACATGCAGATGACATGGCCAGTCTATCGAAGTTGGTGCTGCATTATTGTGGTGGTGATGCTGGTCATGTTGCCCATGTTGCCTTCCTCCAAAACGCTGATGTTGGTGCGTTTGTCCTCCCAGCTGATCCTCAGAATCTTTCGTAAGGATCTTTGGTGGTATTGTTCCAGGGCTAACAAGAGCCTGCTGTAGGTGGTCCATGACTCGGCTCCATACAACAGGGTGGAGAGGACACCGACTCTATACACCAGCAGTTTTGTTTGGGCCTCGGGAAAGCAGTCTATATGTTCAAAGACCATTTTCACCCTGGTCGGCCCCACTTCTCCTTCAGGTTGAAGATACAAAAGCCTCAAAAAACATACCACCAGATGAAGGAACAGCTTCTTTCCTGCTGTTATCAGAATACTGAATAGTCCTCCTGAGGCTGTAGCCCTGATCTTCCAGCCTACCTCATTGTGGACCCTGCACTGTAACTGTAATGCTATGTTATAACACTATTCTGCAAGCTGGTACTTTTCTCTTTGCACTACCTGTTGGGGTTGCGTATGGCTTAATTGTACTCATGTATAGTATGATTCCACTGGATAACATGCAGACAGTTTTTTTATTATACCTTGGCACATGTGACAATAATAAACCGATTATTTATTGAGCACATTTGGTATATATGCCTTATTTTTACGTTAAATATTGAAAGTCAAATTTGGAGTTACTGGAAAAGATTCCACCTTCCCAGAAGGCCTGTACCTAAAGTTAAGAGGATAAGTACAGAGCACAGTACTTGAAGGTCAGCGTTTTACATATGGTGACTTTGGCTTGTTTTCTTGGAAATCCAGAATCATTGTAAACAGCGAACAACTTTGTTAGACAGCAAATCCCACAATCATCGGGTTGTTACCAATGTTGAGTTCCTATTCATCCAAAAGACTTGCCATACCTTGTGATGGGATGTTCACTCTGTCTGACAAGGAATTTATTCAATACAATGTGCCATAGCAGATAACATTTAGGACTGCATAAAGAGGTTTTCAGTTACACATTGCTAAATTGTAACTTCATATAAATTTATACTAACACATTAAAGATCTTGTTCCATACAACAAGCTAATCAACAGCCCTCTGGGTCAAACATAATGCTGATATAATGAAAAGGACAGACCAGAAAGCGATGGTGACATTTAAACTGACAAGATACTTGGCTTTTCTGGAAAAAATTAGTGAATCAAATTTTCCACCCCTGAATCATTTAAATAAATTTCCTATTTTAAAGTAGTTATATACATTAGGAATAATAAATACCACACCCCATTTCACAAATACAATAATTTTGGATCCTAACATTGCGAAGTTAGGATTCAAAATGTATATAATACCAAATATATAATATTTATTTCTTCAATGTCACATCCAGTTAATTCAATCGATCAGACAAATCTTGGACTTTAATTGCTATTACACTTTGACAGTTACATTTTCACATCAGCTCATTCCACACATTTTCTAAAAGAACCTATTTTAGTGCTAATTGTAACTTGTTTTATACTGTGGACCGATTCCTTTGGTCTTTAGTGGAAATGGGGCAAGTTGTGTTTAAGACTTTCATCTCTATGCTTGATCCCGAAGTGAAATGTCTTGCAATAATGCAGTACCTTTTGTCGCAAAGTACTTCACACATGAATTACTTTAAATGCTGACCCCCGTCAGAACCAACTCATCATAAACCAAGTATTTTCCTTCCCCATGTGTTCATAAGTGATAGGAGCTGAATTAGGTCATTCTATCCATCAAGTCAACTCCGCTATTCAATCATGGCTGATCTATCTCTCCCTCCTAACCCCATTCTCCTGTCTTCTACACATAACCTCCGACACCCGTACTAATCAAGAATCTATCTCTGCCTTAAAAATATTCGCTGACTTGGCCTCCACAACCTTCTGAGGCAAAGAATTCCACTGTTGGCTGGCCTGCCTTATTAAGTTTTTTTTTACTATTTATTTAGGAATTCCTAATATTCACAGGATTTTGCTTTGGTACAATGGCAAACTTCCTGCTTTATACAAAGAGCACGGTTGATCTGTAATTGATCACAAAACCACAAAAAGTCATTTGTACCAGAATTAAAACTACTAGGTCAGTTGGCTGTGAGACTTATTCATATACAAGATGAAAGTGTCACTATCAAGGTCAAAATTAACTAGCCACGCCTGATGGCAACGAGCCATCATTTTAAACCACTGAAGTCCTTCTGAAGGTCCTCCATGGATATTACTGGAGAGGGAGATCCACAATTTCCATAAATAAATAGCGGAAAAAAACCTGAGCCAGTCTCAATTGTAGAAATCTTAGGATTTTGGAAAACAGAGGAAACTACAATGTATTCAAGCAGGAACTGCAGATGCTGGAAGATCGAAGGTACACAAAAATGCTGGAGAAACTCAGCGCGTGCAGCAGCATCTATGGAGCGGGGAAATAGGCGACGTTTCGGGCCGAAACCCTTCTTCAGACTGAAGAAGGGTTTCGGCCCGAAACTACAATGTACGTTGGTGATGTTACACACTGCAGTGGTGGCTGAGGGAATGAACATTTAGAATATCACACTAGGTGCCAAAGGATTTCCTCTTAGAGCTGCAATCATCCAAGTGGGAATATTCAATAGGTCCCCGATCCATGTTTGATGGTGTGGAGATCACTTGGTGTGGATGACCAGTCTCTGACAAAGCCACTGGCCACCCGCCATTTTAGTGACGGGTCTACCTTTCTTGTTGGAGATGCTCACTACTTGCCAGTTGCCCCAGTGATGTTAGCTCCAGCATGCAAACAATCACTGCATTAGGTGAACACAACGGCATCTGGCCAAATCAACAAAGCTGATCAAGATGATAGGAACCAGGAAAGTCCAGTGAGGAAGTCATACAGTGACGTCCTGGGCCTCGTGTGACTGAATTCTAATGTTCACAAATATCCTACTTTCGGCAAGGTTTAGTTTCAACCAATGGAGAATTGATCCCATTGATACCAAAGATAGACACAAAATGCTGGAGTAACTCAGCGGGACAGGCAGCATCTCTGGAGAGAAGAAATCGGTGATGTTTCGGCCTTTCTTCATACCCATTGATACCATACTGGGAGAAATACTGCCTTACAGTCATTGTTACCTTGCATCTGGTATGCAGCTCTTTTGTCCATGTTTGGACTAAGGTGACAAGAAGTCTTAAACACATAATCTCCCCTACTGAACGAGAGACAGAAGTGCTATTCACCTCACCAAGCCGATACTTGTTCTAGTATTTCGTAGCGTTCACATTCTGATTTCAATGCTATGCATTTAACACTGATAAACCCAATAAAATTAAATATTCTCAGTACATTCTGAATATTTCAGTCACCATCAGTAATAACTGCTATTCTTACCCTTTACATACTGGGCAAATATATCAATAAAAATGATTACATTTGAAGGAAGGGTTCATATTGTAAGAACAGGTAGGAAGAATTAATCAATGTCACACACCCAAAGATTAAAATCTGAAAGCACACTCCATTTTTACAGCATAATAACTTTAATAAGCGCATGTGTATATTCACAATATTTAACGTTATAACATTCAGTGCCTCTATGTACACAATACCAGGAAGAACACACTAGTTAGGCTGTGACCCTGGAAGATCACGCAAGGCAGTTACACTTCAGTACATGGAAAATTCCCCCACCTACTTCAATAAAACAGCATGAATCTTTGCTCCCAAAACACTGATTAACCTGCAATAACTGACAAAACTGGTTTAATATTTGGAAGGAATGGGACTGTTTCAATTGCCCCGGCAAGAAAAGAGATCTGATGTCCAAATCATGACATACTATAGCAACCAATATACATAATACAGAATATTCTACGGAAAATAATTTAAGTTATCTACTGCAAGTATTGGCACATTTTATCCCTTCTCTTTCTTACAAAGCATTATATAAAATAAGATAAAATCTGGATTTTTTTAAAATGTTGGAGTAACTCAGCATATCAGGCAGCATCTCCCACAGGACCTGGATAGATAGGTCATGGACCTTGGACGTTTTTGGATATTGTTTTTTACTACAGTTGATTGAAAAACAGTGAACACAACTACACCATACTTTAAACTTCACTTGTGTGCGATTTCTGGACACCATCAATATCTCTACATACGGGCCAGCTGACTGTTCACACTACAGAAGGCATTCCTTCAGTACTGTAGGCACTACTAACATGACAACAGTTTTATTTTGCAAAAGTTAATGTACATTTGGTAACATTGCTTGCCGAGCAAGCAATACGAGTTCCAAGGTGGGTTCAGCAATTTTGAGTTGGATCAAACAAGGGCACTGTGTGCTGCTCCTTCCTTGTGTACAACAAAAGGAACACCACTGCTCAAGTAAAAATTGGGAAAGCTAAACTGTTTTCATCCAGAGGCCTGGAGGTTTCTGAGATAAGTTGAAGGATACTTGAACTAATTTGGTACATTCAAGACCATGCTATTAATATTAGTAGATACAGTTAATCCAAAATAATTCATGTTGGGATTAATGATCCATTCTCCATCTTTCCCAAAAAGATTTAACTGCAACACAAGCGGATGTCAGTGAGAATTAGACTGCCATCCAAATCCAACCTAGTAGCATCAACACACAACCAAAGGTTATACATTCCTAGATGGCAAAAAGTAGACTTCAAGGATTGCCATTTTAAAATGTACAGCACACTTGCGTTATAGTGGAAGAACCATGGACAACATACTCCATTGAAGTTCTTTACACTTAAGAAACTTAATGTAAAGTTGACCAAATGGGTCCAAGAGACATTGCTCATAACATCCAACCCTAGACAATGATTGATTTTGTTAATGGGTGGATGAACAATTGAAATTAACTTTTTAAACCATTTGCAACAAAATATGACAATGTAATTTATTCTGGCTCCGTTCTCACCTTCTCGTGGTGTGCATGAAGCAGATGGCATTGCATCATGCGAGAAACAAAAAAGGACAAACCTGGATTTGTTTTGTGACCGTCACAATTGCCCGTTGTGACCATGTTCAAAAGTTATCACAATAATTTACCACACGCCATGTTATCGATCCCGTCATTCTGCCAAATTGCAGCCCATTTCAAAATCGTGAGGAAAATTAAAAGAAAAATGGGAAAACCTTGTTGAAATAATTATAAATACTTAACTAGTGCCACAGAATATGTTCATACCCTGGACCTGTTTCCATCCAATGGATTATCGCACCCTCTGAAAAGCTATTAAGACAACTGTATCTCAAGGTCACTTTCTTTCAGTTCCAGGCCCAGTTACACCAACATCCAGCACACTTCATCAAACCCCTCATTACAGAAACAAAACTAATTGATATTGTAATGCTTTTCAGATGAGAATCCTAATGGACTTCCGGACAAATTGAAAGGCGAGTGTTTTTTTCCCCACTGTCCAAGCTATGTACCCTTCGGAATTTTAGTAGTTACTTTGGGAGGCACTGGCTGACTGAGCTATTCATGTCAACATTCCAGTGACCTTCATTCACTATTCTCAAGCTAAACAAAAATCCAGGAGGGGGTACTTGGCTGCATACCTTCTTTTTTCATGCCTTCCATTTAAACTTCAAGTCTCTTCTCTTGCAGATAACTGCTACAACTGTATCCCAATAATAAAGTGAAATCGAAGGATCGGCATCAAAAATCACCACCAATGATGGCAACATGAATTGTTAAAGGCTACAAGATTTTGGTTGGCGAGAGTACCGAATTTATTAAACAACTTGGTTCACAAATAAACTATTTCAAATTGAATTTAGCATCCAGTGTTGGGACTTTGTGCGATAAAACAGCTGAACTTGGCACTCGTCTGCACACACTTTACAATTTTATCCAACCGAATGCAAGCACAGGAGCGATATAAACTACTTTTAAAGCAATTTTAGTTGGGAAACCCAACCGGATTCTTTGGAGGCAGAGGGAGGAAAGAAGTTTTCAAAAGTAAGCCACAGGCAACTTATTCTCCCACCCAAACTAGTGGACTTCGATACTGTTTAATGCTGGGTTTTTTACACTATAAATATATGTGATCAAAGTAAAATTCTTCCAAAGAGAACTTGGCGAAAATAAACATTTGTACTTCTCCTTTAATAATCAGTGTCTATTCACTGGTCATTTCAGAGGGCTGAATCAAAATCTTCGATTCTTTAGATCAGGTTTGCAAAGAAAAAAGGAACGCTGAAGGACACCGCAAAAATGTTTGCATGGAGTAATATACAAGTGGGATCGTTTTCCTTTTCATCGCGGGATTTTTCGGAGGGAAATCCGCCACCATGCAGAACCTGCCGCAATTTCTATTAACTCAATCTGACAGAAGAAAAAAATGTGAAACTTACCCTAAGGTCCAGGCTTACGGTATGATTTTCCCTCTGCTGCTCCGGAGGGAGGGGGTGGGAAAGGAGCAATGGAAGACTCTCCTCGGCTCCGAAAAAGGAGGCCAACAATCAAAAGCGCCTCCAATTCAGAGAATCCCAAAGGAAGCTCCAGTACAATGCAGGCAGGACACATTGCAGAGGGTAAACCTTGCTGTTCTGAACCCCGTAAAGCAACGCAATCGCCATTTTTCTTTGTCTTTCACTTGACCCCTGTCTCAGTGATAAACTCTCTACAACAAACCTGCAGCCTTTCCCCCACTGGCAAGTGAAAGCTGAAACTCAGCCCAACCTGCTGCCGCACGCTGGCCCGCCCCCTGCGCACGCACGCCTCCCCATTGGGCCACGGCCGCAGCCTTCCCCCCGAACGCGCACCCCGATTGTACGAGCGCGACATCAATCAGGTGGCGATTTGACACTTCCGGCTTCAGGTTCGGTTGCCCTGCACTAGGGGTCAGAGGAGGAGGAGAGGCCTGGACACACAGCGCGACCAACAAAAGCATTTTATGTATAAAAATAACACGTATGCTTGTAACAAAGCTCGCGGAGTTTTGCAATGCAACCAATCCGTAAGCATTGGTCTTATTTGCCGATGCATTTATACGCTTGCCCTTGGGAGTATCTTTTGGTGTACAGGCTTGGATCGCAGTGCCCACCCCGCCTTCCAACCTTGCTTTGTTTTTCTTCGATTTAATAGCAATGCGGCTTTATTTCTGCAAACTTTCCGCCGCTTTTCCTTTCACTAAAACACGTCCCGCCCCAGCAGCGTCGCCATAGGTCTGAACCGTCCGGCAAACATTCCATTCGAACAACGCCGTGCTCCATTGGCCAAGCGCACTGTCAATCACGCCAACAATTGGCGTCATTCCGAAGAATCCTTTCCATTGACAATTGCAGTCAGATTCCTTCCCAAATGTCCAGCAAGACTCTCAAAGTTAGCGTTCCTCGAATCTAAACTTATCCTGCAAAGTGACAAACATAGAAAGAAAATCTCGAGCATTGCCCAAACAGTGTGCTCTGCAACACAAGTGATTAATCTTAGCCTACACTTTGCGGTTGACTTCCTGAATGCATATTTGAGCAACAGTCAACACCAGCATCAGGGCCAAACCGGACAACTACAGGCACCATTCCAGCACCTATAATGCACATTCCAAGATGCCTCGTGAAAAATTTCAGACTAAATCCACAAGATAGTGGGGTCATAATTAAAAGTTTGATCACAAGATATGGATTTTAAGGCATGCATTAAAGTAAGAAAGTGAGAAGAGAATTGGAAAGATGTGGATTAGGATTTTTTTAGGCACAATTCTGCATTCAGGTAGAATTATTATCTTTCAGATAGGCACTTAAACTGGAAGGGAATGGGAAGGTAAGATCCTAGTGTGTTCAAGTGGCATTTGTGATGAGCAAAGATGTTGGTATGGTCGTGGTGGGCCAAAGGGTTGTTTCTGTGCTGTATGAATGCGATCCAATTTTAAACAGTGGTTTAGCAGCTACTGGACGGGTGGAGTAGAGTATAAATTAGGGGTGATCACAATCCCAATGTGTAGAGTTGTTACAATCCCTGCCATCAGTGGCACTCCAGATCTACTGACTGCTGTGCGCAGGACACGAGAGGCTTTGGGGGGGGGGGGGGGGGGGTTTACATTGTTGTGAGGGAGGGATTTCTTCTTACAACAAGCTTATGATGTAGAGGAAATCCCGTTTTGTCATCCGGTCCCGTTTTTTCCCCCTGATTTATTGCATCGCTGGATTTGAAAGTCGGGGCTCAAATTCATGGCCTTTAAAATCACAGATTGCAAGTTCACGCTTGTTTTAGTATATAGGACGTTTATTTAACATCTTATCTAGTTTTTAATGTAATTTAATTTTAATCTGATGATGCGAAATAAGTTAATTAGGCCCCGATATCGGCAACATGATCACTATCCGTATTGTGTAATTGTCTATCCGTGATCACTATTTTCATGCTAAATATCTGACTAAAAACTTTCACAGTACCTGTATATACAGATCGGATTGTGGCCGCCGCCTTGTTAAACATGCTGGCCCCCATGTTGAACATGGCGGCAGCCATGACCGATCTGTATGTGTGTCTGTGTAAATCAGCCCTTGTGACGAGGCTTGTCCTCGATCACAGCTTTTGAGTTGTCAATGCAAAATAGGGAACAAGATGCTAATTTCCTAGTATGAAAATGATCATAACTTTTTTAATCCTCAAGATATGAAAGTGAATTAGGTAAATATGAAAGGTTTTTTATGCTTTATCTGATGGGATAAATTACAGGCTGGATTTTTAAAATCTCAAAATGTTGTAACATTCCTACAATGTGTATAGATGTCTCGATTGCTCACAGTAATAAAGATAATTAGAGATGAGGAAGAAATTGAACAGATCTGGAAGAAGAACTGAGTATTTGAAAAAAACAAAACAATTAAGGCATTATGGTACTGGAAATCAATGTAATTTAAGAATTTTAGATTACCTCTGTCCTGTAGAGTGGACCAAGGAAAGGTTTAGAGGGATATGGCCCAAACGCAGGCAGGTGGGACTATGCAGATGAGGCATCTTGACTGGCCTGGATAAGTTGGGCCAAAGGGCCTGTTTCGTTGCTGTATGACTATGTGAGTTAATCCAAGAGGTAATAAAGACATGGTTGAGTATTTCAGCAAGGTTGAGTAATAAAGGCAAGGTTGAGTATTTCAGCACCAAATTAGCAAAGAAAAGGACATTTATGGTAATGTGTAGAGTGAATACTGATATTTTTGACCATGTGTGACACCATTCATCTTAATCTTAAGTCCAGAAGGTTGCAAAGAGTCCCCAGTTCATTGGACCTCCAGGGAAAGGAAATGGGGTTGGTACTTTGGGAATAAAAGTTACGATGGAGTCTGAAGATAATGGCCAAAGTCTTCCCAATAATTTGTTGTTACATGCATTGTAGTGGTGCACAGTCAAGTGTCATCATTTGATATTATCAAGGAAGAGTTGAAAAAAAGTACACAATATGCTTACTTTCGCCAGTAGAAACGTCATAAACAAGTTACAAGTTTATAAAACACTGGTTAGCCCACATTTGGTGTATCGCATGCAGCTCTGCTTGCCACACTATAAGGAGGATGTAACTGTGCTGGAGGGAACAAAAAAGAGGTTGACTAGGGTAGTGCCTGGACTGGAGTTGTCAGAGAGATTAGTTCAACTGGGTTTGTTTACCGTGGAGTGGAAAAGGCCAAGGGGTGACCTGATAGAGGTGTTCAAAATTATGAGAGGGATAAATAGAGTACATAATAAGAACCTTTTAAATATATGGAATTTCAACCATGCTGCCCGAGAAGATGGTGGAGGCAGGTATCCCCACAATATTTTGGCTGGCATAAAAGGCTAGGGACCAAATGCAGGTAAATGGCTATAACATACCAGGCTCATATCTTTGAGATATGAGAGGGACACCTAGAGGAAACCCACCCCATCACAGAGAGAACATGTAAACTCCACAAGGACAGCAGCAGTCAGAGTGCTCCCAGTCTGGAACTGTGAGGGAGCTATACAGGTCTGTACTTGTACAGGTCCTTGTAGCATCCCATTAGTCTGCTAGCCTGAAAATGATCCATTTACCTGAAACATGTAATAATGAGGAACTGAGGATCCTAGTTTACCAAAGATAGATACAAAATGCTGGAGTAACTCGGTGGGTCAGACAGCATCTCTGGAAAACATGGATAGGTAGCATGTAAAATGGATAGGTCTGAAGAAGGATCCCGACCCAAAACATTACCTATCCATGTTCTCCCAAGATGATGCCTGACCAGGCTGAGTTACTCTAGCATTTTGTCTTTCATTGTTTACCCAAAACATGTTTTCTGTTACTTAGATAATACTCTGCCCAAACCAATATATTACCCCCTATACCATGAGTGGAATTTTCTTTTGAAACAGCGTACAGAAACCTTCCAGAAATTCAAATCCACTATTTCTAGTTCCCCTTGGTTCACCTTGTTCATTACATTCTCAAATAACTAATGAATTGGTCAAACGTCATTTCCCTTACATAAAACTATGCTGACACACTTCATTGTATTATGATTTTCTAAATGTCCTGCAGCTACCTAATAAAAATGCATTCCAGCATTTTACCCAATCATACCAGATTGTAAAGCGGCTTTTCAAACCAGTCAGGACCAGCTCTGTGCAAGAGTAATCCAATATTTCTATTCCCCTCTTCCCTGTAAGTTCTTTCCTTTCAGATAGTTATGCAGCTCCCTTCTGACCGTACAACTGAATCTGCATTGGCTATCATCCAGTCAGTGGATTCTATACACTAACCACTTGCCGTGTAAATATGAACTCCATGTCACTAACAGTCTTTTGTCAAATACCTTGATTCCACACCTCCTCATTCCTGACCCTCCATAAATACACAGTATCACTATTCACAACCTCTCCTGTTCCAGCGAGAAAAAAACATTTCCAAACTATTAATATCACTGAAGTCTCTTACCCCATAATAATTTTGGTCAAACATTTCTTCACCTTCTCTACAAGAGTCATACAGCATGGAAATAGGCTCTTTACCTCGATTTTTCCACGATGACCAATATGCCTCCTGCACTCCAAGGAACAAAGTCCTAGCCTGCCCAATCACCCCCTATTATTCAGGCCCTCAAGTCCTGACAGCATCCTCGTAAATCTTCACTGCACCTCTCCCAGCTTCATGCATCTTTCTTATAACAGCCAATCTTGATTATGATCAGAACCGAGCACAATGGTCAAAGTAGGTTACATCATGAAGATACAAGAAACTGGGGATGATGGAATCTTGAGCAAATGAAATAAAACGGCTGAAGGAACACGGCTCCTCAGGCCGTATCTGTATGGAGAAATGGATAGATGACGTCAGTCTGAAGAAGGATCCCGACCCAAAACATCGCCTGTCCATTTCCCGCCACAGATGCTGCCTGGCCCGCTGTGCTCCGCTAACAGTTTTGTTTCGCTCAGTGTTGTATCATGACCCCCCTGCTCTTAATATATATTAGTGCCCTCCATAATATTTGGGAGAAAGACCCATCATTTATTTATTTGCCTCTGTACTCCATAATTTGAGATTTATAATAGAAAAAAAATCACATGTGGTTAAAGTGCACATTGTCAAATTTTATTAAAGGCTATTTTTATACATTTTGGTTTCACCATGTAGAAATTACAGCTGTGTTTATACATAGTCCCCCCCATTTCAGGGCATCATAATGTTTGGAACACATGGCTTCACAGGCGTATGTAAATGCTCAGGTGTGTTTATTTCCCACCATAATGCAGATATAAGAGAGCTCTCAGCACCTAGCCTTTCCTCTATTCTTTCCATCTCCCTTGGAAACTTGTATTGCTGTTTATCAACATGAGGACCAAAATTGTGCCAATGAAAGTCAAAGAAGCCATTATGAGACTGAGAAATAAGAATAAAACTGTTGGAGACATCAGCTAAACCATAGGCTTACCAAAATCAACTTTTTGGATCATTAAGAAGAAAGAGAGCAATGGTGAACTTACTAATCACAAAGGGCCAAGGAAGACTCCACAGCTGATGACAGAAGAATTTTCTCTATAATATATAGAAAAATCCCCAAACACCTGTCCAACAGATCAGAAACACTCTTCAGGTGTGGATTTGTCAATGACCACTGTCCGCAGAAGACTTCATGAACAGAAATATAGAGGCTACAAGATGCAAACCACTGGTTAGCTGCAAAAATAGGATGGCCAGGTTACAGTTTGCCAAGAAGTACTTAAAAGAGTTCTGGAAAAAGGTCTTGTGGACAGATGAGACGAAGATTAACTTATATCAGAGTGATGGCACAAGCAAAGTATGGAGGAGAGATCCAAAGCATACCACTTCATCTGTGAAACACGGTGGTGGGGGTGTTATGACCTGGGCTGTGTATGGCTGCTGAAGGTACTGGCTTACTTATCTTCATTTATGATAGAACTGCTGATGGTAGTAGCATAATGAATTCTGAAGTGTATAGACACATCCTATCTGCTCAAGTTCAAACAAATGCCTCAAAACTCATTGGCCGGCGGTTCATTCTACGGCAAGACAATGATCCCAAACATACTTCTAAATCAACAAAGGAGTTTTTCAAAGCTAAAAAATAGTAAATTCTTGAGTGGCCAAGTCAATCACCCGATCTGAACCCAATTGAGCATGCCTTTTATATGCCGAAGAGAAAACTGAAGGGGACTAGCCCCCAAAATAAGCATAAGCTAAAGATGGCTTCAATACAGGCCTGGCAGAGCATCACCAAAAAAGACACCCAGCAACTGGTGATGTCCATGAATCACAGACTTCAAGCAGTCATTGCATGCAAAGGATAAGCAACAAAATACTAAACATGACTACTTTCATTTACATGACATTGCTGTGTCCCAAACATTATGGTGCCCTGAAATGGGGGGGGACTATGTACAAACACTGCTGTAATTTCTACATGGTGAAACCAAAATGTATAAAAATGACCTTTATTAAAATCTGACAATGTGCACTTTAACCACATGTGATTTTTTTTCTATTACAAATCTCAAATTGTGGAGTACAGAGGCACATTATGGAGGGCACTATATATATATATCCTCATGCCTTCAGCCTTTTATGTTTCCCTCAGGATTATTACAGTCTTCCTCAAAAGTTCAACACCATCTGAGTAATTAAAAAGTTATTTTCACAACCAACTGTAAATCAGTTGCTTTAACAAAGGCAATGGCCCAAGTATTGACCTACTGTACACTTCCTTCCATTAGAATGAAACAATTTTTCAATAAAGCGCCTGGGCATGATCAGCCATGATCACATTGAATGGCGGTGCTGGCTCGAAGGGCTGAATGGCCTACTCCTGCACCTATTGTCTATTGCCTCCTGTTGCTTTATTAATTTTCTTTCCACATTGCTCACCCTTGTTTATTCATTGGCTTTCAATCTTGATTAGAAGCCTATTTAATAGTAAAGCTTCTTTTAGAAGTTCATACTTATTGATATCAACTACATTTTCCTGTTTCTGAAACTTCAGAACTCAGAACTGAATACTCATTAGAGTAGGATGTCCTCATCTTTCTCCTAAACTACAACCTGCTCATTTGTGTCTACCTGGCAGTCGAAAGTTTCTTCTCTGGCGATAGACCTACAAAATGCTGGACTAACTCAGCAGGTCAGGCAGCATCTATGGAGAAAATGACAAGATGCTTCGGGTCAAGACGCTTCTTCAGACCCCGTCGAGAGGAATAGGTGACTTTTCACCTATTCCTTTTCTCCAGATGATGCTGCCCAACCTGCCGAGTTAGTCTGGCATTTTGTGTCTATCATTGGCGTAAATCAGCATCTGCAGTTCCTTCCTACACGTTCCTTCACTGGCTGCAGTCTCGAGCTGTGAGGTGACCACTCCTCATACAAACTGTCCATGAAACACTCAGCCTCATGGATGTACCACAATGAGGTCAACTGTTGGACCATAATAAGGTCAATGCTAAAATCCAGCTGGTAAACATTCTGCAACAAGGGGTTACAGCAATGGAGATGCTCCTGTTTCTTCTCCATTTATTTGAACAAATAAAAAAAAATGTATCTGTCTCGAGAGAGAACTAAGATTACTTTTTTTTTTTTTGCTTAAACCAGTTGCTTGTGTTAACTCCCAGGGCTCCAACCCCTAGGTCTCCTTTATTCCATATGGATCTGACTCCCAGGGTCCCATTTACGGAGTTATCCTGCTTTCTGAGTTCTTTCCAGAGAAAGAAAATTGAGAATATAGAAGATACACCCAAGGTGTTGGAGTAACTCAGCAGAACAGGCATCTCTGGATAGAAGGAATGGGTGACGTTTTGGGTCAAGGCCCTTCTTCAGTCTGACAGTCAGGAGAGAGGAAGACCAGAGATAAGGAAGTATACAGTGTGAAAAAGAGACATAAAAGAGGACGAAGTTCAAGGAAAATGTAGAATAGATCATTGTTAGCTAATGGAAGTTGACAACAAAGCATACAAAGATAAAATTTAATCAGGACAGTGAGACTGGTCGGAGAACTAGAATGGGGGAGTGATGGAGAGAGAGGGACAGCAAGGGTTACTTGAAGTTAGAGAAGTCAATACCGCTGAATCAAGCTGAATATGAGGTGCTGCTCCTCCAATTTGTGTTGGGTCTCATGCGGAAAGTGGAGGCAGTCCATGACAGAAAGGTCAGTATGGGAATGGGAGGGGGAGTTAAAGTGTTTAGCAACCGGGAGATCATGTTGTTTTCTGTGGACTGAGTGGAGGTGTTCAGTGAAACGACCACTGAATATAGAACAGTATAGCACAAGAACAGCTCCTCAGCCCACAATGTATGTGCCGTACATGATGCCAAGACCATCTCTGACCTACCTGCACATAATCCACATCCCTCCACTCCCTGCATACCCATACGCATATTTAAAATTCTCATAAATGCCACTATCGTACCTGCCATCACCACCACCCCTGGCAGCATGTTCCAGGCACTCACTAAAATATGTAAAAAAACTTGTCTCGCACATCTCCTTCAAACTTTGCCCTACATAGCCTGAAAACTATGAGCTCTTTCTTTGATTTTTCCATCCTGGGAAAAAGGTTCCGACTGTCTACCATATCTATGCCTCTCATAATTTTATATACATCTATCAGGTCTCTGCACAACCTCCAGCGTTCCAGAGAAAAAAAATTCAAGCCTGTCCAACCTTTCCCTGTAGCTAATACCCCCTAATCCAGGCATCATTCTGGTGAACCTTTGCACTCTTTACAAAGCCTCGAGTTATCCTTCCTCTAATGGGGTGACCACAACTGCATGAAATACTCCAATCCTTCCCCACCCTCAACTCCATCCAGGGACCCCAGCAATCCTTCTAGATGAGACAGAGGTTTACATGTACCTCCTCTAACTTCATCTGGTGTTCCCGATATGAGCTCCTGTACATCGACGAGACCAAGTATAGAATCGGAGATTGTTTCGCTGAACGCTTGCACTTAGTTCGCCAAGGCCTACTCGATCTCCCTGGTGCTAATTACTAAATCCCTTCCCATTCTGATCTTACTGCCCTGGGCTTCCTCCATCGCCAGAATGAGGCCACACGCAAATTGGACGAACAGCATCTCATATTCCACTTGGGCAGCATGATGTATATTCCTGTCCTCATTGGCAATGAAGCCTAATCAATACACAGGTGAATGAGACAAGGTTGAAAGGTTATAGCACAGACTTGTCCCGTGGCTTTAATGGCCGCGGGACAATCGCCATCGCCAGCCGGGGGCTTTGACTTTGACTCTGACATCGGGGGAGAGTGCAGTGGAGAGATAAGTTTTTTTGGCCTTCCATCACAGCAATGTGATGGATGTTTATGTAAATTATGTTGTGTCTTGGGTCTATTTGTTTGTAATGTATGGCTGCAGAAACGACATTTCGTTTGGACCTCAAGGGGTCCAAATGACAATAAATTGAATTGTATTGTATTGTATAATGACAAGTGAATAATTCAGCACAACCACCGCTCGACATCCCAACCATTACTGAAGACCGTCCACCAAACAATCAGTACCCTGTTGCTGCCTTCTCTCCATATCCCTTGATTCCTCCAGCCCTAGGAGCTCTATTGAACTCTCTTTTGAATGCATCCATTGAATCGGCCGCCACTGCCTTCTGAAGCAAAGAATTCCACAAATTCACAACTCTAACTGAGATGAGGAAAAAGTTTTTCCTCATCTCAGTTCTAAATGGCCAACACCTTATTCTTAAACTGTGGCCCCTGGTTCTGGACTCCCCCAACATAAGGAACATGTTTCCTGTAACTAGCATGTCCAATCCCTTAATAATTTTATATGTTTCTATATGATCCCCTCTCATCCTAAATTCCAGTGAATATAAGCCCAGTCACTCCAATCTTTCAACATATGACAATCCCGCCATCCCGAGAATTAACCTGGTGAACCTACGTTGCACTCCCTCAATATTAAGAATGTCCTTCCTCAAATTAGGAGACCAAAGCTGCACACAATACTCCAGGTGTGGTCTCACCAGGGCCCTGTACACTGCAGAAGGACCTCTTTGCTCCTATACTCCTCCTGTAGTTATGAAGGCCAATATGCCATTAGCTTTCTTCACTGCCTGCTGTACCTGCATGCTTATTATCTCTCTGACTCAAATGGAAATGAAAGTTGTTGTGGTATTAGCTGGAAATTTTTGATTGAATGGTGTAGGGAAATTATTAAATCTTCAAACTAGAACAACAGAATCCTTCTTTAAGGTTGCTTCTCAGACTGAAGGCTAGTGACTAGTGGTGTGCCTCAGGGTTCGGTGCTGGGCCCATTACTGTTTGTCATCTACATCAATGATTTGGTTGAGAACATTCAGGGCAAGATTAGGAAGTTTGCTGATGATACAAAAGTTAGAAGTTTTGAAGATAGTGAAGGTGGTTGTGAAAGATTGCAGCAGGATCTGGATCAATTGGCCAGGTGGGCAGAGGAATGGTTGATGGAATTTAATAAAGAAGTGTGAGGTGTTGCATTTTGGGACATTGAACAAGGGCAGGACCTACACAGTAAATGGTAGGCTTCTGGGTAGTGTTGTAGAGCAGATGGATCTAGGAGTACAGGTGCATGGTTCCTTGAAGGTCGAGTCGCAAGTAGATAAGGTGGTCAAAAAAGCTTTTGGCACTTTGGCCTTCCATCAGTCAGAGTATTGAGTATAGAAGTTGGGAGGTCATGTTGCAGTTGTATTAGACGTTGGTGAAACCGTATTTAGAATATTGTGTTCAGTTCTGGGCACCATGTTATAGGAAAGATATTGTCAAGCTTGAAAGGGTTCAGAAAAGATTTACGAGGATGTTGCCAGGACTAGATGGTGTGAGCTATCGGAAGAGGTTGAGCAGGCTGGGTCTCTATTCCATGGAGCGCAGGAGGATGAGGGGAGATCTTATAGAGCAGGGGTTCTCAACCTTTTTCTCCCCGTTTACCCCTGGCAACTTTAATAGCATATAACAATGTTATTTCACTTATTTATGAACAACTAATGATGAACAGAACCAGAACCAAACACAGCCAGTCAATGAGAAAAAAATATGTACAAGTCCAGAATCAAAACATTTACCCCCTGGGTAGGCAAAATTTACCCCCAGGGGGTAACCCTTGTTATAGAGGTATACAAAATTATGATAGGAATAGATCGGGTAGATGCACAGTCTTTTGCCCAGAGTAGGGGAATCGAGGACCAGAGGACATAGGTTCAAGGTGAAGGGGGAAAGATTTAATAGGAATCCGAAGGGTAACATATTCACACAAAGGGTGGTGGGTGTATGGAACAAGCTGCCAGAGGTGGTAGTTGAGGCTGGGACTATCCCATTGTTTAAGAAACAGTTAAACAGGTACATGGATAGGACAGGTTTGGAGGGAAATGGACCAAGTGGGGCTAGTGTAGCTGGGACATTGTTGGCCGGTGTAGGCGAGTTGGGTCGAAGGACCTGTTTCCACACTGTATCGCTCTAAGACTCTATTAACATCATTGGTAAATAAATGTGGACAGTACCCAGATAGAGCTCAGGCTGACAGATAAGGGTAAAAATGGGGGACCATATACAGCTAAATGATTTAGAACTGAAATAAAGTGGGTGAGAGTGAAGAGTTGCGAAGATCCAACCCAAGTTCCAATAAATCCATGCCCAGCCAGCCCAGCTCCTGGCCCCATCTCCATAGGCGTACCCTGAGCCCTGCACCTTTGCATCAACCCAATCCGAGCTGCTGGTAACTGGGAGAGGGGCCGGTTGCAACCCAACGTGATGGCCGCACCGCACCGCCCCGCCTCCCGCGCTCGCTGATTGGCGGAAAGGCTAGTGCGCGCCAATAATTGTACAGACGGAGGCCAGTGATTGGCCGGGCTACGCGCCCATCCAGGCCCGAGAGCAAGTTAGTGTGAGGCGCGCGGCTCCCGGGCCGAGGCCGATGGCGTCGAGACGGCTCTGGCGCCACGGGGAGACGGGGGCTGGGCTGGAGCTGGCGGACTGGTAGTGGGAGCCTCTGGTCCCGGGCCGGCGGCCAGGAGCCGGGCAGCTCAAGGGGGCTGCGGCCCGCGAACCAATAGCGGCCGTAGCCCTCAGACCAATCACACCTCTGACCCGTGTCCACCAATGAGAGCGGCGGCAGACGCGGGCTCAAGATGGCGCCGCCGCCCAGCACCGCCGTCTCCTCTCTCTCTCCCGCGGGCCCGACCCGCAGCCGCGCCTGGCAGTCCGCAGCCGCCACACTCACCCGCTGCTCCCTGGCCCACCGCCCGAACTCGCCTACTTCCAGCCGGCAGCCGCCGCTCCTCTCTCTGTCACTCGCCTCCCCCCCGCTTGGAAATACCGATCCCAAACAAGATGGCTCCCGCACCGCTTCAGGGTGGAGAGAGCAGCTCATCTCGCGAGAGGTCGCCGGCAACTCCCGCTCTTAAAGGCGTTTGTTGGCACATTAAAGGGATTGTTTGGCCAAAACTGGGTCATGCACAAGAGAGACGAAGAGCTTACTTTGTATGTCCTCTCATCTGGTCCATTTAGGGGAGTGGCAGTGGACTATTCAGGTTTAGATTTGCTTTATTACTACTGTCATATGTACCGTGGTACAGTAAAAGCTGTAGTTTGAAGAAGGGTCTCGACCCTGAAACGTCACCCATTCCTTCAATGCTGCCTGATCCGCTGAGTTACTCCAGCATTTTGTGTCTACCTTCGATTTAAACCAGCATCTGCAGTTCTTTCCTACACAGTAAAAGTTTTTCCTGCCTCGAGGGTACATCGAACAATCCCTGTTCCAGGCGTACACTGGCCCTGTCTCTGCTACATTGACGATTACATCGATGCTACCTCCTGCACCCATGCAGAACTCACGGACTTTGTTAAATTAACTATCAATTTCCATCCTGCACTCGAATTCACTTGGACCATCTCTGACATCTCCCTTCCCTGGTCTTGATCCCTCCTCTCTCCTCTCTCATTAACTACCGCCCAATCTCAAACTTCCCCTTTCTTTCAAAAACCCTGGAGCGTATCGTTGCGTCGCAACTTTATTCCCACCTCCTTGCGTATAACCTACTTGAACCCCTCCAATCTGGCTTTCGGCCCCTCCATAGCACAGAAACTGCTCTCCTCAAAGTCCTCAACGACCTCCGCACCTCTGCTGACACTGGTTCCCTCAACATCCTCATCCTCCTCGACCTGAGCGTAGCCTTCGATACAGTGAACCATAGCATCCTGCTCACCAGACTCAAAGACCTCGGCATTGAAGGCTCTGCACTCAGCTGGCTCCGTTCCTACCTTTCCAACAGATCCCACTTCATCTCTCTCCACAACCACGCCTCTGCTACAGCCACAGTCACTCAAGGCGTTCCCCAAGGCTCCGTACTCGGCCCCCTCCTCTTCATCATCTACATCCCCCCCCCTTGGTCAGATACTCCGCCACTTCAACCTGGACTTCCACTGTTACGCTGATGACACCCAGATCTACCTCAGCACCAAATCCCCCCCCTCTCCCATATCAACTCCTATTTGTCAGCTATAAAAACCTGGATGCAACATAATTTTCTCAAACTCAACAGCGATAAGACAGAATTCCTCCTCATAGGCTCCAAAGCCACACTCAGCAAAATCAATAACCCCACTCTCACCATCGACGGCACCACTGTCTCCCCAGGCCCGCAACCTTGGCGTGATCTTTGATTCCACCCTCTCCCTTGAGCCTCACATCCGCCATGTGGTTAAAACCTCCTTCTTTCATCTCCGCAACATCGCCAAACTCAGACCCTCTCTCACACCTCCCGCTGCTGAAAGACTCATCCATGCCTTCATCTCCTCCCGACTGGACTACTGCAACTCACTTCTCCTTGGCATCAGCTCCACCTACATCAACCGACTCCAACTGGTCCAGAACGCAGCCGCCCGACTCATTACCCACACCAAATCCTGGCATCACATCACTCCAGTCCTCAAACAACTTCACTGGCTTCCCATCTCCCACCGGATCAACTACAAAATCCTGATCATCACCTACAAAGCCCTCCACCATCTGGCCCCCCCATATCTCACTGACCTCCTCTCCCCCTACCAACCCTCACGGTCCCTCAGATCCACATCAGCCGGTCTCCTCTCCATCCACAAGTCCAACCTCCGCAGTTTTGGGGACAGCCTTCTCCAGGGCAGCTCCCAGGCTCTGGAACTCCCTCCCCCAACTGATCCGCAATTCTGTGTCCCTCACCATCTTCCAGTCCCGCCTCAAGACCCATCTCTTCACCTCTGCCTATCCTTAGCCCCACGTCCCCCTCCCTTTTCATCTGTGCATTAATTGCCTCATATTTTGTTTTGTATTGAATTCTGTCTTTACTTTGTGTACCAGTCATGTCTCTACTATTTATTTCATTCCCCTTACATGTTTTTCCTCTACCTGCTAAATTTTGTAAGGTGTCCTTGAGACTCTTGAAAGGTGCCCATAAATAGAATTTATTATTATTATTATTATTCCCTTTCTTGTTCTCACCGTCTCCATCACAGGTGATAGACTATCGATTGACGTCTGTTATGAACCCACTGACTCCCGCAGCTATTTAGACTACTTAGCTATTTAGACTACTTCTTCCCACCCTGCCTCCTGCAAACACTATCCCCTACTCCCAATACCTCCGATTATGCCGCATCTGCACCCAAGATGAAGTGTTCCACACCAGTACATCAGAATTGTCCTCGTACTTTAGGGATCGGGGGTTCCCACTTCCATCATAGATGAGGCCCTCAGACGGTCTCCTCTGCATCCCGTAATTCTGCTCTTGCTCCCCCTTACCACCCAGTCGCAACGGGCAGAGTACCCCTAGTCCTCACTTTTCATCCCCAGCTGTTGCATACAGCACAAAATCCTCTGACATTTTTGCCACCTCCAACATGGATCCCACCACAAGCCACATCTTACCATTTCCACCCCTTTCCGCAGATATGCAAATTGGAGGAACAGCACCTCATATTTCACTTGGGCAGCTTAAAACCCAGCGGTAGGAATATGGATTTCTCTAACTTTAAGTAACCCTTACTTTCCCTCGGTAGACAAAAATGCTGGAGAAACTCAGCAGGTGAGGCAGCATATATGGAGCGAAGGAAATAGGCAACGTTTCGGGTCGAAACCCTTCTCCAGAACTTTCCCTTTCTCTCCGTCCCTCCCCCACCCTAGTTCTACTGGTTTCACCGTCTTCCTGATTAATTTTACTTTGTATGCCTCGTTGTCTGCTGCCTCTCAGCTAACAATGAACCATTCTACATTTCCTTGAACATTGTTTGCTTTGATCTGTAGGATTCACTCCTTACCCTTCCATATCTCTAGTTTCCCTCTCCCCTGACTCAGTCGAAAGAAGGGTCTCCTTCTGAAACGTCACACATTCCTTCGCTCCAGAGATGCTGCATGTCCCGCATGTCCAGTATTTTGTGTCTATCCACAGTAAAAGCTTTGTTTTGCACACTATACAATCAAATTAGATACTATACATAAATACATCGTCAAACTCAAATACATCAGGTAGAACAAATGGAAATACAGTGCAAAATATAGTTCTCAACATTGTAGTACACCAATTCCATAGACAACATTCAATGCCTTAGTTCTAAGTAGAGATGAATTGGGCAGCACCCTAGCTTATGGAAGGACCGTTCAGAATTCTGATAACAGGGAAAGAAGCTGTTGCTGTGTCTGGTGATGAACACTTTGAAGCTTCTGTATCTTCTACCCAACGGGAGTGGGGAGAAAAAGAAATGACCAGGTGGGACAAGTCTTTGATTGTGGGTTTTTTTAAGTGCTGGAGTAATTCAGCTGTTCAGCCAGCATCTCTGGAGAACATGGATAGGTGACATTTAGTGTCTGAACCCTTCTTCAGACCGATACAGACGGAGGAGGAGAAAGCTAAAAGAGGTGGGGGTGGGAGCCTGGCAAGTGATAGATGAATACAGGCAACGAGGGTGGGGGGAGGGGGGGAGGGGGGGGGGGGGGGGGGGGGGGTGGGATTGGCAGATAGGGCAAAGACCAGAGATGAAAATACTAAAGTGTGAAATACTGATGGAAGAGCCAAGCAGATGCACCACAGAAAGCATCCTGCCTGAATGCATCACAGCTTCTTATGGTAACTACCCTGCCCAAGACTGCAAGAAATTGGAGTGTTGTGGACACAGTCCAGCCCATAATAATAATATATTTTATTGTCATTGCACATAAGCGCAACGAGATTTGGTATGCAGCTTCCATCCGATGTCTAACATAAATAACTAATAAAATATTGATTTAGATACCCCGAGAACATGGATTGTAAAAAGAACAGTAAAATAGTCAAAACAGTTCAAACAGACTAAAGTGCAGATGTGTCTGTGCGACATGACCATCCGAGGGAGACAGTCCAGGAGGGTGGGGGGCACTCAGCAGGGCCGGTTCAGAGCCGCTATAGCTCTGGGAATGAAGCTGTTCCTGAGTTTGGAGGTTCGGGCGTAGAAGGCCTTGTAACGTCTGCCGGAGGGAAGTAGTTCGAACAGTCCATTACAAGGGTGTGAGGAGTCTTTATGGATGCTGACGGCCTTCCTGAGGCACCGTGTGTGGTAGATGCCCTCCAAGTCTGGTAGCTGTGTCCCAATAATCTGCGCTCTGTGGACGACGCGCGGAAGAGCTCTCCTCTCCACCTCCATGCAGCTGAGATACCACACAGAGATGCCATACGTTAATATGCTCTCTGTGGTGCAGCGGTAGAAGGTTGTCAGCAGCTGTTGGGGCAGAACAGTCTTTTTTTAATATCCTCAGGAAAAACAGTCGTTGCTGTGCCTTCCTGACCAGCGCAGCGGTGTCGATCGACCATGTGAGGTCCTCTGAAATGTGAGTGCCCAGAAACTTAAAGCTGGACACTCTCTCCACACTGTCCCCGTAGATGGAGATAGGGGCGTATTCTCCATTATGTGACCTCCTGAAGTCAATAATCAGCTCCTTGGTCTTGGAGGTGTTTAATGACAAGTTGTTACGTGCACACCAGTCCGCCAGGTTCTGCACCTCCGCTCCGTATTTTGTTTCATTACTGTTGGTGAACAGCTCAATCACTGTTGTGTCGTCTGCAAACTTCACGATGGTGTTGGTGTCGAATGCAGGAACATAGTCGTGTGCGAAGAGGGAGTAGAGCATGGGGCTTAGTACACAGTACACAGCCCTGTGGTGTGCGGGTGCTCAGGGTGATAGTGGAGGACAGATGCGGGCCCAGTCTCACGCCAATTGGAATCACGGACAATTCTCCCCTCTGTGGAAGTTTGTAAGTGTCCTCGCAGTCATTCAGGAAAATGAAGAAGGTGGAACACAAACAAAATGCTGAGAGCCCTCAGCGGGTTGGGCAGCCTCTGGGGAGGGATCCTAGGTGTATCACCAACACTCCGTGCTCCAACCACATTTACACTTTGGCCATGTAAGCACACCAACGTCTCTACTTCATCAGAAGGTTATGGTAGTCGGCATGAGTCTTGACGACTCATCAATTTCAGTAAGATTCAGATTTAAACTTTATTGTCATTGTGCAGTGTACAGTACAGAGACAACGAAATGCAGTTTCGTTGCAGTCACTGCAGAAAGCATCCTGTCGGGATGCATCACAGCTTGGTGTGGGAACTGCCCTGTCCAAGACCGCAGCAAATTGTAGGGTTGTGGACGTAGGCCAGTCCATCACGCAGATCAGAATCGAGGACTATTCTCCCCCTGCCTGTCGGGCAGAAGACACAAAAGCTTGAAAGCACATGACACCAGATTCAAGAACAGCTTCCTCTCCATGACCGGACTCCTGGCGGACCTCTCGTATGCTAGACATGAATACTAATCTTCTAATCTAATGGAGGAGCTTAGCAGTTTGTGTGCACTCAGCGAACATTGTGCAGCTACAGACCTGTTGGTTTGGGCCCAATGGGTGGTCAGGTAGTTACTGAGCTGCTGTCTGGAAGAAACTACCTTGGCATGATCTGGCCTTGATTTTCTTGCGGCACTGTTTCATTGGGCCCACATAGGAGATTAGTGGGCAAAATTAGAGCACATGGTATTGGGGGTAGGGTGCTGACATGGATAAAAAATTGGTTGGCAGACAGGAAACAAAGAGTAGGGATTAACGGGTCCCTTTCAGAATGGCAGGCAGTGACGAGTGGGGTACCGCAAGGCTCAGTGCTGGGACCGCAGCTATTTACAATATACATTAATGATCTAGATGAAGGGAGTCAAAGTAACATTAGCAAATTTGCAGATGACACAAAGCTGGGTGGTAGTGCGAACTGTGAAGAGATGCTATGAGGATGCAGGGAGACTTGGATAAGTTGAGTGCATGGGCAGATGCATGGCAGATGCAGTTTAATGTGGATAAATGTAAGATTATCCACTTTGGTGGCAAAAACAGGAAGGCAGATTATTATCTAAAGGGTCAAGTTGGGAAAAGGGGAAGTACAACAGGATCTGGGGGTCCTTGTTCATCAGTCACTGAACATAAGCAAGCAGGTACAGCAGGCAATGAAGAAAGCGAATGGCATGTTGGCGTTCATAACAAGAGGAGTTGAGTACAGGAGCAAAGAGGTCCTTCTGCAGTTGTACAGGGCCCTAATGAGACCACACCTGGAGTATCGTGTGCAGTTTTGATCTCCAAATTCGAGGAAGGACTTTCTTGCTATTGAGGGAGTGCAGCGTAGATTCACCAGGTTAATTCCCGGGATGGCGGGACTGTCTGTCATGTGTTGATAGAATGGAGCGGCTGGGCTTGTATACTCTGCAATTTAGAAGAATGAGAGGGGATCTTATTGAAACATAATACTATTACGGGATTGGACACGCTAGAGGCAAGAAACATGTTCCCGATGTTGGCAGAATCCAGACCCAGGGGCCACAGTTTAAGAATAAAGAGTGAGCCATTTAGAACGGAGATGAGGAAAAACGTTTTCACACAGTGAGTTGTGAGTCTTTGGAATTCTCTGCCTCAGAAGGTGGTGGAGGCCGATTTTCTGGATGCTTTCAAGAGAGAGTTAGATAGAGCTGTTAAAGATAGCACAGTCATGGGATATGGGGAGAAGGCAGGAATGGGGTACTGATTGTGGATGATCAGCCATTATCACATTGAATGGCGGTGCTAGCTTGATGGGCTGAATGGCCTACTCCTGCACCTATTGTCTATTGATTGCTTTGGTATCGCCCGGAGTCATCGGCCCTGGTCATGCTGGAGGCGATGCAGGCATCCTTGCAGTCTTTTGCCCAGGTTACCTGGCACAAGCCCTTCTACTGGAACATGAGGTTATAGGCAAAGCGGAAATGTACTTCAGTTGCTGCAGATGGTGCCCGGTCCTTCCTGACCAACATGCATGTGAAATTGCAGAACAGCAAGCTTAGCAATCCCACAACCTATGGATCAGATCAATGCTCTATTGTCCTACCACAGTTTGGTGTGTACAGGGGTGGGCATTCATATCGCTAACAGGAAGAGAAGGCATTGAGATGATCACAATCCTGAGCAGTGCTGAGGCACAATGGGTGAGTGCTGCTGACAAGACTGCAACCATATTTGGGCAGGTGTGTGGAATGGCTGATCTACAGTATCTCAGCTTCCTCCTGAGATACTCTCTGTCATAAATGCCCGTCTGATTCACCCAGTCTGTGAATTACCAATTAATGGTGCATCACCACAAGCAGCAGGTAATAACCATCTTCTACAGGAGTTATAGACAATAGGTGCAGGAGTAGGCCATTCGGCCCTTTGAGCCAGCACCGCCATTCAATGTGATCATGGGTGATCATTCCCAATCAGTACCCCGTTCCTGCCTTCTCCCCATATCCCCTGGCTCCGCTATCTTTAAGAGCCCTATCTAGCTCTCTCTTGAAAGTATTCAGAGAACCCTCTGAGGCAGAGAATTCCACAGACTCATAACTCTCATGGACAACAGCCAAGTATATAACTAGTCAGTAATTAGATCTGAAAGGTTACATTTAAGAATATATTAGCATTAAATGGACTTAAACTGGATTTAATAAAAAATTCCAAAATCCAATTGTATATAGGGGTGAGAGATGTTTAAGCAAACAAGCATGCAGGTATGTGTGTGTGTGTGTGTGTGTGTGGACACCGTTGACAGCATTGGTTCCATGCGGCATAATTTCCAAGGCAAGTGAGGTTCTGTTGATTGGAGGTTAGGAATAAATTAGGTGGGGTGGAGCGAGGGAGAGTAATGGGCAGAATGATTTTGCAGGGAACAGGCTGAGTCAGCAGTAGGGAAGCAAAGAGGGAAGACGTACGTGTTAGAGAGAGAGGGTGGAGGGGCAGAGAGGCAAAGCTCGAGAAAGGGAAAGCCCATCAGAGAGAGAGGGAGGGAGACAGGCAGAGAAAAAGGGAGAATACTGAAAAAAATGGAAGGGTCGGTGAATTTTTAATCAATACGGCTATATTGATAATATCACTGATTTAATCTATTTTTACTGACTGCATCAGCTACGTTCCAGAGGATTGCTGGGGAGAAAGAATGAAGGATGCAGGGGAGAGAGAGAGTGGTGAGACAGAGGAGTAATTATTAATTGCAGAATCAAAGCAGGAAGGAAGCAGAGGATGGTGGGTGTTGGAAAGAGGGTTGAGGAGTAGACTGTGGGGGAGAAACCCCAATGTTTTGTTCAGATGTGTGTGTGAGATGAGACAGTACATCCTTGTGTGAGTAGACAGGTTGTTGGCAGATATTGGGTGTATGGAACGAGCTGCCAGAGGAGGTAGTTGGGGCAGGTACTATTGCAACGTTGAAAAAAAGAAACATTTAGACAGATACATGGATAGGATAGCTTTAGAGGGATATGGGCCAAATACAAGCGGGTTGGGCTAGTCTAGATGGGGCATGTGTTCGGTGTGGGCAAGTTGGTCCAAAGGCCCTGTTTCCAAGCTGTATCACTCTATTACTCACGGTGAAAGGTAACTCATGGTCAGGCTGTAAAACACTCAGCAGATGGATAGCACCTGCAGAAAGAGAAACAGTTAAAGTGTCAGATCAAAGATCTATCTACAGAACTGGGAAAGTGCAAAACAAAAAGTTTTATGTTGCAGAGAACATCAGGGAGGGATGGGTACGACAAAGGGAGTCTCCCTGATAGGGTATGGTCTGCTTTACCGAAGTGATTCCTCTGTTTCTGGGGCCGTCTGGTTGATAGATTAATGAGGTCAGTTAAAGGGAGAGCAAACAAACAACATTGTGAAGTGAAGGTCAGAGCAGTTGCTGAATCATAATCGAAAAGCTGGAAATGGCTAGCAGATAAATTAGTCTCCGTGGAGAGAGAAATCTTAATATTACAGAAGGATGACCTAAAATAGAATGGACTAGTTCGGATAGAAACAGAAAAAATCACATCTGAAATTGATAAATTTGGTACTGGAAAGCTGCAAAATGCCCAGACAGAAGATGAAGTGCTGACGCAAGGAATGCAGATGCAGGAATCTTGAGCAATTCAAGAGTGTTTTATTGTCATATGTCCCAACAGAACAACAAAATGCTTACTTGCAGCAGCACAACAGAATATGTATGCATAGTACTCTGTAAACAATATAATATATGAAAAGAAGTTTAGTATATATATATATATATATATACTCGTGGTCGGGGCCTTATGAGCCCTCCGCAGTCGCCGCTATGGCGGCCAGATGTTCACGCCCTCTCGCCGGGATGATCGGAACTCCGACGTTGGAACAGAACATTCTCAAAGGAGTTTCTGAATCTTCTCACCGGAGACCGCGGCTCCCAAAGTCCACTGGCCAAGCTGGGCGGAGATTTAACACTGGCGGCCCTCGGCAATGGGATCCCCGGACTCCGCGATGTTAAAGTCAAAGCTGCTCACGGCTAGAAGCTCCGCAACCACAGCTCCACGATGTTAAGCAGCAGGCCCAACACTCTGGAGCTTCAACACGGCGATCCCCGCTGCTGAAGCTCTGGTCGATCTCAGGCAGGAAAGGCCGTGCCAATCCAGATGGTAGACCGCGAGGGGGGGGCGAAGAAGCGACTGAGAAACGGTTTCCCCCTTACCCTCCCCCACGTAAAAAGACTAAGAAACCTCCAAAAACATACTTTTAAACAGACTAAAAGTAACAAAAAGATGGTGCATATGTATGCATGAATGAATGTACGTATGAATATATATATATTCATATATATATATATATATTCATATGTACATGGGCATTCAAGTTGTCGAACCAGGCCATGATGCAACCAGTCAATATGCCCTCTACTGTACACCTGTAGAGGTTCAGGGGACTACTCTCTGACATACCGAATCTCCACAATCTTCTCAAGAAGTAGAGGTGTTGATGGGCTTTCTTTATAATTGCATCGGTGTGCTGGGTCCAGGAAAGATCAAAATTGTGCAGGCCCTGGAATTTGGAGCTATTGACCCTCCCCATCATCGTCCCGTCGATATAGACATATGTTTGTGGTTCCTCATCCACACAAAGGTACTCGGTGGATCAGGCAGCTGGAGGTACTCAGTGGATCAGGCAGCACCCAATGGGGGAAATGGACAAATGATGTTTAAGGAGGGGACCCTTCTACAAAGAAGGTGAAGTGTTGTTTTCTCAGCTTGCATTGTGCCTTGTCAGAACTGTGAATGGGGCAGCTGGTACAGATGTAACTGTGCATGTGATTAAAAACTGGATTTTCTGCATGCTAAAGAGATGTGCAGAGATGCTAGCATGTGGAGATGACTGGGCAGCTCTGTGCCCTGCCTAGCCCCTACCCTGCACAGTGAAGATATAAAGCAGAATAAGTCAGCAGTAGTTCCATGCTCCGCCAGGTGGTGCTCAAAGGCTTCACAGCAATGCTCACTGGCTGACTGGAGGGATTTATCAGCACTCTGGTTAACTGCAGAGCTGCAGTCCAGGAGCGCACAGTGCAAGCCGAGAAAGACTTGTTCTCACATGTTAACCTTGTCCTTCCTTTAATTGAGGAAGCATTACCACATGCTTCTATCTGCCCACACATCAACACGCCTGGGCTATTCGAAGAGGACGAGCAGCAGATTTCACCATGACTCAAAATTCCTGATAGATCAAGAACAGTCAACTTCTTACACTACCGGTGCAGTACAGCTGAGACAACTCGCGCACATGCACTGTACCCGTGTGTACACCCTCACACACACATAAACACGCTCGTAGACCCCTGCACACTCACAAACAAGCAGACACCTGCGCACATGTACAGACCTGTACATGCACAGACACACAAACATTTGAATGCTGAGTGAGTGCATTTGTATCAAGACATGAGTTGATAGTGCAGATAACATATCTGAGCATGATGTCATACCTATTACAGAAATCTGTTTACAGGGTCACCAGGACTGGGTCCTCAATACGTCAGCTAATGCACTGTTCCCAAAGAAAGTCAAAGGGGAAAGGAGTGGCAATGTTAATCATGGAAGATACCAGAGCAGCGTTGAATCATGATAGTGTAGCGGCGCCTGCTAGCGCACGCAGATATCGAACCCGGCGTTCGGAAGCCGCGGTCACGAACTCGGGAGGGGCTGTTGTTTTCGCGCGGTTTTTCCTTTGCGCGCGGCAGTTCAGCGCTGACCACCGATGTGGCTAGACGTGTCTGATTAACCTGTATGCTGCAACTTGATCTTTCAAATAAAGTTACGTTGAAAACTCCAGTAGTCATTTCTCAGACCGCTAAAATAGCAAGGCAGTGGAGAGTGATATTGAATCAGTTTCTGGCAAAATAATATCCTACGGGAAGAAGGAAGACGCTGGTGGGAGTAGTCTACAGACCCCAATGTGTAACCTTTCCTTAGAACATAGAACAGTACAACACAGGAATTGTTTGCATCTATGTGCCAAATATGATGCCGTTAAACTGATCTCATCTGCCTGCACATGATCCATATCCCTCTGTTCCTTGCACTTCCATGTGCCTATCTAAAAAACTCTTAAAGATCATTATCGTATCTGCCTCCACCACCACTCCTGGCATTGCAATCCAGGCCCTTTCACCTGTTTGCCAGGACCTCTAGTGTTGGACATTTCCATCTTGGGGGGGAAAGGTTCTGACTGTCTACCTTATCTATGCCTCTCATAATTTTCTATACTTCTATCAAATCTCCCTCAACCTCTGATCTTCCCTAGGGTGAAACATCAATGGGGACATTTCTCAGGCATGTTGGAAGGGAACAACAATTGTCCAGGGAGACTTTAAGCTACCTATCGATTGTCACATTGCTATAGGAAATATGTCATTAAGATGAAGGATTTATGAGGATGTTGCCAGGACTCGAGGGGCTGACCTATTTGGAAAGATTGGGTAGGTTAGGAGTTTATTCCTTGGAGCACAGGACGCTGAGGCGTGATCTTATAGAGCTGTACAAAATCATGAGGGGAATGGATGGGGTGAATACGCAAAATCATTTACCCAGAGTTATGAACTCAAGATCCAGAGGACATAGGATCTAGGGTGAGAGGGGAAAGATTAAATAGGAACCTGTGGGACAATATTTTCTTGGAGAGGGGAGTGGATATATGGAAGAAGCTGCCAGAGGAGGTAGTTGAGGGAGGTACTGTATAACAGCATTTAAAACTAATTTGGCCAGGTATGTGGATAGGATAGATTTCGAGGAAGAAAGCCACAAAGTGCTGGAATAACTCAGCAGGACAGGCAGCATTGCTGGAGAGAAGGAATGGGTGACATTTCGCGTTGAGACCTTCTTCTATGGGTCAAACACAGGCAAATGGGGTGAGCATCTTAAATGGGTCAGCATGGATGAGTTGGTGCAAAGGGTCTATTTCTGTGCTCTATGACTCTTTGACTCAGGACAGAAGTGGTCATTGAAGTTGCAGTACAAATGCATTGAAACCAGCTCCGTTTATTATCTAGTATCACAAACACATCAGCATAAGAGCAGTCAAATCCATAAAAAAACATTCTTGAAAATGTACTTCCCAAACAAGGCTTACATAAGGCGGCAGGAGAGCTCTGCTTGGCACAGCTATCCAGTCATTTGACCACAGAGCAAAACTGTTGTTGACTAAGAGATGATTACTTGTTTGTAATTTGAGATCTTCTGAGATATTTATCTACTTATTTATTGTGTGCTGTTGTAGGGAACATTTTTTTTTTTTTAACTGGCTCTTTTAACAATTCAATATAGATCAACTACAGAAATGGATAGCGAAATGGCAAATAGAGTTTAATCCAAACAAGTGTGAGGTGGTGCCTTTTGGGAGGTTGAAGGTAAGAGGAAGATATGGAGGGATATGGATCACTTGCAGACAGATGAGATTAGTTTAACTTGACATCATGTTCGGCAGGGACATTAATTTAGAGATACAGTGTGGAAACAGGCCCTTCTACCCACTGAGTCCACACCGACAAACAATCACCCGAACACCAGTTTCATCTTATCCCAGTTTTGCGTCCTACACACTAGGGGCAATTTACAGAAACCAATGAACCTACAAACCTGCAAGTCTTTGTAATGCGGGTGGAAACCAGAATATGGTTACAGGGAAAATGTGCAAACTCCACACAGACAGCTCCCGTAGTTGGGATCATACCCAGGTCTCTGGCACTGTGAGGCAGCTACTCTACTGCTGCTGCACTGTGCCCCCCATTGTGGACTGAAGGGCCTGTTCCTGTGCTGTACTGTTCTGTGTTCAATATTCAGAAGAGTCCTGAGCCGGAATGTGGTCAGTCCATTCCCTCCACAGATGCTGCCTGACTCACTGGTCCCCCAGCACTTTGTGCTTTGTTCAAGATTCCAGCATCCATGTGTAACCAACGTAATCGGTATAGTTTAATCATTGCTTCTTTTCATGATTCATAGAGGTCACCACCTTCACTAAAGCCGTGACTAAAGTGCCATATTGACCATCACAACACTCTGGGACCTTCCGTATGACCTTCTTATATTATTTGTTTCTTACTCTCAGCTTCAGTGATTAATAGTTTGTGTTTGTTTCACATGGTGATCATTGATTGTCTAAAAGATTGGTAATATGATCCCATGGGGATATTTGTCAAATTAAGTTAAATGTTGGGCCCAAGTACACATACTGACATGTTAACAATGTCCATATGTAAATATGTATTGCAGATTGTGCCCACACTCAGCTCACAAGCACAATGTTGTCTCAAGTTGTCACGCTGCCTTGCATTGTTGTGTTGTCACCCTCTTAACAATTGTTGGCGTGCAATGTCATTATAGGATTGAATCGGTTCCTGCCCCGCAAATAGAAGCAGTGGGCAAAGTTTCTGCTTCTGTGTTATAAAGCAATACCAGAATGCTGCCTGCATTAGAGGGCATTAGCTATAAGTGGAGGTTGTACAAACCTGGAGCGTCGGAGTCTGAAGGGAGAACTGACAAAAGTATATACAATGCTGGAGAAGCTTTGACCACTGCTTCTATTTGTTAGGCAGGAATTTATTTTATTCTATGATGAAATTGCACACAACAATCAGGGTGACAGGGTAGATAGTCAGAACCTTCTTCTCCGGCTGGAAATGTCAAAGACCAGAGGGCATAGCTTTAAGGTGAGAGGGGGAAAGTTGAAAGACGATGTGTGGGGAAGGTTTATTGCACAGAGGGTGGTGGGTGCCTTGAATGTACTGCCACGGGTGGTGGTGGGGGCAGATGCAATTGTGGCGTTTAAGAGGATTTTAGATAGACACATGGATATGCAGGGGATGGAGGGATCTGGATCACATGCGGCAGAGGAAATTAGTTTATTTTGGCATGTTTGGCACAGATAATGTGGGCTGAAGGGCCTCTTCCTGTACTGTACTGTTCTATGTAATATGTGACTCATACTCAATGGTTAAAGTTCTGCTAACAATGTTTTGGCATCTGGAAGAATTAAGTTTTTCAATTCTCCAAAATGACTCGTGTCCAATTGAATGAACGGGAAGTGAGTGCAGGATCTAATGGCGTGAGAGTAAAGTAGCAACAGGTTGATATATCTTCCATAGCCAGGATCACACTCCTCCCCACTTCACTGTGCCCAGTCCATTGAAAGAAAAATGGTTACAGACGAGGATGAAAATACTAGGAGACAGATCAAATGCTGACACAAGAGACTGTAGATGCCGGAATCTTGAGCAAAGAACAGACTGCTGGAAGAAATCGTATAGGAAGGAACTGCAGATGTTGTTTTAAACCAAAGTCAGACACAAAATGCTGGAGTAACTCAGTGAGACAGGCAGCATTTTTGGAGAGAAGGAATGGATGACGTTGAGGGTCTCGACCCAAAACCTCACCCATTCCTTCTCTCCAGAGATGCTGCCTGACCCGTTAAGTTACTCCAGCATTTTGTGTCTGTCTGCTGGGAGAAATCAATGGGTCAGGCAACGTCTCAAGAGTCAAGATTGAAGAGTGTATAACTGTCACATGCACAGGAACGAGAACAGTGACAATCTTATTTGCTGCTGTTGAATAGACACATGAAACACAGCAAAACAGCAAATGAATAACATTAGATTAACAGTTATTCTTGATAAACCAGACCATGTTTGTACAAGCCAAAGTATGTGGTGGAAACTTATTAATGCAGAGTAGATCGTTGTTGAAATTGAGTTGTGGTCAGGGTGGTTTTCTTGAGTACTGCAGCAGAGGATTGATGGTTGATGGCAAAGAAGCAGTTCTTGAACCTGGAGGTCATGGTTTTCTGGTCCATGCACCTTCTTCCCGATGGTAGCAGCAATATGAGAGTGTGGCCAGGGTAGTGCGGGTCTTTGATGATAAAAATACCAGACTGAAATAAAAACATACAGACTGAAGCTATTATCAGATGGAATGGAAGAGGAGATGGAGAGCCAATAATGTAACATTGTCCCTGCCCTCCTATAAGAGACCAATAAACCCCCTCCAGTAAACACCGGGGTTTGACTTTTGCGATTCATTCCATCTGAGGTTCCTCCCACTGCAATTGTTCAGATGCCCCACTGTGTGAAAATACATATTTTCCTCTCTCAAACACATCAACCAGCGCCATATTGGGCTTTGGGGACCTCACTGCATGTCAGGAACCGCAATCCTCTGCTGCAGTACTCAAGAGAAGAGAAACATAAAATGCTGGAGGAACTCAGCGGGTCAGGCAGCATCTCTAGAGAAAATGGACAGGTGACGTTGAAGAAGGGTCCCAACCCGAAATGTTACCTATACATTTTCTCCAGAGATGCTGCCTGACACGTTGAGTTACTCCAGCATTTTGTCTCTATCTTTGGCATAAACCAGCATCTGCAGTTCATATTTATTACATTTATATTCTTCCTTTTTAGTTTAGTTTAGTTTAGAGACACAGCATGAAAACAGGCCCATCAGTCCACCGAGTCCATGCCGTCCGTCAGTTCTATGTTATCCCACTTTCTCATCCAGTCCAAATGCCAATAGTTGCAATTTACAGAGGCCAATTAACCTACAAACCCGCACGTTTTTGAGAGGTGGGAGGAAATTGGAATACCCAGAAGAACGTGCAAGCTCCACTCAGACAGCACCCGAGGTCAGGATCGAACACAGGTCTCTGGCACTTTGGCAGTGACTCTAGAAGCTGTGCCACTGGGCTGTGTTTTCCTGAGGCAACTTCCAGAGTCATTTGAAGGTCCATCCCCTTTAACAACTTGAAGAAGCTTCACGTTCTCTGGCTGACTGCAGCTGATCCCAAGGTTGAGGATGGCTGAGGGCCACCACTGCCAGCAGGAGTATCCCTGGCTGGTGTCAATGCAAACATGGAGGTCTATGGCACCAGCCTCCAGGGTCCACTCCGCCAACTCTACCGCACAAGCGCCTGGAAAGCAAGGGATATGGATATGGGATATGGAATCAAGGGATATGGGGAAAAAGCAGGAACAGAGTAGGGATTCTGGATGATCAGCCATGATCATATTGAATGGTGGTGCTGAATGGCGTACTCCTGCACCTGAACTCACACCCATTTCTCCCCTTTCCCCTTCCCTTCCAGCTACATTCCTTTCCTTTGGCTTCAAAGTTCTCACCTCTTTTATCCTGGTCTCACACTGCTTGTCTTTTCATCTCTGGCCTTTGTCCAACCATCTGCCTATCACCCCCACCCCCCCTTCACCTGTATCCACCTATCACTTGCTGGGCTTTATCATGCCCTTCCTCTTTTTCAGCATCCTTCCCCCCCCCAGAGAACAATCAGTCTGAAGAAACATCGCCCATCCACAGATGCTGCCTGACTCGCTGAGTTACTCCAGCACTTTGTGTCTTGTTTCATAGAAAGGCGGTCATGTTTTGACACAAAGCGATGGACGTCAGGAGTCTCCTTTCCAGCAGATTGTTCTCATCCACAACATCCGACTGTTGAGGCACAGGATGGCTGTAAAAGAACATACACAGAAACAGAAGTCAGCCCCACCCAGCAACAGATGAAGGTTTATGCATAAAAAGGTTTATAAAGACTACAAACCTTGCCAGCTTCAGCTGGTAATTATGCGGTATTAATATCCAGCCCTCGATGACACTCTTTCATTAAAAGCCTCTTGCATCATGGAAGACTGTAATTTGCTGTGTGCTGAGCGTTGCTTGTGTGTCGAGGCATGAAAGGTTCGCACCATGAGGTGGTGACAAACCTGCCACCTCTGGGCGAAGCTTTGTTCTTCCTGCCCCATCGGTGATCCCATTAACCCCTCCATCTGGGCACCGTGTTTGGGGCCGCACAAGAATAATTACACCCCGCACTGCTTGAGCAAAGGTGAATTCTAGGCCTGAGAGCAGGTCACCAAGATTTCATTCTGCTCCCTGCTTTCAAAAGGTGGAGCTATTTACTCTGAGACCGAAGTTTTTTTAAAACGTGAAAGAATTTCACATAGCTAACTTTTCTCATTACGTGTGCAATCACCAATAAATACATCAAGGAATCCAGGAGAAACTTTGTTTTCAAGTCAAGTCAAGTCACATTTTTTTATATAGCACATTTAAAAAACAACTCTAGTTGGCCAAAGTGCTTTATATTCGTTATAAGAATAGTATAAACAAACAAACTACATACATATATACATATAGCCCTCGCTCAGAGGGCTATATGTATATATGTGAAATATGTGAGAATTTGGAACTTCAACAATGAGGAGAAGTTGAGGTGAATAGCACGGAGCAATTGAGGGGAATTAAATGGCATTCCCCTTAATAGTAAACTAGATAGGGGACAGGATAAGATGACATGAAGCAAGATGGAAATAATTCAAACGAGCAGCTTCGATACAAATAGAGGCTTGTCGGGTCAATTGATCTTTTGTTCTGCTGTACGATAGCAGTTGTACGGCACAGTGGTGCAGCGGGTAAAGCTGCTGCCTCACAGCGCCAAAGACCCCGGGTTTGATCCTGACTTTGGGTGCTGTCTGTGTGGAGTTTGCTCGTTCTCCCTGTGACCACATGGGTTTCCTCTGGGTGCTCTGGTTTCTTCCCAAAACCCATAGATGTGCAGGTTTATAGGTCACTTGGCCTCTACATTGCCCCTAATGTGACCGTGGATGAAAAAGTGGTCTAACATAGAACTAGTGTGAACAGATGATCGATGGTCAGGGACTGTTTCCTTGCTGTATCCTTAAAACCCAACATCTGAGCACAGAACAGCCAATTCCACACAACCATATGTCGTTATGCAAGGCAGTATATGTTCTTAATGCCACTCAATCTTCCTAGTGAAAGCAATAGGTCATTTAGAACATAGAACAGTACAACACAGGAACAGGCCCTTCAGCCCACAATGTCCATACCGAACATGATTCCAATTTAGATTTTTCTCATCTGCCTGCATGTGATCCATATCCCTCCATTCCATTAGAACAAAAACTTCTCTTTCACTATCCTAACCAATTGATTTTGTTTTTGCCACTTGAGAAGCATCTTTATTTTTGTAAATTATTGCCCCATTTCCAAACCCTCATTCCTACCTAAAGCCCCTAAACAGTTTAAAAATCCCAGAACCATACCGTTCCTTCCTACAGCTATGTTTGAAACTCTCTGATCAGGTTGCTACCCCTGACATAGCACTGAAACTCTGCTACAGATCTGAGGCAGAGCAATAATCACCCTACTGGATAGCAGATCCGCAACTACAACTGCTCCCCAACTTTCGTGAGGGTTATGTCCCCTAGACCCTTGTGAAAGTCAGATGTTATGTAAGTCGGACAGAGAAGTCCTACGGTCCACGTGTAAATTTATTATTCGTACTGTGTAGTACCTATGGGAGACCACGTAGGAGCTCTGAGGCAGAGGCCACCGGGGGCTCTGAGGCGGAGACCACATAGGAGCTCCGAAACAGAGACCAAGGGCGAGCTCTGAGACGGAGACCATGGGAAAGCTCCCATACTCCAATTGAGAGCTCCGACCCGGAGACTATATGGGAGTTTCAATCTGGAGACCACGCGGGAGCTCCGATGTGGGGACCACTGGGGTGTTCCGACGTGAAGGACATGGGGGAGCTCCGAGGCTGAGACCACGGGTGGAGCATCCATGAGAACAGCTGACGCTGAAATGGCTGTAGGCCACGGCAGTAATACACTGCTACTGAGACTCACAACTTGCAAATAAAGCAGTGGGCTTAAAGAGTTATTTATGTAAGTGCGAGTCTACATAAGTAACGTATTACTTAGGTCGGGGAGTGCCTGTATTCCTGGAGTGATATTTCCCAACCTGTGGAATCGCGGCATGGAGGCTATTGATTGCTAATCCCTCCTTGCTGCTCGGAAGCCAAGGCTTCCTCTGATCCCATGGAGGAGTCAGGGAGCCATCCTGACCGACACTCCCAGGTGATCACCCCATTAACCAACTCTTACCCAATCTGCTCCCGGTACAGCCAACGCCAGCCTCCAGACAGTAGTTCACTGCTCTCCTTCACATCCTCTCCCTCACTCCACATGGGGTTCTCCCTCCACAGGCACTCCTGGTCTCTGCAAAAGAGCAACAATCCTGATTCCAAGCTATCTAAATGGTGACAATTAATCTGATTGAGTGATGCCCAATTCCTCCACAACATAGTTATTTTATTTATTAATACTCCCTGTTCCATTTTCAGAAGATCCTTTTCCGTGGTCCCAGCTTTTAGATTTTGCAGATCATTGCTTCTCAATTGGTTCGGAGTCTCCCAGTAATTTCATGACACCTACAGCAGTTTCAAGAAGGTACTTGACTTTGTTCACAACTACTTCCTGTTGGACAAGAACACACAGTAAACTATCACCGCCCTGGGCCTTCCATGCTGATGTGAGACCTGACCAGGGTGGCATGGTGGCGCAGCGGTCCCTAGTGTGGGTAGGATAGTGTCAGTGTACGGGGATCGCTGGCCGGTGGAAGACTCGTTGGGCAGAAGGGCCTGTTTCCGCAGTGTATCTCTGAAACTAAAGGGCCTGTCCCACGAGCATGCGACTACATGCGGCAAGCGCGACCTAACGTGATCGCTTGAGCCCTACGGCCTCGCGGGGCCAGTCCCACTTCGATCACCGGAGCCGTATGGAGTTGTGCGGAACTGGTCCCGACATCGCACTGGGCTCCGAAAAACTGACCCTGTCCAAAAATTCCGCGCGGCAATGGCCAGCCGGCACGCAGCCACATTGAGGCCGTGCGCACCGCCTCGACGGGCGTACGCATCGTCTCGACGCCGTACGCAGCGTCTTGACGGCGTACGTCTTCGCTCAAACATCACGTCAGCTCGTACGGGATCACTCGACCTCCGCTTTGGTCACCCCACTTCCGGTTTGGTCGCGCTTGCCGCATGCAATCGCATGCTCGTGGGACAGGCCCTTAATACTACAACGAGACCCAGAGAGTAGGTTATATCTCATTGCACTTTTCATCGCTGTGCAACTGAACTTTGGTGCTTTGAGATGATGATCAGTAAAGTGCAGTAAAGCTGCAAAGATCACACAGCTCACAAGGTCCGCCAGATACCTCTGCTTGTTAGGATGTTCTCCAGCAGCACTGGAGCATCTGCACTGTATACAATCACCTGTGTGCATGGCCCCCCTGCTAGAAACAGTAGTTGCTCACATGCAGTCTGGATCAGGCCTAATCGTCTGTTGCCTTCTTAAAGGAACTAAGACGATTAAGGGATAATTGTAAATTCACAGATTAGTTGTGGAATCAAGTTGTCCAGCAGAATGTAGAATAGGGTGGACAGTCAGAACCCTTTTCCTAGGGTGGAAATGCCCAATATTAGAGGGCATAGCTTTAAGGTGAGCGGGACCAAGTTTAATGGAGGTGTGTGGGGCAAGTTTTTCTACACAGAGAGTGGTGGGTGCCTGCAATGTGCTGCATATACGATATTGACGTTTAAGAGGCTTTTAGATAGGCACATGGAAGTGCAGGGAATAGAGGGATATGGATGGTGTGCAGGCAGATGAGCACAGTTTAACTTGGCATCATGTTCGGCACAAACGTGGATCGAAGGGCCTGTTCCTGTGCTGTAATGTTCTATGTTCTATGTTCTAAATAACATGTTCAGCTCATGATGACAGGGCTAGTGTTAATTGTATGGTACAGGTTTAGCGCTTATACATAGGACATAACTTTAATTTACTGTCTATTTCTTCCATTCACAGACAAAGCCACTGATGTAATTCGCTTACATTCCCTGTTTCCTATTCAGACAGCCAGACATTATGCATTGCTATATTTACCCTATGTTTATTTTCCACACTATTTGAACAATTTGTGTATGAAATATGTGACACTTGTCAAATCGTTCTGGATTTTTATTCAGTTTCTTTTCTTTGCGATTTCTTCTAACTCTCTGATGGACAGGTTATCAATTAAATTGTCACATCAATAATAGGATGATGAAGGCTATCAAGTAATGATCAGAGCTTTTTGTTCATTAATGTCATAAAACTCACGGGAAGACTTGACAATGGAGAAAAGGTGCAACTCCCACAGATTTCAGCTTCTTTTTGAATGCAGTGGAATAAATAACGTGGTATAAATAATATGTTTTGGTTTGAAAATTGTGAGAAATGGGAGTCGGTCACACTACCTCTTAGTCTGCTCTGCTAGTCAATGTGGTCCTGGGGGACTTCTGCACCAACTCCACTTTCCTGCCTGCTCTCCACCCCCTTGTGACACCTGGCGACCAAGAATATGTCAGTAATATAGATTCAATGATCAAGTCAAGTCAAGTGAGTTTATTGTCATGTGTCCCTGTATAGGACAATGAAATTCTTGCTTTGCTTCAGCACACAGAAAATAGTAGGCATTTACTACAAAACAGATCAGTGTGTCCATATACCATAATATAAATATATACACACATGAATAAATAAACTGATAAAGTGCAAATAACAGATAATGGGTTATTAATAATCAGAGTTTTGGCCGAGCCAGGTTTAATAGCCTGATGGCTGTGGGGAAGTAGCTATTCCTGAACCTGATTGTTGCAGTCTTCAGGCTCCTGTACCTTCTACCTGAAGGTAGCAAGGAGATGAGTGTGTGGCCAGGATGGAGTGGGTCTTTGATGATACTGCCAGCCTTTTTGAGGCAGCGACTGCGATAAATCTCCTCGATGGAAGGAAGGTCAGAGCCGATGATGGACTGGGCAGTGTTTACTACTTGTTGTAGTCTTTTCCTCTCCAGGGCACTCACATTGCTGAACCAAGCCACGATGCAACCGGTCAGCATGCTCTCTACTGTGCACCTGTAGATGTTAGAGAGAGTCCTCCTTGACAAACCGACTCTCCGTAATCTTCTCAGGAAGTAGAGGCGCTGATGAGCTTTCTTGATAATTGCATTAGTGTTCTCGGACCAGGAAAGATCTTCAAAGATGTGCAGGCCCAGGAATTTGAAGCTCTTGACCCTTTCAACCATCGACCCGTTGATATAAATGGGGCTGTGAGTCAGTGGCGTAGGGTGGGTTTTGAGCGCCCGGGGCAGTTTAAAATATTGCGCCTCCTCATTAGCGGTTTTTGGTCCCTTCCTTCGGGGGATGCGACTTCTTTTGTGTATCCCCCGTCTCCGCCTGCGCCGAGGCCTAATGGCGGAGCTGGCGGCCTCGGAGCTGGGGCAGCGGTAGCGGGGACAGCGGCAGCTGCGACCAGAACTCGGAGCTGGGCAGCGGCAGCGGCGGCTTTGACAGCGGCAGCGGCAGCCTGGCCTCGGAGCTGGGACAGCGGCAGCGGCCGCCCGGCATCGGAGCTGGGACGGCGGCGGCAGTGGCTGGGACGGCGGCAGCGGCAGCGGCGACCAGAACTAGGAGCTGGGCAGCGGCGGCTTTGACAGCGGCGGCCTGGCCTCGGAGCTGGGACAGCGGCAGCGGCTGGGACGGCGGCAGCGGCAGCCTGGCCTCGGAGCGGGGACAGCGGCAGTGGCCGCCCGGCATCGGTGCTGGGACGGCGGCGGCAGTGGCTGGGACGGCGGCAGCGGCAGCAGCGACCAGAACTCGGAGCTGGGCAGCGGCAGCTGGGACAGCGGCAGCGGCAGCGGCGACCAGAACTCGGAGCTGGGCAGCGGCGGCTTTGACAGCGGCCGCCAGGCATCGGAGCTGGGACCGCGGCAGCGGCGGCCTGGCCTCGGAGCTGGGGCGGCGGCAGCGGCGACCTGGCCTCGGAGTGAGGACAGCGGCAGCGGCGGCCTGGCCTCGGAGCGGGGACAGCGACAGCAGCCACACGGCATCGGAGCTGGAGCAGCGGCAGCGGCGACCTGGCCTCGGAGCTGGGACAGCGGCGACCAGAACTCGGAGCTGGGACACGTTCCGGCGGCAGCGGCCACTCGACCCGACCACGGGCCCAGTGGACGACAGCGGCGGCTGGGAAAGCTGCAGCGGCCTCGGCGCAGAGATCGCTGGTTGGTTAAAATTGTTGGCTAAATTTTTAGGGGCGCAAACAAATTGTTAGATTAAAAAATTTATAAAATGGCAAAAAAATTACATTTTATTCCAATAATTCAGGGGAAGGCTGCTAAAGAGGTGCAGCGTGCCTTTAGAACAATTTTCTTTGTCATTTTATTTAAAAAATTTATCCAACAATTTTTTTGCGCCCCTAAAAATTTAGCGCCCGGGGCAACCGCCCCTCTGGGCCCCCCCCCACGCTACGCCACTGCTGTGAGTCCCCCTCCTACTCCTTCCAAAGTCCACAATCAGTTCCTTGGTGGATCAGATGCAAGATCCACAGCTCTCTGTGCTAGGCGTGAGCGAAGAAATCCCTATTCATCTCTACCATAAATTGAACTGTTCGCTAGACTCTGATTCAGCCTGAGGGCTAGTGAATCTCAACATCAACTTTGTGAAGCCACATCAGGATCAATATGCTCAGGCAGCATCTGTGGAGGGAATTGGCAGGCAACATCTTGAGTCGGTATCCTTCTTCAGTTTGAAGAAGGATCCTAACCTGAAACATCGCCTGGCTATTCCCTCCACAGATGCTGCCTGACCTGTTGAGTTCTTCCAGCACTTTCAGTTCTGCTGACGTGACGCTCAATTCCTTTTGTAACGAAAGCCAACGTTTCATTTGTCTACCTAGTTATTTATCTTTCTTCAATGCGACTCTCAGAATTCTCTAATAGGCAGCATTCTGTAGTCTTTTTCCATTAAAATCATTACATTTCCCCATGTTTAGCTCCTTTACTGCACATTTATTTTATGCATACACATAGAGTGTGTGAGGACTGTTTGCCCTCCTCCCATCAGGGAGGCGGTACAGGAGCCTCAGGTCTCGTACTAGTAGGATGAGGAACAACTTCTACAACAACACTATCACATTGCTGAACTCGGAGTCCCGCCGATAGATTTCTTCAGTCTCTCCGTCCACATTGTTTGCTTATTCTGTATTTTTATTTCTATATTGCACTATTACTACGGACTGACGCTAAACTGCATTTCGTTGTACCCATATTTGTATTTGTGCAATGACATTAAAGTTGAACTGAATTGAATTGAATTGAATTGAATTGAATTGAATCCTCTTTCCAGACTCCTCTTTGTTCTCCTTGAAAGTTAAAGGGCGCCACAGTTGAGCAGCTGGTAGAGCTACGGTCTCACAGCACCAGAGACTTGGGTTTGATTCTGACCTCAGGTACTGTCTGTATGGAGTTTGCATGTTCTCGCTGTGACTGTGAGGATTTCCTCTGGGTACTCCAGTTTCTTCCCACATCCCAAAGATGTACAGGTTTGTAGGTTAATTGGCCTCCGTAAATTGCCACAAATTTGTAAAGAGTGGATGAGAAAGTGGGATAAAATAGAAGTAGTGTGACCAGATGATCGATGGTCGGTTCCCTCGGTGGGCCGAGGACTTGTTTCTATGCTGCAACTCTAAAGTAGTTACTTTCTGAACTAATGCTCCCCTACCCAACTCTATTTAATGGGTAAATTCGGCACCGATACACTTTGTCCCTTTATCTAAACCATTAATATAGACTGATGCCCATCACTCATCCCCATACAATCCATTAGCTATGACCTGCCAAGCTGGAAGTAATCCATTTATCCCAACTTGTTGATCACTTCATCAGAGAACTCAAGATATTCTCTAGATATTTAAAAATTATGTGAGAATGTTTGGAATTCACTGTGAGTGTTTATGTGTCCGTCTGTGGGCTTGTGTGAGTGTGTGTTTGTCTGCCTGGGTATTAGCGGGTGTGTGCATGTGTGCGTGTGCTTTCAGTCTGTAAATCCTATTGCTCTTGAGATTCGAGGACTGAAAACAAGTAAAAAGGATTGCAAGCAGCCAATGTTGTCCATGCATAAAACCACATGTCACAGCTCCTGCAGTTTAAACAGGAGACTATTATTGGTTTCTTGTTTCTTGGTAGAATATGAAGGGAAGTATTTGTGTCTTCATATTTGTGCTCAGAAATACTTGGTAAATGAAGGTAGCGAGGGCTGGCGATACTTCATGGGCTGTACCAGGACTCTGACAGAGGTGACTGCAAAATGGTAGAAAGGTTATTGACCTGAAACATTAACTCTTTCAACATAGATGCTGCCTGACCTGCCGAGTGTTCCTTGCAGGTTCTGTTTTTATTTCCAATGTCTGCAGTTTTTGCAGATATCATTAGATGCATTAATATTAATTAATCATCAGATGCATTGATCATGAATATTCAAAATTAGCAGATTCTAGAAATGGCCCCACCAGACTGAAACAAAAACATGAAGCATTGGTTTACAAGAAAACTGGGAGAGAGAAACGGAGCTAGTCAGCCTAGCATCAGTCTTTGGGAAATAAGTTAGAATAAATATTAAGAAAATGATACAACACTTCTAAAGTATCGTAGATAGACACAAAAAGCTGGAGTAACTCAGCTGGTCAGACAGCATCTCTGGAAAAAAGCAATAGGTGACTTTTTGGGTCGAGACCCTTCTTCAGTCTGAAGTACGGTCTCAACACAAAACGTCACCTATTCCTTTTCTCCAGTGATGCTGTCCGATCCACTGAGTTACTCCAGCTTTTTGTGTCGATCTGTGGTTTAAACCAGCATCTGCAGTTCCTTCTTACACACTTCTAAAGCATCACATGATTAAACATAGTTAACAGGATTTTAGGAAAGGTAAATCATTTAAAATAAATGTATTAACTTTCTTTCATAATGTAACATAATGTAGTCTAGGGTAGAAAGCCATTGAATGTCACTGCATTAGATCAAAGCTCTTGGGTTTGGAGGTGGTAATATTAATGAAAGATTGGCATCTGATTGTAAACAGATAAATGGGTAATGTTTAGGTTGGCAAGCTGTAACTAGTGCGGTGTGAATGAGATTCAGCTTTGAAGCCTCCATTGATTTTAGTCAATGTTGATGGTTGAAGGGACTGAGTGTAATATAACACCAAAACACATGGGAAGGTGAGTTGCAAAGATTTCAGTTGTTCTGCAAGGGTATAGGGATGTTAAATGATTGTGCAAAAGTGCTGCAGATAGAATATAATGTGGAGAAAGGTGACGCAAACCACTTTGCTGGGAAGATCAGCAAAACTGACTGTTATTTAAATAGTCCAAGGCTATTAACCATGGGTGTTCTGAGGAATATAAAATTATGAGGGGCATAGATAGGGAAGACAGTCACATCCTTCTTCCCAGAGTGGAAATGTCAAAGACTAGAGAGCATAGATTTATGATGAGAGAGGCAAGGTTTAAAGGAGATATGCAGGGCAAGTTTTTTACACAGAGGATGGTGGGTACCTGAAATGCACTGCCAGGGGTGGTGGTGGTGGAGGCAGATATGATAGTAATGTATAAGAGGCTTTAGAATAGGCACATGGATTTGCACAGTGAATGGAGGGATCTGGATCAAGTGCACGCTGAGGAGATCAGTTTAACTTGGCATCATGTTCGGCACAGACATCGTGGGGTGAAGGGGTTGTCCCTGTGCTGTGCTGTTCTATGTATGTTTTCTGATCTATTGAACACAGAAAGTTAGCACATACTGTAGGTATAGCAAGTAATTAGGATTGCAAATGTCTTTAATTGCAAGGGAGCCGAGATGAAAGTAGAAGATGTTGAAGATATGAGGTTATTTATATTGGGAGGAAGATTGTATTTTCAATCACTTTCTGTCAGTAACGTTGACCCAGTTTCCTCTATCTGAGGGCCCTGGCCTGAGCTGTTGGATATTCCCCACGCCAGCACTTCACAGCTTTGACACTACTTTGTTCACATCCTCGCTCACTAACACTCTCATTAATCGATCAATCAGACAACTTCGTCAACAGTTTGTCACCATGGCAACCCTGGCGTCACCCTATTCCCTTTGGCCCATCCATCTCTCCCTGAATCTCTCTGCAATTTAAAACTATCTTGCCTTTTCCCTTTCCCATTTCTGAAGCAATATTGTTAACTCTGTTTCTCTTTCCGCAGATGCTGCCTGGCCTGTTGGGAGTTTATCTACAGCATTTTCTGTTTTTGTTTCAGATTTCCGCCATCTGTAATATTTTATATGCATTTCCCTTTCAAGTGATGTTCCTTCCCAAACCTTTGACCTCTGATGAAAGTTCAATTTTCAAAACATTAACTACACTCTACATATATCAACGAATGCATCCAGTGTTACAACTATCGGAGTTCCCAGGGATCCGTACTTGACCCACAGTGTGTCACTCTGTACATTAATGACCAGAGGAAGGAATGGTGGACACATTTTCCGAGTTTTCCGATGGTACAACAATAGGTGGAAGGCCATGTTGCTAAGACGACACACTTCTTCTTCCTTCGTGTGGCGTGCACAACCTAAAGTTGTTGGACAACGTTCTATTTGATCTTCCGTTTGTGCACGTCGAGTTGATTGCATTAATCGAAACAGGGCGGACCACGTGAAGGTTGCAATCTTCCATCCCAGACAACACACTGATTCTGCAGATAGACACAAAAAGCTGGAGTAACTAAGCGGGACAGGCAACATCGCTGGAGAGAAGGAATGGGTGACGTTTTGGGTCGAGTCCCTTCTTCAGTGTCTATCTTCAGCTTAAACCAGCACATGCAGTTCCTCCTTACTGATTCTGCATCCGGACCAGGTTCCGAGGAGATGCAAAGCTTGTTTGTTGTGTGCTGACCAGTCAGCGAAAGACTATATATGATTACAATCAAGTCAACCACAGTGCACAGATACAGGATACAGGGAATAACATTTAATGCTAAAGCCCGATTAAAGATAGTCCGAGATTCTCCAATGAAGTAGATGGAAGCTCAGGACTGCTCTCCAGTTGTTGGTAGGATGGTTCCGTTGCCTGATAACAGCTGGGAAGAACAGTTTCAGTATGTGTTTGTGCACACCTGTACTTGCCTGAAGAGAGAGTGACTGCAGTGAGACTCGTCCTTGATTATGCTGCTGGCCTTGCCGAGGCAGCGTGGTGTAGATGGAATCAATGGATGGGAGGTTGGTTTGTGTGATGGTCTGGGCTGCGTCCACAAATTGGTGGTTGAAATGAACAGCGGCAGCAGAATTTACAGACCATTTACTGTTATATCGCCATAGCTTACACTGAGCAGAGTTCGTAAACCCACAGTTAACGCTGCAAACACTCCTGACCTAGATACGGAGCAGAGATCAAGCTGTTGAACCCACGTTTGGGTGGAGGAGGGAGGTATCGGTGTCAGTTATGCAACGGTACAGGGTGCTACTTAACGAGCTTTCAAAGGGAGATAATGCTAACCTAGCGGACAACAAGGGCAGACACGTTAACTCTCAGCTCTCAGCGGGGGACTGAAGCAGCAGCCTGGTTATTCATGAGCATGGTGCGATGCTCATTCTGCCTGGTTTGCAGCTGGCTTAGCTCTGTCTGCAAGGAGTCTGGGGAAACATTGAATGGCCCTGGGTTGTGTGTGCTGACCGCCAGTCGCTCCCCATTGAAAAGGCTCACAATCAATGAGTAAAGGTTGAGAAATTGTTTGTGTGTGTGGGCTGTTTTTGAAGGAAACTGCTGTAGGCAAATATGTGCATTCCCACTGATGCCTATTTGTTGTCACATGTTTACTGCGCATGTGTGTACAGTTTGAGATATGTATGTAATGAACCAGCCTTCACTGAGATGCTCATGTCTCACATGAATCAATCTGTGCCCTGGCCTGTGATACACCCTCTCTTAAGTTACAAACCCCTTTAGAACACGTACCGTTCTGAAACAACCGCTGAAACTAAAATAAAACCCAAGACAATAGGAGCAGGAGTAGGGTCCCTGGGCCCCTCCAGCCTGTCCCACCATTCAAGGTACACAAAAATGCTGGAGAAACTCAGCGGGTGCAGCAGCATCTATGGAGCGAATGAAATAGGCCACGTTTCGGGCCGAAACCCTTCTTCAGACTGTCCCACCATTCAATACGATCATGGCTGATCCATGCTGACCTCGTCCCCCTCTGTGCCAGGTCCCCACTGCCCTGAATTCCTCGATCTTTCAAATATTTATCTATCTCCACCTTAAATATGATCCGGCCTCCTCCATCCTTGGGAACAGAGAATAGCAGAGATTCTCGAGCCTCTGAGAGAAGGACACTTGTTGTGGCTCGCCCACTAGTGAAAACATTTTCAACATAAACTAAACTAAACAGCACCTCCTCAGAGAGGGGAGAGAGTTGCTTGGGTCTGAGATTTCACCCTTTCCACTTCTAGACTTTTGACACTTACTCCACCCATCTGACAATCAAACCCCTCTCACCTGTATCCACCTATCACTCGCCAGGCTTTGTCCTACCCCCACTCTCTTTTCCAGCTTTCTCGCCCAACTACCATCAGTCTGAGGATCCCAACATCTGCAGTTCCTTGTGAACACAAGTTAAGAAAGCCTAGTTACAATGGTGCAGCGCCTTAAGGAGCATGTGAACCTAACAACACACACATGAAATTGTATTCACAAAAACAAAGAGCTAGAGTAACTCAGAGAGTCAGGCAGCATCTGTGGATGGAATGGACATTCTATGGATATCAGTGGACATTCCCTCCACAGTCTGAAGAAAGGTCTCGACCCGAAACGTTCTCTCCAGAGATGCTGCCTGTCCTACTGAGTTACTCCAGCTTTTTGTGTCTTCGGTTTAAACCAGCATCTGCAATTCCATCTTACACATTCCCTCCACAGATGCTGCCCGACTCACAGTGTTACTCCAGCGCTTTGTGATTTGCTCAACTTTTGTGTTTGCTTGTCTAGTCCTCTCTTGGTAGGTTATTCCCTCCACTGAAGAAGGATCCAAAATCCAAAACATCAACTGTTCCTTTTCTCCAGGGATGCCACCTGACCCACTGAGTTACTCCAGCACTTTGTGTCTGTCTTCGGTGTAAACCAGCATCTGTAGTTCCCTCCTACACATTGCCTTCCCTTTGTTCATCGGCTCATTACCCACTGCGGTTGCAACCTGCTTCAGCTGCCTCCGCACCTCTGCCTCAGAGAGGGACCCGGAACATCTCTCCCGAGCACTGCAACGCTTGGTATTTCAGTAAGTTACATGGAATCAGTCTTTAAGAAGGAACTGCAGATGCTGGAAAATCGAAGGTAGACAAAAATGCTGGAGAAACTCAGCGGGCGCAGGCAGCAGCATCTATGGAGCGAGGGAAATAGGCAACATTTCGGGCAACAAATAGGCAAACCCCTGAAGGGGTTTCTATGCTGCACCCGCTGAGTCTCTCCAGCATTTTTGTCTACCGTGGATTCAGTCTTGCCGGATATCAGGAATGCACTCCCTGAAAACTATGTAACCCCACATTCTGCAGTTCAACAATACTATCTTGCTTTCTGGTTCGGTCAGTGTTGCATTGCCTTTAAAATGTAAACACTTAACTCCATATTTCCCGTCCCTGCCGCGCTGCTGTAATTCCCTTTGTGACCAGACCGACTGGCCACAACGAGATGCAGTCTGCGGTTGAAAATGTATTGAAGCCATGATGTTGCCATGGCAGCATACCCTGCAAGACATTGTACTGAGGAGCAGCGATCGTTGCAAATGCAATCAGACTGTTTACTACTGGCATTCCTTCGGCAGTGGTCAGTCAGTAACAGCGGCATTGGTAAACCCACGGCCACAACATGCACCAGCGGTCGGTCATTAAGCACTTATGGTGACCCGACAGCTACACTATTCACCAATGATCAGTCAATAGCAGCAGTCTTTAGGGAAGGGGGTGAGAAAGTGGGATAACGTCGAACTATTGTGAACGGGTGATCGATGGTTGGCGTGGACTTGGTGGGCCGACGACCCTGTTCCCATCTTGAATCTTTCAATCAATCAATTCAATGGGTCAAGTATCCATCTACACTAATCTCATTTATCAACCTTCTATGAGTTGGTGATTCAAATGCTCCTTTAGATACATCTTAGCTCAAGTTCAAAGTTTATTGTTATATGCGGGTGTCAGAGGTTATGGGGAAAAGGCAGGAACATGGGGTTAGGTGGGAGAAATAGATCAGCCATGATTGAACGGCGGAGTAGACTTGATGGGCCGAATGGCCTAATTCTACTCCTATTCCTTATGACCTTATGCATGAGTATGGTGAAGTAGAGGTACAATGACAATCTCACCTGCAACAGATTCACAGGTACATTGATTCAGACAACATACAAATAATGATGATACATCAATTGTGGGTAGGTTACAAATAAGATTCTTAAAGAAAGAAGATTGTTGAAAAAAGCAAGGCATTAGTGCAAATACATAATTAGGAAAGAGAAAGAGTTCTGTTGTCGTGGTAGGATTAGGTTTGTGCGGATCGGTTCAAGAATTTGATAATTGTGGAAGAGCAGACAAAAGGAGCTGCAGATTCTGGCTTACAAAAAAAGACACAAAGTGCTGGAGTAAATCAACGGGTCTGGCCGCATCTCTGGAGAACATGGATTGGTGATGTTTTGGGTCGGGACCCTTCCCCAAACATTGTGGGGCAGGGTGGGGGGGGGGGGGGGGGTTTAAAGCTGAAAGAGGTGTGGGAGAGTGATAGGTGGATACAGGTTTTTGATGGTTGGTCGAAGCCCAGAGATGAAAAGACAAGTGTGAGAAAAGGATAGGAGATGCACAAAATGTGAAGCTAGAGGAAGGAATATTGGTGGAAGGGGACGGGGGGAAGGAGAAAGAGAGAAATGGGTGCACATCCAGATGGAGCACAGGAAGAGAGGGGGGAAGAGAGTGTGTGGGGATGTGGGGGGGGGGGGGAGGGGGGGGGGGGGGAGAGAAGGGTTTTTGTTGGTTAACTACCTAAAATTGGAGAATTCAACATTCATACTATTGGGATGTGAGGTACGCAAGTGGAATGTGAGGTTTGTTCCTCTAATTTACGGGTGGCCTCACTCTGACAATGGAGGAGGCCCAGGTCAGGTCAGTATGGGAATGGGAAAGGGAATTAAAATAGTTGACAACCGGGAGGTCCAGCAGGCATTGGCGCACCAATCGTTTGGTGAAAGTTGTCGAGTCTACATTTGATCTTGCTGCCTTACGCTGCACTGGTTTTGATGGTCAGTGTGGAGGAGATATTGTTACTGATCTGCACTGACCCCCAGGTCTGTCGATGACAAAGTCAAGGATCCAGTTGCAAAAGCCCAGGAATTAGAGCATGGCGATGAGTTTGGAGGAGATGATAGCGTTGAATGCTGCGCTGTAGTTGATAAATAGCGGCCTGACGTGTGTGTTCCTGTTATCCACGTGGTCGAGAGCAGGGTGGAGAGCCAGTGAGACAGCATCTGCTGCTGACCTGTTGCGGCAATGGACAAAGTGAGGCGGGTGCAGTCATTTCTGAGGCAGGAGTTGACTCGTGCTATAATCACGAAGTACTTCATTCCGGTGGATGCGAACTGTGCCACAATACTGCAGCAACCATGCAGCAAAACTGAAGCAACTGCGCTGCAGTATTGCAAAAGGTGTAACATACCCCAGGTGCTCTGATGCACATCACTGTAGACTGTATCAATTATATGGAACCGTCATAAGGCAGTGTGGGAACTGTAACACCTCGTAACGGAACAAAATCACATCCCCACAGTACCGGCAACACAGTTCTATAGGAGCCACAAGCCTCGGACAACTGCAGTTCATCAATGGAGGAACTGTACAATTCTCAGCAACCCTACAACATAAGGAGACGTCTAAGAAAATAAGGGCAAAGCGATAATAATTGAATTGAAATAGCACGGGTAGAATTGTGCTGCAGTGTGGAGGGTACTACAGCATTGTAAAGGAGCCGTAAATAATTCAAAAGAAACAGTCCCGCATTGTAAGGAAACGTTGTGTTATTTGTAGCTCCTTGACCACTGTGTTGTCATTCCCTCAGTGACGTATGATAGAATATGGTCAGACATAATGCATCCCCACCAATGTAATGATTATCCTGTTTAGTTAGTAGACTAGCCACCAATGTTGACATTCATAGTACAAAGAATAAAGAACAAAGAATAGTTCAGCACAGGAATAGGCCCTTCAGCCCACAATGTCTGTGCCGAACATTATGCTTGGCCAAAGTAAACTTCTCTGCTTCCGCATGACCCATATCCCACTATTCCCTGCATATCCATGTGCCTCTTAAATGCCGCCATCATATCTGCCTCCATCATCACTCCTGGCAATGTGTTCCAGCCACCCACCTCCCTCTGTGTAAAAACAAAATTTGTCCTGCACACTTCCTTTAAATGTTGGCATTCTCACCTTAAAGCAATGTCCTCTAGTCTTTGAGGTTTCCACCCTGGTAAAAAAAATGGAGACGAAAGAGACTGCAGATGCTGGAATATGGAATAAAAAGCAAACTGCTGAAGGAACTCAGCGGATCAGGCAGCATTCATGGAGGGAAATAGACTGGTGACCTTTCATCTCGACTGATGGATGATCTCAACCTGAAACATCGTCTTCCCATTTCCCTCCATAGGTAGGCCTAGCCCGCTGAGTTCCTCAAGCACCTTGATTGATACAACAGAGATGTGCAACAGAAAAGGGATCTATCGCAATCGCTGCCTCAATAAGGCTGCCAACATGATCAAAGACCCACACCATCCTGGCCACACACTCATCTCTCCGTTGCCATTGGGAAGAAGGTACAGGAGCCTAAAATCTGTAACATCCATGTTCAGGAACAGCTTCTTCCCCACAGCCATCAGGCTAATTGTAGTCTTGTAGGTCTGTGTCCAAGATGGCTGCCGTGAAGAGAGAGTGAACGCTGGCGCGCTTTGGCTGCCGCTGCTCCCTCTTCACACTGTGTTTTTGATTTTCTGTTTTTGGATTGAATCCTGTTTTTTAATTTGTGTCTCTGTGATGTCTTTATTACTTGTTTTATTCCGATTATATGTTATTCTGATATACTATGTAAGGTGTCCTTGAGATGTTTGAAAGGCGCCCATTAAATAAAATTTATTATTATTATATTATTAAACACAACATCAAATAAGCTCTGAACAATAACAGTATTATTACTATTGCACTATATCTGTTTATTTATTGTGTATATATGGCCTATAACACTGAACGTTTATCTCCCGTTCTGTATTATGTTTACATATTCTGTTGTGCTGCAGCATGTAAGAATTTCATTGTCCTATCTGGGACACATGACAATAAAACTCTCTTGACTCTCATGACTTGACGACTCTATCAGAATTGCTCTCTTTTAAATGGAGCAATATAGTTTCCTTTCAGTTAGAGATACAGAGTGGAAACAGGCCCTTCAGCCAACCAAGTCCACGCTGACCAGCGATCACCCATACACTAGTTCTATCCTACACACTAGGAACAATTTACAGAAGCCAATTAACCTACAAACCTACAAGTCTTTGGAGTGTGGGCGGAAGCTGGAGCACACGGAGGAAACCCACGTGGTCACAGCGAGAACTTACAAACTCTGTACAGACAGCACCCATGCCAGGATTGAACCCATATCTCTGGCGCTGTGAGGCAGCAACTCTGCTGCTGCACCACCATGCCGCCCTTAAATCTACTCTCTCAAGAAGACCATTTTGAAGCAAAGAAGGTCTGGTATACCAACTAGTGCTGGCCAATACCTACTCACCAATATTATTTGGTTATAATCATGCTGTTTCCAGGCTTGCTCTTCTCGAGCTGATTACAATATTTGCTACAACAGCAGCAACACATTAATGAAAAAAGTGCTTTAGGATATTGTAGACATTGGAATATACTGTAAATGCAAATATCTTTTACTTTCATTGTAATTCACTGCTCCCTGAGGAGTAACAGATAGACAACGTTAGGTGGTGAGTTTATGTTTGGAGGATGAGTTTATTGAAACCTCATCATGGCACAAATCAGTAGCTGGATGTGCTCGACAGTGTGGTTCAGCTTATTAAATAATCCTTATTGTTTCAAATCCAAATCACTAATTGATCAGATGTACGGTCTGGGTATTTCTGGTGAATTATATGTTCATTTCAAAGGTTCAAAGGTTTCAGAGATCTTTTATTGTTACATGTACCAATTAAAGTACAGTGATATGCGAATTACCATAGAGCCGTATGGCAATAAAACAAGAAGGAACAAGACACACAAATGCATAAAGTCAACATAAACATCCACCACAGCGGGTTCCCCACATTCCTCACTGTGATGAAAGGCAAAAAAGTCCAATCTTCTTCTTTATTTCTCCCGTGGTTGGCGCGGTCGAAGCTCCCGTGGTTGGCGTGGTCGAAGCTCCCGCAGCCGGCGGTTGAAACTCCCGCGTCGGGGCAGTCGAAACACCCGCAGCTTGGAGTTCCCGATGTAGGTCTCTGACCATAGACCGCGGGCTCCGTGATGCTAAGTCAGCAAGCACCTATGGTTGGAGCTCCAAGGTCGATCCCTGGCAAAGGGATCGTGGTCTCCGCGATGTTAAAGACCCGTAGGCACCCACAGTGAACTCTCAAAAGTCGGTCTCCAGCAGAGGCCGCCAACTCCTCGATGTTAGGCCGCAGTGCAGACGGAGATACGATACGGAAAACAAATCGCAGCTCCATCGAGGTAAGAGATTATAAAAAGTTTCCCCCAACTCCCTCCTCCCACTCGAAACACGCTAACGAACACTAAAAACATTCATTTAGCACATACTATTTAAACACAAAGAAGGAAAGGACAGACAGACTGTTGGCGAGGCAGCCATTGCTGGCGCCACCCGGTGGTTTTAAGATGCCCTCGTACATTTACCACTCTGACCTTTTTTATATCACAAAGTAAAACTCAGGTGAGCATTGATTCACTATCTTCGAACATTCACTTCTAGATGTTGGAGAATAACAGACAATTAAAACAAACAAATCTATCCTTTGTATCGAAGGACCGAAAACGATACAAAACAAAATTTCTTACAGTAGGTCACTTCATAGAGCTGGACAGCTTCTAGAACATTCCGCATGATACCAGATTGGACAGGTTTCACAATCCTCAAACAAGTCCGAATCAATATTACATACAGAATGGAAGCTTAGGGTGTTGGAAGGAACTGGTTTAAACCGAAGATAGACACAAAAAGCTGGAGTAACTCAGCGGGACAGGCAGCATCTCTGGAGAGAAGGAATGGGTGACGTTTCGGGTCGAGACCCTTCTTCAGACTGATTAGAGCACAGGAACCGGCATAACATGATGCCAGTGTGCAGGGAGAGGAATCAAACGTTGGATGACAGAGGCTGTTGTCATTGTGGAGTTTGCACGTTCGCCCTGTAACTGCGTTGGTTTCCTCCGGGTGCTCCGGTTTCCTCCCACATCCCAAAATTGTTTGGGCTTGTAGGTAAATATCCTCTGTAAATTGCCCCTAGTGTGTGGGGTGTGGTGAGATAATAAAACACTCATGTGAACGGGTGATCGATGGTTGACGTGGGCTCGATGGGTCAAAGAGCTTGTTTCTTTGCTGTATCTTTCATCATCTCAATGATTTAATGACACTACTGTTCCTAGATTAAGTTTGCGTCTAGCACTCCAGGCAAGGCCCCATAGCAGAAGCATCCACGTGGCGGGGCTGGAAACTGGAAGTATCCTGAGCTAATTCTGCTACCACCATCATCTATTGCGACATGATGGCTTCCACTGATTGTCGCCGGAAGCTTGCGTCCTTTTCAGGACGGGCGATGACAGCGAGGTCAACATTTGTAACAAGATGGACACAAAGAGAAGAAGATTCCAGGCAGGACAGAATGAAGATTGCACCAACCCAGGACTAGATTGGATAGCAGTCATTATAGAATACTGTTCCAACTCCCAGTCACCGTACATTTATTCACATCAATTTATCTATATATTTATTTTATTTATTTGAAACAGACCATTCAGCCCACCAAGTCCACAATGGCCAATGATCACCCGTTCTCACCAGTTCTATGTTGTCCCCTTTCTCATCCACTCCCTACACACTAGGGGCGATTCACAGAGGGCAATTAACCTACAAACCCACACATCTTTGGGATGTGGGAAGAAACTGGAGCACCCGGAGAAAACCCACGTGGCCACAGGGAGAACGTGCAAACTCCACACAGACAGCAGCCGAGGTGAGGATTGAACCTGGGTCTCTGGCAGCTGCGACACTGCAACTGATCTTCCCATCTCACTAGCTTCCCATCCATCCGTTTGGATGTTGCAGGCAGAGCTGGCCCCATGTAGGCTGAGCTTTGAGCCGGCCAGGGTGGGGAGGTTGTGCCTCTGATCTGATCCACCGCTGAGCCAGGCTGGCATCAACCTGCTGGGCACCGTCTCCTCCCCAGCCCAGTAGCGGTGCCCGTCCTCAGCCTGGCAGCGACTGCTGCAGTGGAGAGTACCGAGTTATTTAGGGCCACCACTGACCTGGAAACATAACGTCTGATGAGGTAACATACCCTCGTCTGGTAGTATGCGAGTGAGTGGTTGCAGCATAGCAACCAGACACATACATGCACATGCTCCCACTGCTTATTAGTATTCAAGATAGAGCTTTGCACAAGCTGCTGGATGACAGCTACAGCAGAGAGGAGAGGAGCGAGAGGGAGGGAGTAAAGACTAACAGAGGATGCTCTGCAGCTGGTTGTGACAGGACCCAACACAGATAGGAAAGACTGATAGGGCTGGCAATGCAACGACAGGCTGGCTCTCCATCGCTGAAGCTGCTTTGAGACCCGTCGGAGTTGCTGTTTGCTCATGCATCCGGCAATGGCCAACTGACTCTAGCGAGAGAGGGAATGAAAATACAGGCAGCCTGGAGGAGAGTCAGCTCGAGGTTCTGCGCTTAGCAATGGAGTGAACGGCAAGTTTGCAGTTGGATCTTTGGGGTTGGCTCTGCATTCAACAGGAGATTTGGCGGCGTGCATTGCACGGCTCCCACAGCTGTCCCTCGACCTCCTCACCCGAACTACCAACCAACACTGTCCTGTGAGTATCCATTCCTTCAGCAGACCTCTTTACCTGTCTGTATGGGGTTGCAGAGCTTGTATGCGTGAGGGCATCATCTGCTCGCTCTCAGTGTGTATGTCTGTGTCTGTTTACGTGCATCTATGTATTACCAACTGTGTGCTCGATGTATGTGTGTGTGTGTGCGTGTATCTATCTACTCCTGCCCCTGTAATTGTGAATATACACGTCTTTAAGTCCAGGTGCAATTCTGTTTGTGTTTATGCGGTGATAAGATCTTTAAACTATCAGGAGAGTGGGATAAGAGGTTTAAAGCCGGGATACCTGTAAAAGCTGTGGACAGGGAAACAGTTGCTGGCAGGGAGTGAGTTGGATGAAAATTAATAATCAGAAAGCTTTAAAAAAAAAAGGTTTCAGTGAATGAGGCGACATCAGGATAAAGGAAAATAAAGGAAAACGGCTCCTTATCTAAATGCATAAACCATTTATATTAAGGTAAAGGGATTAACAGCATGTTTGCCGTTCCAAAGACTTAATTGCAAAATAAGCATGATTGAGAAGGGAAGTATTCGGGATATCAGGCTCTAAAGGGGCAGGCAGAATAAAGGAGAGAAGGTGAGAAAAGATGGGAGAAAGAGGCCAGATAAAAAAAGATCTTAGCTCAGAAAATCCAGATGCAGACTGAGTTTGGCTGTCACCGAGAAACTGAGAGTTAGGAAATATTGTCAGTTTAAAGGACTCCGTGCTAAAGCTGTGGGTGCAGGAGAGGATAACATTGGAAAGTGCAGCTACATGTAATAATTAAATAATCACGGAGACCTCAATTTTCATGCGGATTAAATAAGATAAACAAGCAGTGATGTGTAGACATGAAGCAGCGCATCCAAGATCGTTCCTGAAACCAGTGTTTCAATAACATGTCTCGGACGTCGATTATTTCTTGAATCTCTTGAATCTTGAATCTTGAATCAGATCCAGTATTTGCACAAGGATTTGGGCGTTATTTTTGGTTTATTATTGTCACGTGTGCTGAGACACAGTGAAAAACATTTGCGGGCTATCCAGTCAAATCATACTATAGAGATCGATATAGGAAACTGCAGTTGCTGGTTTACAAAATAGACACAAAGTGCTGGAGTAACTCAGCGGGTGAAGGAGCATCTCTGGAGAACATGGAGCGGTGAAGTTTGGGGTCAGGACGGTGGGGAAGAACGGTGGATGAGAGGAATGGGAGGACAAAGCCTGTCAGGTAATATATAGGAAGGAACTGCCGATGGCAGTTTAAACCGAAGATAGACATAAAGAGCTGGAGTATCTCAGTGGGACAGGCAGCATCTCTGGAGAGAACTAATGGGTGGCGTTTGGGGTCCGAGGAAGGGTCTCGACCCGAAGCGTCTTCCGTTCTTTCTCTCCGGAGATGCTGCCTGTCCTGCTGAGTTACTCCAGCATGTTGTGCCTATCTCCTCAGGTAATAGGTTGGTACAGGTGAGGGGTGGGGGGTTGATAGGCTGATGGTGGACAATGGCCAGAGATGAAAAGACAAAATAAGTGGATCAAAAGGTTTCGTTCAGCTTAGAGATACAGGGGGAAACAAGCCCATCGAGTCCTTCCGACCAGCGACCACCCCCATACACTAGTTATATCCTACACACCAGGGACAGCAGCCGTTAACTTACAAACCTGCATGTCTTTGGAATGTGGGAGGAAACCCGAGCACCCGGGAAAAACCCGCAGGGTCACAGGGAGAACGTGAAAATTCCGTTTAGACAGCACTCAGCCAGGATCGAACCCAGGTCTCTGGCACTATAAGGCACCAGCTCTACTGCTGAGCCACTGTGCTGCCCTAAAGAGTATTGACAATTGTGAAGCTAGAGAAAGGAATGTAGATGGAAGGGGAAACATAGGCAAGTCCACGTTGGGCACGGGAGACGGGTGGGGGGGGGGGGGGGGGGGGGGGGGGGGTAAGGGAGAGGGGGAGGGTTTTGTGGTTACCTAAAAATGTTGATATCATGGGGTTGTAAGCTACCCAAGGCTAATATGAGGTGCTGCTAATATGAGAGTTTGTGTGTGGCCTCACACTGGCAATGGAAGAGGCTCAGGCCAAAAAAGCCTGAATGGGAATGGGCAAGGGTGTTAAATTGATTAGCAACTGGGAGATCCAGTAGTCCTTGGAGGACGAAGCACGTGTTCAGCGAAATGGTCGCCAACTCTGCGCTTGGTCTCGCCATTTACATGAGGCTACATCGGGAACACTAGACGAGGTTAGATGAGGTGCACGTGAACCTCTGTCTCGCCTGGAAGGAATGCTGGGGGCCCTGATGGAGGTGGTATAGGGACAGGACGATTGCAGGGGAAAGTACCTGGGGAGCAGGTTGTTTGGGCAGGAATGAATGAGTGAATCAAGGAGTTGTGGAGGGGGCGGTCTTGGTAAAAGACGGATAGGGGTGGGGATGGGAAGATGTGACTGGTAGTGGGATCTTGTTAAGGGGTGATGGAAATGTCGGAGGATGATGTGTTGGAAGTGGAGGTTGGTTGGGTGAAAGGTGAGGTACAGGGTGACTCTATCCTTGGAAGGGGACGTGGGAGCAGAACTACGGAACACAAAGGAGACGCGATTGAGGGGTGTCCCACTATGCAAAGCCTCATCTTGGGAGCAGATGCAGCAGAGACGGACATTTGAGAGCAGGGGATAACAATAGACAATAGACAATAGGTGCAGGAGTAGGCCATTTGGTCCTTCGAGCCAGCACCGCCATTCAATGTGATCATGGCTGATCATCCCCAACCAGTACCCCATTCCTGCCTTCTCCCCATATCCCCTGACAGCTATTTTTAAGAGCCCTATCTAGCTCTCTCTTGAAAGCATCCAGAGAACCGGCCTCCACCGCCCTCTGAGGCAGAGAACTCCACAGAATTCTTTGCAAAAGGCAGGGTGGGAAAAGGTTTAGTCCAAATAATTGTGGGAGTCCATACGTTTGTAGTATACATGAGTCGATAGTCTGTCCCCTGTGATGGAGACAGTGAGATCAAGACAGTGAGAGGTGTCAGAGATAGTGCAATTGTATATGGTGGCAGCGTGGGTTTGTGGTAAAATTAATAAAGTCACTGAGTTCTGCACGGGTGCAGGAGGCAGCTCCAATACCGTCATCAATGTGGTGGAGAAATAGTTGGGGGGATTGGTGGGGAGTGTTAGTAGAGGGAAATTGGTTGGATCTCTGTTCAGGGAACAACCATAGGGCCTTGACACCTTCCTGGTGGGGTTTTGATGCTTTTGCCGGATGGGAGAGGGGAGAAGAGGGAATGACTATAGTGTGAGTGATCTTTGATTATGTTTGGCTGCTTTCCTGAGGCAGTATGAGGTGTAGATGGTGTCAATGGTGGGGAGACTATTATTTGCGATGGACTGGGCTACATGCATAACTCTCTGCAATTTCTGGCGGGCTTTGGCTGAGCTGTTGCCAAACCAAGCTGTGATGCAATCCAATAGTATGCTTTTTATGGTGATTCGTCAGAGGAAGTTGGTAAGTGTTATTGGAGACATGCCTAACTAATGTCCTTAGTCTTCTGAGATTCTGAAAGTAGATTGTGAAAACGTACTAAATGATAAAGACTGGCAAATGGTTAAAGTTATAACATCATTCACAGTTAATATCCATTTTTGAGAAGAAAAATTGAAATATAGGTCATTTACGGCCAGCAAGAGAAATTAAAGATATCTTAATATTGTGGCCAAAATGATGTCCAAAAAAGAGATCAGCCTGAAAATTATTAAGAGGTTGGCTCCGCAAAAGGCAGCCAAAAATGGTATTGAGAGATTGTAATACATTATGTGAAAAGAAAGAGATTAGTTAAAACAAATGTAGGTCCCTTGCAGTCAGAAACGGGTGAGTTGATCATGGGGAACAAGGATATGGCGGACCAATTGAATAACTACTTTGGTTCCGTCTTCACTAAGGAAGACATAAATAATCTGCCGGAAATAGCAGGGGACCGCGGGTCAAAGGAGTTGGAGGAATTGAGTGAAATCCAGGTTAGCCGGGAAGTGGTGTTGGGTAAATTGAATGGATTAAAGGCCGATAAATCCCCAGGGCCAGATAGGCTGCATCCCAGAGTACTTAAGGAAGTAGCTCCAGAAATAGTGGATGCATTAGTAATAATCTTTCAAAACTCTTTAGATTCTGGAGTAGTTCCTGAGGATTGGCGGGTAGCAAACGTAACCCCACTTTTTAAGAAGGGAGGGAGAGAGAAAACGGGGAATTACAGACCAGTTAGTCTAACATCGGTAGTGGGAAAACTGCTAGAGTCAGTTATTAAAGATGGGATAGCAGCACATTTGGAAAGTGGTGAAATCATTGGACAAAGTCAGCATGGATTTACAAAAGGTAAATCATGTCTGACGAATCTTATAGAATTTTTCGAGGATGTAACTAGTAGCGTGGATAGGGGAGAACCAGTGGATGTGGTGTATCTGGACTTCCAGAAGGCTTTCGACAAGGTCCCACATAAGAGATTAGTTTACAAACTTAAAGCACACGGCATTGGGGGTTCAGTATTGATGTGGATAGAGAACTGGCTGGCAAACAGGAAGCAAAGAGTAGGAGTAAACGAGTCCTTTTCACAATGGCAGGCAGTGACTAGTGGGGTACCGCAAGGCTCAGTGCTGGGACCCCAGCTATTTACAATATATATTAATGATCTGGATGAGGGAATTGAAGGCAATATCTCCAAGTTTGCGGATGACACTAAGCTGGGGGGCAGTGTTAGCTGTGAGGAGGATGCTAGGAGACTGCAAGGTGACTTGGATAGGCTGGGTGAGTGGGCAAATGTTTGGCAGATGCAGTATAGTGTGGATAAATGTGAGGTTATCCATTTTGGTGGCAAAAACAGGAAAGCAGACTATTATCTAAATGGTGGCCGACTAGGAAAAGGGGAGATGCAGCGAGACCTGGGTGTCATGGTACACCAGTCATTGAAAGTGGGCATGCAGGTGCAGCAGGCAGTGAAGAAAGCGAATGGTATGTTAGCTTTCATAGCAAAAGGATTTGAGTATAGGAGCAGGGAGGTTCTACTGCAGTTGTACAGGGTCTTGGTGAGACCACACCTGGAGTATTGTGTACAGTTTTGGTCTCCAAATCTGAGGAAGGACATTATTGCCATAGAGGGAGTGCAGAGAAGGTTCACCAGACTGATTCCTGGGATGTCAGGACTGTCTTATGAAGAAAGACTGGATAGACTTGGTTTATACTCTCTAGAATTTAAGAGATTGAGAGGGGATCTTATAGAAACTTACAAAATTCTTAAGGGGTTGGACAGGCTAGATGCAGGAAGATTGCTCCCGATGTTGGGGAAGTCCAGGACAAGGGGTCACAGCTTAAGGATAAGGGGGAAATCCTTTAAAACCGAGATGAGAAGAACTTTTTTCACACAGAGAGTGGTGAATCTCTGGAACTCCCTGCCACAGAGGGTAGTCGAGGCCAGTTCATTGGCTATATTTAAGAGGGAGTTAGATGTGGCCCTTGTGGCTAAGGGGATCAGAGGGTATGGAGAGAAGGCAGGTACGGGATACTGAGTTGGATGATCAGCCATGATCATATTGAATGGCGGTGCAGGCTCGAAGGGCCGAATGGCCTACTCCTGCACCTAATTTCTATGTTTCTATGTTTCTATCAAGAGACTTGAAAAAATGGAAAAAAATTCTTACATTTGGACCTGAGGAGAAACAGACGGGCTTCTCTGCCCATGCTGGACTGTTCCAGAGTTGGTGGGCACCGGACTACACGGTGCCAGTATCCTGTTCCGTAAGTTAGAAATTCCTCACTCCTTGGGGTGGCACACAGCAGCAGAGACCCGGTCGAATCCAGACCTTAGGTGCTGACTGTGAGGAGTTTGCACGTTCTCCCTGTGACCATATTGGTTTCCTCCGTTGCTCCAGTTTCCCACCAACATCTCAAAGATGTGTGAGCTTGTCGGGTGAGTGGCCTCTGTGAACAGTCTGGGAGTGGTTGCGAAAGTGCCCCTGGTGTGCCAAAACTGGATACAGAAGTGGGATAGACCTAAGTGAAGTGGCCTGAAGCAAACACCATGCAGTTTGCTGGAGAACATCTCACTTCCGTTACACCACGAGTTGTTATCTCCTTTCCACAGAAGGACACAGTGGGAGCGCTGAGTTCTGGGCTGGAGCTCAGAATTCCACCACTCATGTAGCAAAGTTCGAGGAGAACCGTTGAGGAGCAGAGGGGGCAAGCACGAGAGCAGCAGGTGCCTGAGGAATGAACTGAGGGATTGGTTGCACCTTTTAGATTCAATATTTAAAGTTTCATTTTGTCAGATCTGTTGGTGACCAGGATCAAACCCGGGTCTCTGCCGCTGTAAGGCAACAACTCTAGCACTGTGCTACTGTGCCACCCCAAAGTAGCAGATCTACACCCCGCTCTATGATGCAGTGAATTTAACTTGCTATAAGTTAGATTGAGGGGGGATAAGAAGATTGAGGGGGATCTTATAGAAACTTACAAAATTCTTAAGGGGTTGGACAGGCTAGATGCAGGAAGATTATTCCCGATGTTTAAGAAGGAACTGCAGATGCTGGAAAATCGAAGGTACACAAAAAAGCTGGAGAAACTGGAGTTTCTCCAGATTATTCCCGATGTTGGGGAAGTCCAGAACAAGGGATCACAGTTTAAGAATAAGGGGGACATCTTTTAGGACTGAGATGAGAAAATCATTTTTTACAGAGAGAGTGGTGAATCTGTGGAATTCTCTGCCACAGAAGGTAGTTGAGGCCAGTTCATTGGCTATATTTAAGAGGGAGTTAGATGTGGCCCTTGTGGCTAAAGGGATCAGGGGGTATGGAGAGAAGGCAGGTACAGGATGCTGAGTTAGATGATTAGCCATGATCATATTGAATGGCAGTGCAAGCTCGAAGGGCCGAATGGCCTACTCCTGCACCTATTTTCTATGTTTCTATGTTTCTATAGCGTCTTACCTCTGAGGGTTGTCTTTATTTTGTAGCATCTGGGCATGGACAGCCATGGGCATAACGATTCTCTTCACCAAACACGCAAGAGCTTTATCTCTGTTACCACAATGTGGCTGTCTGTGTCTTTCTGTGATTGTGTATCTGTCCATGACGTTTGGTCTACACGTGGTCTATGTGCTGATGTCTCTATGTGGCCATGTCTCAGTGACTCGGTATGTATCTCCGATTTTATTCTGCTTCAAAACATTACTCACCATTTTATTTTGTTTGGTAAAATGTAATGCATTTCATTTTGATAATATATGCATTGGAGAATATAAGCGCTTTAAGTGAAACGTAATCCTTTCTGATGTGCCTGTAGTAGAGCTGCCTCTGTGGATGGTTACTTTGATCAATCAACATAACTTTGATTCAATTTTTAGCAAGTGATTCTAAGACAAATGTTTAAAAGTGATGCATGGCAGTAAAGTGTGCAAATGTCTGCAGCAGTCACAAATAGCAGGAATATGAGTCTGATTGATAGCAGTCGCTTGTGAAGCTACATATGACAAAAGTGTACAGCAATGTAGAACAGTAACTTGACAATAATATGAAAGAATCATCACCTTGTCCCTTGTTTGTACCTTAATCATCATCAGCACACATTTAAAGTCGCAAATGATTGTGGTTCTGGTGGGTCCTGCCTGTGGGTCTGGTATGTCCCTCATGTGTGTGACATCTTCTAACATGGGGAGACGGGTGCATGGACATCCACCACACGGTCCCTGATAGAGACAGAGTCTCCATCAGTCTGAAGAAGGGTTTCGGCCCGAAACGTTGCCTATTTCCTACGCTCCATAGATGCTGCTGCACCCGCTGAGTTTCTCTAGCACTTTTGTCTACCCTGATAGAGACAGACTCAGGTCCAGCAGCATGGACTCCACCACAGTTGGGAGTCTGTCCCTGCTACAGCCTTCTTCCACCTTCTCAGCCGTTGTGGTGCTCCACCCGCCGGCCAGACACTATCCTCCACCTGTTCCACCGCTGATGGGTCACCCTTTGATGGGGACCTCCCTCTCGACCAGCCCGCCATGGGTGACCCTGCCATGAGCACAGCTCCAAATGGCTTCATCTCAGGGTCTTAGTTTCATGCAAGCTTCTCCACCAAGGCACGGTGTTGACCTTCGGAGAGTCTATGATTACAACACGTGATAATATATGGTTAGAATATACAGTAATCTTGGACAATAATTTGTGACAATAGGTTAGTACAGAGATACAGCGTGGAAACAGGCCCTTCGCCCCACCAAGTCCACACCCACCAGCAAACCCCGTACATTAACACTATCCTACACCACATGACTGACTGAACTTTATAGCCTTCCATCACAGTGAAGATTGCTGTGGTGGATGCTTATGTTAAATTCTATTGTGTATTGTGTTCTTTTTAATTGTATGGCTGCATGGCAACTCATCTCACTCTACCTTCATTGGTGCATGTGACAAATAAATGTGAATCTTGAATCTTGAACCTTGAACCTTGAACACTAGGGTCAATTTGCACATTCACCAAGCCAATCAACATACATATCTGTACGTCTTTGGAGTGGGAGGAAACCGAAGATCTCGGAGAAAACCCACACGGTCACAGGGACAAACTCCGTACAGACAGCACCCGTAGTCGGGATTGAACACAGGTCTCCGGCGCTGCAAGCACTGTAAGGCAGCAACTCTACCGCTGTGCCACCGTGGCGCGCCATCGTATAATATGATTAAAAATAGGCAGTGATCTGTTCGTAATGATACGCAATGGAAATACAGTGTAACCTGTAACAATATTTTCTGATGGAAATATGCGAGAGGGAATTTACTATAATCTGTGACAATAACATGTCACAGAAAAACGCAGTAATCTGCAGTGACTGTATTCAAGGGTGATAGGCAGCAGAGACGCAGAGTAATCTGTGCCGGTAAAGTGTGACAGTAATATCAGGTAGTTACGTGTGATCATAGGATCTTTGTGCGGTGACAGTAATTTATGACAGCTGTCCACGAATATAATATGCAGCCTGATAGTTTTACAGCAATTTGGGACGTAACAAGTGACAAAAACAGATTGCTGTAAAATACTGTCATCCTCCTAGTTGGTAAATGGGCTCCTCTGGGAGACTGGTGGATGAGATTGAGTCAGCGTTTAGCACTCACCTGACTGAGAACACTTTCCCATCTGACAGTGAATGAACATACGCTGTGTAATCTAGTTAATTGCTAAATTATAAGATTCTTTATAACTGGTTAAAGTTTGGATATGTAGCTCCAGTATTCTCTTTAGTCTTTGTTAATCCTCCGAGAGACTCATCATTTTTTCGAAAGGGTTGATACAATAGAGATGTGGATTAAATGAAGACAACTTTGGAAGAGATAAGGGTGATATGGTACAGATATTATTCTAAGCACGTACGGTTACATTTCAGAATGCCCCACAGTATGAACGCCGTTTTACTAAACCTACAGATGAACTGCATCTAGCATGCTGAGGACAGGCGCCAGTTCTTGGACACCCCCTCATACCTACCGCTTGAGCATGGCCCCGCAGACTAACAGCATCTTACGAAATTCCTTGTGTCTAAACTAAGATTGTTACAGTCAAAGAGTTAGACAGTACAGAAAGAGACCCTTCCTTCAACCCACAGAGATGGTGCAAGCATCCACCACCTGTTTACACTGAGTTTTTAAGAAGGAACTGCAGATGCTGGAAAATCGAAGGTAGACAAAAGTGCTGGAGAAACTCAGCAGGTGCAGCAGCATCTATGGAGCGAAGGAAATAGGCAACGTTTCGGCCCGAAACGTTGCCTATTTCCTTCGCTCCATAAATGCTGCTGCACCCGCTGAGTTTCTCCAGCACTTTTGTCTACCTGTTTACACTGATCCTACTCTGATCCCCTTTTGTTCTCCCTGCATTTCCATCAGAGCCATTCCCTTCACGAGCCAGGTCTTAGTTTGTCAGGCCGCGGGGGACAAGCATGGGGCAGCATGGCGGCTTCCCTCCACCAGACCGCGGCCCGCCGGGAGCTATCCTGAATATTCATTCCCTCCACTACCTTGGAGGGATGTAGTTTTATTACAGAACTTGTAATCAACCTTCCTATTGGAAAGTTTCCTCCAATTTAGAGCAGCAGGATCTTCAAGGCCGCTTCTAAAGAGAGAGGTAAATCTGAATAAGGAAGGTGGGATCGTTAGGAACTGAAGACACAAGGAACTGCTGATGCCGGAATCTTGCATAGAACACTAAGTGCTGGAGTAATTCAATGGGTCAGGCAGCATTTCTGGATTACATGGATAGTGAAGATTTTGGGTCAGAACTCTTTTGTGTCTGAAGAAGGGTCTCCATCCGAAACATCGGCCATCCATTTCGCCCAAAGATGCTTCCTGACCCGCTGAGTTACTCCAACACTGTGTTCAGTTTAGGAACCGAGTTTGGACAGCAATTGAAAGGAAGTTTTGTGGAAAAGGAACAAAAATGTCTGGCCGGGCTTAATGATTGACGTCGCATGCATCGGGCTTGGAAATGGGTGAGAAACCGAAAGTACAGAAAGATGTGATCAGGTCACACCACACTCACACCTAAAGGGTGTTTCAGAGAATTTTGGATGCAGCAATCAGAATCCATTTAGATTTTCAGCAAAGTAATGGAAGGGAGCAAAGATGGGCCAGATGTGGAAATTCTAAAAGGGGAAAAAGACAATATAAATAGTCTGAGAAGTGACTTAGTAATGCCCCTGTCCCACTTAGGAAACCTGAACGGAAACCTCTGGAGACTTTACGCTCCACCCAAGGTTTCCGTGCAGTTCCCAGAGGTTTTTGTCAGTCTCCCTACCTGCTTCCACTACCTGCAACCTCCGGCAACCACCTGCAACCTCCGGGAACCGCACGGAATCCTTGGGTGGGGCGCAAAGTCTCCAGAGGATTCCGTTCAGGTTTCCTAAGTGGGACAGGGGACAGCTGTTTTAATGTAATTAAGTCTCACAACAGTGAAGGCATTCTGGATGAGGTAAAAGTAGAAAGCCCGGAGATGTTCATCAGGTCAGGCAGCATCTGTGGAGAGAGAACCAGGGAAGATTCTGTCAGAAGTGGAGAGGTTACAAAATGAACACCTTTTCAGTGACAAGTGTAGGAGGGAGCGATTGATCAAACTAAAGGGCAGGTCTGTGTCTGAGCGGAGACCAGGAGAAGTTGGCGGTGGTGGTGACTGGTTGAAGATGGGGGGTGAAGGCATGTCTGGAGATGGCAGAACTTGAAGAAAATGAATGCATCTGAAATTACCTGGAGAGGAATAAAACACTGAAAAGGAAATCAATAGATGGGGCCATTCACATGAAAGGTTTTCAAGTCAAAAGTGTTTAATTGCCATATGTACCGACAACGATGAAATTCTTACTTGCAGCAGCTCAACAGGCCCGTAAACACAATACATACAGATGATATGTAATAATATTTTGAAAAATCTATGAAATAAAGCGATACTAATGTAAAGCCGGTCCTTAATGCAACCAAAGACAGTCCATAGAAGTTCATAGTTGAGGTTAGTGTTGGTTAATGTTGGTTAATGTTCAAGAGCCTGATGGTTGTTGGAAAGAAGCAGTTCTTGAACGTGGTGGTCAGTTTTCAGATTCCTGTATATTCTCCCTGATGATAGGAGGGAAATGAGAGCATGGCCAGGTTGGTGTGCGTCTTTGATGATATTTTTTGGAGGCAGCCCCTCCCATCGATTCCTTCAATGGTGGGGAGGTCAGTACCTGTGATAGACCAGGCAGTGTTCACCATTCTCTGTAATCCTCTTTGTTCCTGGGCTTTTAAGTTGCCAAACCAATTTGAGTGGATTATTGAGTGGCTTACAGCAAAGAAACAGGCCCTTTGGCCCACCAAGTCCCATGCACTAACTAACACTATCCTATACACTAGGAACAATTTACAATCTTACCTAAACCAATTAACCTACAAACCTGTATGGAACCGGAGCACCCAGAAAAACCCACGCGGTCACAGGGAAAACGCACAAACCCAGTACAGACAGCACCCATAGTCAGGATTGAACCCGGGTCTCGGGCACTGTAAGGCACAGCTACAGCACTGTGCCACCCCACTTGAAACAAAAAAGGCATTGGGACTGGACAACAGCCCACCTATAGTACTGGAGACCTGCACTGCAGAACTCGCAGCACTGCCGGCCAAACTGTTCCAAGCAGTTGCAGCACTGCGATCTAGCCAAGAGTGCGGCAGATTTCCCAGGATGGCACTGTTCACACAATGAAGCAAACATCTAACCTGGCTATAATAGACACAAAATATTGTAGTGAGGCAGCATCTCTGGAAAATATGGATAGGGCTTGTTTGGATCACGACCGTTCTTCAGACTGGTGGGGGGAGGTGGGGGGTGGGGGGGGAGGGTGGGGGTGGGGGGGGGAGGGTGGGGGGGGGGGGGGTGGGGGGGGAGGGCAGAGAGCTGGGAGGGGCAGGACAAAAGCTTAGCAGGTAATCAGTTAGTACAGGTGAGATGAATTTTGATAGGCAAGTGGTGACCAAAGGCTTGGGATGTAAAAAAAAGGTATGAGACAAAAGGATTCAGGAATCACTGGTCTCCAAATCTGAGGAAGGACATTATTGCCATAGAGGGAGTGCAGATAAGGTTCACCAGACTGATTCCTGGGATGTCAGGACTGTCTTATGAAGAAAGACTGGATAGACTTGGTTTATACTCTCTAGAATTTAGGAGATTGAGAGGGGATCTTATAGAAACTTACAAAATTCTTAAGGGGTTGGACAGGCTAGATGCAGGAAGATTGCTCCCGATGTTGGGGAAGTCCAGGACAAGGTCACAGCTTAAGGATAAGGGGGAAATCCTTTAAAACCGAGATGAGAAGAACTTTTTTCACACAGAGAGCGGTGAATCTCTGGAACTCCCTGCCACAGAGGGTAGTCGAGGCCAGTTCATTAGCTATATTTAAGAGGGAGTTAGATGTGGCCCTTGTGGCTAAGGGGATCAGAGGGTATGGAGAGAAGGCAGGTACGGGATACTGAGTTGGATGATCAGCCATGATCATATTGAATGGCGGTGCAGGCTCGAAGGGCCGAATGGCCTACTCCTGCACCTAATTTCTATGTTTCTATGTTTCTAAGAGTTGTGAATTGTGAAGCTAGAGGAAGGAATGTAGGTGGTCGAGAAGGCTAGGGGAGAAATAGGTGCAAGCCCAGGTGGGGCACAGGGGGCAGTGGGGTGGGAAAGGGGTGGGGGGGGGGGGGGGGGTGGGAAAGGGGGAGGGGAGGATATGGGGGCAGAAGGGAGAGGGGGACGGTCACGTAGTTACCTAAAATTGGAGATTTCAATGATCATTCCGTTAGGCTGGAAGCTATAAACAGGGATCAAACATCTCAAAGCAGGAAATCTTACCCTCCAGAGATGCTGCCTGACCCACTGATTTCTTCAGCACTTTGTGTTTGGCTCAAGGTTCCAGCTTCTGTAGTTCCCTGTGGTTCTGAGATTAAACTCGAACTGTGGACCCTGACAGCTGGGAGAGAGGGTGAGTAAGTGTTGTTGCAGGCGAGGGTGAGGACATGCCTGTACTGTCACGTGGCAGTGAGCTGGGATCTCAGAGACCGGTGTGAACACTGCCTTGAGAAACGCTGAACACTGTGAGAATCCCTGTGATTCAGTGGGGGAGCTGAACTGTGAAGTTGGGACTGGCGATGGTTGCTAAGGAAAGAGGTGTGGAAGCATGTTTTTGGTCAACTCTTTATCAAAGCGAGAAAGGAAAGAGAAAGCAGTGAGAACAAGCAAACAAGGACACGGGAGAGGCAGAAACCCCGTGTTACTGCAACGGAGGGAGGAGAGGATCGGTGCGGTGAGCGGGCTGGGGACTCACCGCCCGTCCTGGGGGTTCAAAGGTCGACTGCAGGACCTGCCCTGGGGCATGGAGGCTGAGGGAGGTGAGGGGTGAGCCGTGTTCGAGGATCGAGGTGTCGGCGCAGTGGGCCGCTGGTGTCCAGCAGCAGCCGGGCGATCACGTCGATTGGGCGCTGCTGGTCGGATGAGCACGTGGACAACACGTGGCCTGCAGCGGCAGAGCAGCAATGGAGGACACCGACAATATCGCCAGGCCGACCCCTGCAACTCCAGCCCAGTGCTGCCAACAGGACAATGGGCCTTTAAAGCCAAGATAAGACTCAGTATTTTTAAGAACTTAATACTTGAATAGTATAAGATGGTGCTGAAAATGTTTCTTGTACTGCCTCAGAACAGATCTACCATTTTTACGTAGATACAATTGCGCTTATGTTTGGTAAGATTTCACTGAATTGTAAGCAAAATAAATAATTTCATTGTTTAAGAAGGAACTGCAGATGCTGGAAAATCGAAGATAGACAAAAATGCTGGAAAAACTCAGCGGGTGAGGCAGCCTCTATGGAGCGAAGGAAATAGGCAACGTTTCGGCCCGAAACGTTGCCTATTTCCTTCGCTCCATAGATGCTGCCTCACCCAAATAATTTCATTGTACCCAGATATATTGGACAATAAACAACTATTAACTAGAAGTTGAAGGTTGGAGCTCCTGGAGGGGAAGGCGCAGTGACCTCAGCAGCAGCAAGTGCAAAGCAAAAGCTGCAGATGCCGAAAATCTGAAACAAAAGCAGAATATCTTCAAAACACTCAGTGGGTTCGGCAGTATGTGTGGAGAGAGAAACAAAGTTATTGTTTCATCAAAGACTCTTCATCAGAACTGCGGAAGAGAGAAAACAAGGTTGTTGCTATAGGTGAAAGATGATCGACGTGGACTCGGTGGGCCAAAGGGAGTCTGAAGAAGGATCTTGGCCTTTACTCCATATTAGTTACTTCAGAGATGCTGTCTGACCCGCTGAGTTACTCCAGCTTCTTAGTGCCTATCATCGGTTTAAACGTGCATCAGCTGTTCCTTCCTACACATTTCGTCCTGTTTCCATTCTGCATCTGTCAACCAATTATGACCTTGGGTAGATGAAGAAATGACCATACATCTCCAAATCCAAGGATTGTTTGTGGCTGGGAAGGAAAGCAACTAGCTTTGATGCTCCCATGGGCCTGCTGCCTTCAGCTGTCTATGCAGCAGAGTCTGTGGACTGTCAAGAGTTCAGACAGAAAGGTTTGGCCAGTCGGGCTGTGGTGTATGTAACTGATGATGTATCTCGGAGATGGTGGAGACACCGGATGTTTAGGATGATGAACGAGGTGATATTAAAGTGTGTTGTTTTTTTCCTTTTTTGTGCAAAATTGGAGCTGCAGTAATCTAGGACAATGAGGCCTATTCCATCACTCTCCCAACTTTTATCTTGTTGATGATAGAATGTTTTGGGGAATCAAATGGTGATTCACAGGATGCTCAACCCAGACATGCATTCATAGTAGAAATATTTAAGTGACTGGGTTGGTTCACTTCTCTTCAAAAGCTAAATACAAATGATTAATCAATTGATCGTTAAAATAAACAGGGAAACTGGGCCTTCAATCCACTGAGTCCACGCCAACCATCCATCACCCATTCACACTATGTTATCCCACTTTCACATCCACTCCCTAAATGCTCGGGGTAATTTACAGAGGCCAATTAATCCACAAACTCGCATGTCTTTCAAATGTGGGAGGAAACCAGAGCACCAAGAGGAAGCCCACATGGTCACAGAAAGGACGTACAAACTCCACACAAACAGCACCGGAGGTCGGAATCAAACCCGGCTCTCTGGTGCGGTGAGGCAGTAGCTCTACCTGCTGCACCACCCGTGCCACCCCTAATTGTTGGTCAGCAAGATACTGTGATGAGTATAACCCAAGTTTGGGGGAAGACACAAAATGCTGGAGTAACTCAGCGGGTCAGGCAGCATCCCTGGAGAACATGGAAAGGGTCGGGACCGGAGAACATGGAAAGGGTTGGGACCCTTCTTCAGACTGATTACAGAGGAGGGGTGGGTTGGGGGGGAGAGGGGGGGGGGGGGGGGGAGAACGTTAGAAGAGGTGTATATTTCCCCAAGTTTAAGGGACTTTTTCCAGTAATATTTCAACCTGCAACTCACATAAATCCTGCCCATTATTCAATGTGGGAAACAACCCAGACCACATGATTGGATTTCAGTCTGTAACTCACTTCATGATGTCTGATATTCTATGTACAACCACTTGAATCTTTGACTAGAGTTCCCTCCTAGGTAGCTGCTCTACCAATAACTCACTTTCATCCTCCAATTAAATTGCAAGCCATTAGTCAACAATACAACACCCCAAGATCCCATCCAATAATTGAGTTGCAAAGATAGGTTATTCATACATAAACCAAACGATCCTATCAATGCGACACAAAGCTATAATTCATTTCAGTTATTCTACATTTAAAGCACTTAAAAACCTCAATTAGATTTATGTCTGTACTTACTTCACGGTTCTGTGGTTCTATTCATAAACCTTCCAATCTTTTTGTTCAGTGCCACCCACTGTGAGATATCCAATATTCTCTTTGTACAGATGAAAATCAATTCCTGAGATGTGCCGGACTCGGTGACATTTACTGAAACATTCTCCAAAACCTAAAGGAAGATGAAGCTTGCCAAACTGACCCCCAGCATCCTTGACAACAGAATCATTCCTGAAGGCTGGTGCCACTCCAAAGAAAGTGCTCTCCAGGCCACTCAATGATCTTATCAAACGTTACTGTCCAATGGATCTTTTGACCACAGCTTCAATGTGTTGAAAGAGCTCATGCAGTGTTGGAGGCTGCCCTCGCAGATGAAAAGGGTGACTAGCGAGGGATGGATCAGTTTAGTTTAGTTTATTGTCACGTGTACTGAGGTACGGTGAAAAGCTTTAGTTGCTTGCTATCCAGTCAGCGGAAAGACTCCACCTGATTATAATCAAACCGTCCACAGTGAACAGATACAGCATACATTGAATAACATTTAGAGCAAGATAAAGAATAGTGAAGTCTGTTTAAAGATAGTCCGAGGGATAGTCTCCAATGAGGTAGATGGTAGTTCAGGACAACTCTCTACTTGATGAAAGGATTGTTCAGTTGCCTGATAACAACTGGGAAGAAACTGTCCCTGAATCTGGTGGCATGTATTTTCACACCTGTACCTCTTGCCTGATGGAAGAGGGAGTGACTGGGGTGAGACTCGTCCTTGATTATGCTGCTGGCCTTGCTGAGGCAGCGTGAAGTATAGATGGCATCAATGGAAGGGAAGTTGGCTTGTATAATGGTCTGGGCTGCGTCCACAATTGTCTGCAATTTCTTGCGGGCTTGGATGGAGCTGTTCCCAAACCATAATCAGTGAGGGACCAGGTCCACCCACTCGCTCCTGACTCATGGGGCCAGAGGCAGATGTGACCCGTCTTGCCCTCAGAGTTTTATGTGAGTTTATAGCACGTGTGTGGATGGATGGTTTGTCTCCTGAGACGGAGAGAGATAGAGACTTCCAGAAATGGGACTGAAGGGACTGAAGTGTCAGAAATGGTCTGTGAATGTGAGAGTGGGGTGCTAAGGTGATAACATTGATGCGCTCAGCACATGTGCACCAATGTAGTGCCAATGCAGCAGTGAAAGAGGTGGCAAGGAGTGCCAGAGCTGGCTTGGAACACAGTGTGCCACATCACCAGCACAAAGACCGGTGTAGTTGAGCCTCATGCGAGCGACCACTGGCTACAACTTTGATTTATAGAAAGGAGGGACTGAGAGTATTGCGGAACATAGGGAACTCAGTGGACAAGTCCAAAGATCTTAGGAGGTGCCAGTGCAAGTGGATAACATGGTTAAGAAGACATATGGGATGCTGGCCCTCATTAGTCGGGGCACTGAATACATGAGTGTGGAGATATAAAGTGCCAGAGTAACTCAACATTTCGGGAAACATCTCTGGAGAACATGGTTGGGCCATGTTTCGGGTCATGACCCAGCACTTAGCGTCATTTTTTGTCAACCTGCATCTGCACTTCCTTGTGTCTTGTAAGATTTGAGAAGTTTTTCCTCATGCTACAATCAACAAAACCAAAGAGCTGCATTTTGGACATTTTTTATACGGGACTGGGACTGAGAGAGAGAAAAGCTGCGGTCAGTTTTAACAAGGGATGTCACAATCAGTGGGGCCCAAGATGGCCGCGGGACCTCGTGACCAGCCACAAAAGCGAAACCCCACAGCCCAGTCTCTGGGTTTCTGCAAAGTCACGGCCTGAACAATAGATGGATATTGGCCGTGCAGAAACCTCCGAAACCAGGTCGAAGTCCAGACACTGGGGCGCTGACATCAGCAGGAATCACAATGCCCCAAGCCGACCTACATAGTTAATCTCGTTAAGGGAGCACAATAGCCCATAGAAACCTACCTGGCCGGTGATGGGAAAACCAGTTAAACCCATCACCTCTTATCGAGAAACAAATTAACAGACCGTCTAGCCATCACCGGTACTCCCGGACATAACGCAGAACAAAGAGAGAGCTCGAAACCCATCTTGTAAGCAAAGAGATCCCGAGATCTGGCAGGAGATAGGACGGGTCAGGATTAGAATAACTGGCCACGATTTTTGGGTTTAAGAAAGGAAAAAAGGAGGGAGACACGGAAGGAGTCACTGAACGAATCTGGAGACTTGCGGAGAGAGAGAGAGGACACAGGACAGCGCTTAAAAAGTACACGGTGTCTAGTGTGACACACACTCCGGCTGGAGTCCCCGCCACGTGGAAAGAAAAGGAAAGCAGTAGGACCCCTGGGCGAGGTGAATCCCCGGGACCACCTGAAAGACCGAGATGACCGCCGACGACCCTTCCACAGCCACCTAATCGGAGGAAGCAGCACGACCAGCCAGTAACCTCAGTGATCGCCCCATGGTGAGCATGTACCCCGATCCTGCACATCCTGGACATAGTTTAGTGTAGAGGGGAGGGGGAGGGGGTTATATTAACGTGGGTGTAAGTGTAGATGTGCTGGCAAATTTTACGATGTGCCGTACGTTCCCCATCCCGCACTCGAGTATTGTATCGTAGTTATTGCGTCTATGATCCCGAAACAGGAACTGTAGTTATGCATATGCCTTATAGAACTGTGTCAAAGTATTCATGTACCGTAGTCCCAACCGCTAAATAAAAGTTTTTTTTCCTGTTTAAACCCTGGTCTTTGAATTTTCTGCACTATCAACGCTCCTGCAACTAAGTCCAGTGTCTAGAACTGTAGGGGGTGAGTGGGTCGAGCCACTCACGGGGAACCAGTGTGCGCGGCCTGGTCGAGGGACCAGAGCAAACCACAGGGACCTTAGGTCGGGCGAAAGCTCGACGCAGAAAACCCTTACAGTCTACAGGAGCAGGGACGTGATGCTTCAGATTTATAAAACATTATTTAGACCTCAGCTGGAGTACTGCATGCGGTCCTGAATCACCACACTGTCGGACTGGAGATGGTACAAAAGAAACTCCAGGATGTAGCTTGAGATGGAGCATTTCATGTTTGAGGAGAGACGGGAGAAGCTAGGTCTATTTGTTCAGGGATGGAGAAGGTGATGAGGGAACATGATTGAGGTATAGATAAAATAGACGGCAGGAAACTATTCCCCATATCCAGAGGATAAAACAAGAGAACAATGGTTTAGGGGTAAGAGATTTAGAAGGGATCTGAGGAGTACATTTTTTCACTGGGAGAGTGGAGAATGATTGGAACACACTTGGAAGCAGAGACACTGGCGGCATTTAAGAGTCTAGATGAACATTTGAATCATCTTGGTAAAGAAAGCTATGGGCCAAGTGCTGGAAAATGGGATTAATATAGGTCTGTGTCCACTAGTCAGCATGGATATGGTGGGCCGAATGGCCTGATTCCATGCTGTATGACACTATGACTAATCTAATCATTACTAACAGTTATTGGTCTGGTACAGGGGACAATTAGAAAGGCCCAGAAACTGTTGACCTTTATCTCAAGGAGGCTGGAACCAAACAGGTTGGAAATATTTTTGCCCAGCACAGCGCCCTGGTTAGAATCCATCAGTGGGCCTCATTCAGTAGAGCTGAAAATTCACTGAGCTACGTCAAATGTGTTAAGTAATGAATCATTGTTCCATAAATTGCCTTAGGTGTTGAATAGAGAAGTTTGACAGAGACCCAATCATGGTGTTAAGATGTTTGAAGGATTCCGTGGGTAGATGGAGAGAATATTTATCCTGTGTTTCAAGCATTCTAATTTCTCCTTGACCCTTGGTGCATTTCGATGTAACTACAGACCCTTATATTCCAATAATTTTCTGACAATATAGTACTTTGTATTAAACGACATTTGAACAACTTCAATCGCACTAATCTCAGCGGCGCCTCCACTATTTCAGCAAAGGTCTCAATAATTTAGTCAGACATGACCTGCTCTAACAAATACACGTGTGCTTTTATTCAGCAATGTTTTTCCAAGTGCTCCCAGCTTAGTGGCTCTCATTATCCTCCTACCAGTGTTAGTCCAACTGGTTGGCAGAGTAATCGACTTAATCAGGAAGGATTTAGGCTTAGGTTTATCATTGAAACCTGTAACAACATACAGTGAAAAGCTTTGTTTTGCATGCTATCCATTCAAATGAGAACATTCAACTTCAAGTTCAAGTGAGTTTATTGTCATGTGTCCCTGATAGGACAATGAAATTCTTGCTTTGCTTCAACACACAGAACATAGTAGAGTACAAAACAGATCAATGTGTCCATATACTATAATATAAATATATACCCACATGAATAAATAAAATGATCAAGTGCAAATACAGATAATTGGTTATTAATAATCAAAGTTTTGTCCGAGCCAGGTTTAATAGCCTGATGGCTGTGGGGAAGTAGCTATTCCTGAACCTGGTTGTTGCAGTCTTCAGGCTCCTGTACCTTCTACCTGAAGGTAGCAGGGAGATGAGTGTGTGGCCAGGATGTTGTGGGTCTTTGATGATACTGCCAGCCTTTTTGAGGCCAAACTCATGTTGAATAGGTGGAGCGAATGAGAGATACAGAGTGCAGAATATAATTTCTCATCAATGTAGCGCAACAGTTCCAGAGAAAAAGTTCAAAGCCCGCGATGAGGTAGGATGGAGAATCGGGGCTGTACCCTAGCTTATGGAAGGACCGTTCTGAAGTCTGATAACACAAGGGAAGAAGCTGTTCCTGAGTCTGGTGATGCGTGCTTTCAGGATTTTGTAGCTTCAGCTCAACAGGAGCGTGAGGGAGAAGAAATTACCAGGGTGGGACAAGCCTTTGATCATGTTGGCTGCTTTTCCAAGGCAGCGGGAAGTGTAGATGGAGTCAATGGTGTGGAGTTTGGTTTGTGTGATGGACTAGGCCACATGCGCAACTCTCGATAATTTCTTGCGGTCGTGGGTATAGCATTTGCAACCCCACTGTCCTCTCAAAACACTCTGTATCGAGGGTTGGATGGGTCTTTAGACTTTAGAGATATAGTGTGGAAACAGGCCCTTCAGCCCAACAAGTCCGTGCTACCAGGAGCACCCGGAGAAAACCTATCCGGCCACAGGGAGAAGGTACAAACTCCGTACAGACAGCATCCATGGTCAGGATCGTACCCATGTCTCTGGCGCTGTAAGTCAGCAACTCTACCACTGTGCCACCAAAGCGGATGTGGCCAGAGTGTCCAGAGCTTCCATCCCCAGCATCCCATCCAGTTCAAAACTCAGGAGTGTTTGATTATTTTATGTACCGACAATGGAACAATGAAACCCTTACTTGCAACAGAATAACAGGCCTGTAAACACAATAAACACAGAAAATATATAAGAAATAAAAATTCAATAAATTATTAAACACAATGCTTGTGCAAAAATATAACTTCATAGTTGTGATTTATTTTCAAGAGCCTGACAGTTGTTGGGAGGAAGAAGCTGTTCTTGAACCTGGTGGTCACGGTTTTCAAGCTCCTGTACTTTCTTCCCGATGGTAGGAGCGAAATGAGAGCGTTGCTGCTGCTTTAAACCAGCACAAACCTCTCAGCTGCCTGCTCCTTATTTATTTTGGTCCAATCCAATATCTGAACAACCTGCTCATTTACTGTGATATTGACAGCAACCTCTTCCTCTGTGAAAACAGTAATTTACAAAGCCTCCGTCTTCACACGGCTGCTTATATTTTGCTTGCTCATCACCATTTAACCCCCTTATATTATTGATAAAAGATGTTTTGGGTTGTTTTTCAGGTGAGCTGCCAGCCTGCCTCCTCTCCCTCCCTCTGAGCCTCTTCATTCTTTCTTCAACTCATTCCTGCATTTTCTATGTTTAGCCGTGGGCCTGTGACTGAATTACAATGTTTATCATAAGCCTCCAGTTACAGCTTCATATTAATGGTTCTATCTTTCCTCAACTTCCTATTCCCCATTCCTCCTTTGTAAATAAATCTGCTTTGTTCACCAACCATCCATAGTAGTCTCTTATTGCTCATTTACTGATCTACCAGGGCAGACTCATTTTCAAACCACTAAAATTAACCCTTCCCCATATTTACTTGTTCCTAGTCCTTTTGCATTGGCAATTCTGCTCTCTCGTTGCCTTTTAGACTCATTTTTCCCAGTGTACAATAAATTGATTAAAAACTGCCATTTTAACTTCAGTCCAGTTACCGGCCAAACATGGGCAGGTGGGACTAGTGTAGATGGGGCATCTTGGTCAGCATGGGCAAGTTGGGCCGAAGGGCCCTTTTCCATGCTGCATGACCCTGTGACTCGATGAAATTCTTCCTTTGAATTAGTTGTCCAACAGTCAATATTGCAAGGCGGGTGAATGGTTCCTTAATTCCAACCAAATAGATTCTGTTCCTCGAGTCTATTATTACTTTCTAGTCCTGTAATGGTAAATGTAATAAAGTTATCCGACTAACAGCATTTTCTTCATCCCAATTTTTCCTGAATAACCTGCAAGCAGGAATTGTAAATCTGTAGTCATCCCGCCCTATGTCCCACCATTGAAAGTTCACCAATGTTTTGCCCAACCACTGCACACACTCCCTACCCTGTGTGTTAACACTCCCTGGCTGCAGCAGACATTTGCACACATTCCCTTGCACTGTGTATTCACACTGTGTAATGAACCTTTGACACATATGTGCTGTATCATGAATTCTGAAGAAGGGTCTCGACCTGAAACATCGCCCATTCCCGCTCTCCAGTTACTCCAGCATTTTGTGTCTATCGGTGTAAACTAGCAGCTGCAGTTCCTTCCTACACATTGATGCATGTCACCCTCAGTCTTCCCATGACCAATCCCTTCTACTCCTTATCTACACATTAATGCTGTTAGTCTCCCACACCCTCTGTGTACACATATTCCTCTTGCATATTTCATTCTCCCCTTCTAACAAATTATTTCATTCAATTCCCAGAGCCCATACTTGGGCTCTGAGTGAAGAAATTCATCTCCTCCTCGCTGACCATCAACACAGGTGCACCTCAAGGCTGTGTGTTTAGCCCCTGCTCTACTCACTCTCCACCACCACTGTGTGGATGAGCACGGCTCCAATGCCTGGTTCAATGGTTACACCTGGTTCAGTGGTGCCGCAACAACAACCTCTCGCTCAACGTCAGCGAGACCAAGGAACTAGCTGTCAACTCGAGAAACGGCACGATTTGCCTGGTACATCTATTTCATGCACAGGAATGCAAGAGACAATGCACAGAGGGTGGGGTACTCAGCCCAGTCCATCATGGACACATCCTTCCTCACCATTGAAAGGATGTACATGAGGGCACTGCCTCAAAATGGCAGCATCTATCATCAAGGACCCCCACCATCCAGGCATTCCCTCTGCTCATTGCCACCATTGGGCAGGAGGTAGAGATAGCTTGGTCCCACACCGCCAGGTTCAGGAACAATTACAGCCAGACACGGAGGGAACCGTTGAGCACTTTGTGTCGATCTACAGTCAGACACGGAGGGATCTCGGGTACAAAGTGCGGCACTGCACATTTCCATGGCATTCTTGATATCGGCAGAATATTGCATCACCCAGGCTTAATGAGTGTAGCTCAGAGATTTCCACTGCGAAATAATGTTCGTGTTTTTGCAGCTTATGACTAATGTCATAGCTACATGATACATCCATAAAACAGTGTGTCCTTAAGTGATAATTGTTCAAGTAAATTAAATGCGTTTACTGCTTTGATTCTCGTAAACTCCCTGATAGACCTTCTCACAGGAAAAGCAAGATTTACTGAAATGTAAATCAATTTTACAAAATGCAGATGAAGATTGGAAGGTGCGGTGATCCCACGGACCAGAAGGCCTTTTCCCTCTCATTTCCGCTGCAGTACAGTAATGTGTCTAGGTTTTCCAGTGAATTATCACCAATTTCCCAGCTGACTGTTGCCACTGCTCTGTGTGATGCAGCTAACTGTGAATTCCATGTAAAGTCACAAGTCCAGATGTGCCATCTTTGTCACTGCTCTCCAAACTGCTGCCGTGAATGTAATACACTGCACTGGTTATTTGCAGTGGAGATGGGCTGTTGCAAGGAACTTTAAGGGTTTCTGCATTGCTTTGGCACATCACCTGGTTCAACTGTTGTCAGCATTGTTATGGGGCGGGTGTCTTTTGAACCCTCTCCTCGTATTACCTTGGGAAGGGGATTAGCCAAAGGCAGGGTTTTCCCACAAGGGAACTGGTCAGCACTCAAATACAACTTCTTGTCCAGATTGTTCCAGTGAGTTCAGGCTTTGTTCAGAAGTCAGAAACAAGCATGGATGTTGACCCCAAGATTTGGCACCCGGAAGGAGGCCAATCAGCCCTAGTTGTCTTTGCTAGCTCTCTGGTTGGCTATCAATGCAGTCAGAGGGAGAACATGCAAACTCCACAGAGACAGCAACCAAGGTTATGTGCGAACCCAGGTCTCTGGCGCTGTGAGGCAGCAGCTCTACCAGTGACTGTGGGTTTCTTCCAGCCGCTCAGGATTCCTCCCACTTTCCAAAGACGTGCGGGTTTATAGGTTAATTGGCCTCTGTAAATTCCCCCTTGTATGTAGGAGGTGAATACAAAAATGGTATAACATAGAACTAGTGTGAACGGGTGATTGGTGGTTTGCATGGACTCGGTGGGCCAAAGGGCCTTTCCATGCTGTTACATTCCCTTTCGAAAGTGGCTTCTGCGCCAATGCAAAGCGGGCAGACTATCCAATTGATTAGATTGTGCTGTTTGACTCCAAGCTGAAATGAGCATCAAGAGATACATAACCAGCCTTCATGTGTCCATGCCTGACACAGCCATAAGTGTTGCTGATGTGTTTTTGCTGCCCAATTGAGAATTGCTGCCCAAGAATTTCAGGCTAACCACTGTATCATCTGCTCTCTGTACATAGAGCACAGGAACAGGCCCTTCGGCCCCAATGTCTGTGCCAAGCATGATGGCGTAAACTAATCACCTCTCCATGCACATGATCCATATCCCTCCATTCCCTGCACATCCATGTGCGTATCGTATCTACTTCCACCTCCACCCCTGGTAGTACGTTCACCACCCTGTATAAAAAACGTGCTCACACATCACCATTACATTTTGACCCTCTCATATTAAAGCTGTGCTTACTTGCCTTTGACATTTGGTTAATGAAAATGGTTGTCTGTCTACTCTATCTATGTCTTTCTTCTATATGATCTCCCCTCAACCTCCAATGGTCCAGAGAAAACAATCCAAGTTTGTCCAACCTCTCCGAGGAGCTAATCCCCTTTATTCCAGACCACATACTGATAAACCTTTTCTGCACCCTCACCAAAGCCTCCACATCCTATGTGCTTGAATTGCCATGTGTTAACCTACGGGATTGGGTTTTTTCAGAATTACTGATCTGAATTATTTGGTCAGCGAACTTATCTAATAGAGTCACCAGGGGCGCCGTTGGATTGGCAGCCCCGCCAACAGTCTGTTTGTTTTTTCGTCTTTTTTTCAATTTTTAGTGTGTGTTAACAGTTCCTGTAAATGTTTTCCGGTTTGTGTTATGTGGGGGAGGGGTCGGGGTCGGGGTCGGGGGAAACATTTTTTTCAGGTTCTTACCTTGCCAGAGATGAGATTAATTTTCAGATCGCATTCACCGGTCGCTCTGCGGCCTATCATCGATGGAGCTGGAGGCCTCCTCGGACTGACCTTGGGCCCCACCGCGGGTTGTTGACTTACATCAGAGTTGATCCCTTGCCTGGGTTCGCTCCAACCGGGGCCTGCGGTCTTTACATTGGGAGTTTGCAGTCTCGGGAGAGGCCGTGGATGTCGGGAGCTTCAATGTAGCGGAAGGTTCGACCAGCCCCGAGGCGAGGTTCGATCGCCCGGCGCGGGGGAGCTGACATCCCTCTGATGCAGGAGCAGATCACTTCGACGCAGAGTGCCCGCCGCCAGCTAGGGGAGACAAGATCATCCCGTCAACAGAGGGCTCGGTGCCCCCGACCGCAGGAGAGCAAAGGGAAGAGATTGAACTTTTTTTCGCCTTCCATCACAGTGAGGAATGTGGAGTCTGTGATGGAAGGCAACAAATGTGGAATCTGTGATGGATGTTTATGTTAACATGTGTTTTGTATGTTCCGTTGCTTTTTATTTGTATGACCAACGTAGCAAATTGAATTCCTCATATGTTGCAAAACATACTTGGCTAATAAAGTATTATTGTGATTGTGATTGTGAACCAGCTTGGCCTGATGAAGGATCCTGATCTCAAACGTCACCTCTCCATGTTCTCCAGTGATGCTATCCGACATGCTGAGTTACACCAACACTCTGTGTCTGTTTTGATAAAGCAGCATCTACAGTTCCTTGTGTCTACAGCTTGATCCATTGCGCCTTCTATCCGATTGGTATTTTCATGTAATCTCTCACATGGCCCATGTTAGATGTGTCCACTTTAGAAACCACTGTCCTATTTAGGAATTTCAAACTGGAATCACCTGAATTTTGTAAGTGCTCGAGAAGGATTTGAATCTAAGTCTGACTAGAATCTTGTCCGTGTGGCACAGTGTGTTGATGGATTTGGGTCAAAGTAAACGGAAGTGGGTCCAGGCTGTTGCTCTGTGGGCTGATGAGGTTTGTGTTGTGAGACTTTGCACCCCAATCATCATTGGCACCAACCCAATGCACCCGCGCTGCTCATCACCGCTCATGTACCACAGGATATGACCAATGTCGATAGCTCTCTGCACACCCATTCATCTTCCCTCTGCTTTTGTCTTCCTCACTGAGAGAATGCAAAAAATAGACATCTCGAGTTGTGGAAATATTAAGCAGTAAAGGGATCAGAATTAAACATATGAATGTAACAGCAGCATTTGATCTGCATGGAATGCTCCTGGCAGCTATTTCAATACAGATTTTTCCCTCTGAATTGTGTACCTTGGCAGCAGCATCACCATCACAAAGTCCCACATCAGCATCCTGGCTGTTGCTTTAGCTACATCATTAACCTGATGGCGGGAGGTATCAGAGGCTGGATATTCAATGGTTCCCTAAAGCCATTCCATCATCGGCAAGGATGAAGTCAGCAGAGTGATGAGATACTCGGCATCTCCCTGGACAAGGGCAGCTCCAGCAGCTCTCAACACCGGGATTATTTGAGATTTCCAGATTCTGCAGATTTTTGTTACTGACTTTATTTTCTTGATTTCCATAAACCACATTTGTGTTGCTAATCTCTGCGAAGAGTAGAAGGAATAGCACTGAACACAGTACGATACGATACGATACAATAGAACTTTATTTATCCCAGGAGGGAAATTAATCTGCCAACAGTCATAAAAACACAAATACACACAAAATACATGATTTAATTAACACTTAATTAACAGCATGCAATGAAATACTGCATGTTCTTCCACCTGGCATCCACAGGTAATAATAATAATAAAAATAATACATTTTATTTATGGGCCTTTCAAAAGTCTCAAGGACACCTTACAGAATTTAACAAGAGTAAAAAACATATAATCGGAGTAAAATAAATAATAAAGACATCACCAATACACAAATTAAAGACAGAAATCGATCCAAAGACAAAAAAAATCAAAAACACAATGTGAAGAGAGAGCAGCGGCAGCTAAACCGCGCCAGCGTCCACTCCCTTCCGACAGGTACACACTGAGTTGTCTACACTACACTGCCTCCAGTGACAGACCAATGTCAACCACTAATTACATAAATTAGATTATATCAGCGGTTAAATATTTACATTTGCAATACTTTATAGCTTAAGCTACAAAATATTTACAAGATGATATGTATGAAAAAGTTGCAGGAGCTCATCAAATATAAATCTTATTTATTTGCATTTCTCAATTATAACTCGACTGCATTATATAAATGGAACATCTCTAATATATCCATGCCAGGTACAGATAATTCATATCAAGAGGTGTAAAAGATCATGAGAGGAATAAGTAGGGTGAATGCACAATCTTTTTTTTACCCCGGGTAAGGGGAATGAAGAACCAGATGACTTATATCTGAAGAAGGATCTCAACACGAAATGTCACCCATTCCTTCTCTCCAGAGATGCTGCCTGTCCCGCTGAGTTACTCCAGCATTTTGTGTATTTTGTATAGTGCTAACTGCAGCACTAATTTAACACAACCTACTATTACTTGTACTTCTTCTTATCGAGTACACATCACAAGATTACAAATTGTTCAGCCAGAGCTCTGTCTCTGAAAGCTCTTTCCTTGACCCCATTACTTGTACTAATACTGTGGCAGGTACCATTATGAATGTTTTCACCATGACACCACATACCATAAACACACCCACAACTTTGATTCATTCCTCATCTTCCCACCTCAGCTCCTATGCAGTTCCTTCGCACCTTCCCATGGATGCTGGGCACTTTGTCTCTTTCTTCCAGTCCCAATGGAGTTTGAGAATCATCATTTCTGACCTTCTCTCATTGATGCTTTCCAGCTCTTGCAATATGGCCTGGATGGGTCTCAGTCTTGTTCTGGCCACACTTTGTAGATCCAACGTCAAATAGACATCAAAAGCAGAATGTTTGTTGCTTCCCTCTTTATACAGCCCATCTCCCCTGTACTCTTTCAGAGCAGATGAAGGGTCCCAACATAAAACGTTGATTGTCCATTTCCCTCCACAGGTGTCGCTTGACCCCTTGAGTTCCTCCAGCAGATTATTCAGCTATGTGGAGTGTTCTTTGTTCCAACCCGCTCTGGCACCAACCTACGACTCGGTCTCCGCTGCATCGATGGCTGCATTGGTGCTGAACCACGCGGAACTCATCAATGTCATCACCTTCACCATTATCCGTAGATTCACTTCGACATCTCTCTCCCCTTTTCTCATCTCTCTGTCTCCATCTCAGGACACAAACTACTTGATACAAACCCGCTGATTCCACAGATACCTGGGCCACCTCATCCAACCCTATGTATTGTAAGGACACCGCCCCTATCTCTCAGTTTCTCTGTCTCCACCCCATCTGTTCTTGAGATGAGGCAGGACACCTAAATTGTTTCCCTTTCCATTTATTTTATGGAGTGTATTGCCATTCATCAAAGACTGGCTGAAACAGTGTTTGATAAATGTTCATCATGACTTCCCTGTTCTTGTATCTCATGTCTTTATTTATGAAGCTGAGGATCCCGAATGTCTTTTTTAACAGCCTGCTCTACCACGTCCTATCAACTGAGCACATCTCCGTTCTTGTCTCCCTCTACGAATGATCTCCCCTCATTGACTCTTCTCTTTTTTCCCTCTGAATACATTTCTCGGTATTAAGTTTCATCAGCTATTCTTCCAGTGGCTACATGTCCTTGAAGTCAACTAATGTTCCTCAAAACAGTTTGCTGTGCTTCCAAGTTTGTGCCAGCTTAAAGTTTTGAATTAGTGCCCTCTACAGCCATCCAAAACATTGCTTGGCACGGTGGTCAGTGGCTTGCTTGATCCTGACCTTGTGTGTTGACTCTGTCCTCACACTGACGCCCGGAAGCCTGGCTCTCCTCTGGGAACTCCGATGGCCAAACACATGCTGGTCGGTTTATTGCCTGTTGTAATTTGCCCTGCAGTGTAGGGTTGATGGCAAAAAATAATCAAAGAGGAGCTGTGGACATTTGTGAAGGAGCTTAAGTTGGAAGGGTCACAGAGAGTCTCTCTCCCTCTCTCCAGCACCTCGGTCAGTTTTTGATCTGTGCCACTCCAGACCCTTTTATCCCACTCACGATGACAAGGCTATACTGCGCCACCTCATCAGACACCTCATACAAGTCCACATTTAGCACATCAACTATATTTTCCCAATCTCTCTCATGTCAAGTTGGCTGGAAATGACTTGCTTTGAACAATTAAATCTGTGTTAGATTCACCCAGTCAAACTACTCTTGTCTAAAGTGAATGCCAATTCTGTTTGTGATTGTTGCTTCTTGAATGTTCCCTACTGTCGAGGTTAACATGACCTGGAAAGCGGGAGATAATAGTAGGGACTTTGAAAATACCCAAAGAAAAAGTATTTTATTGGGGATATTCAAAGGTAACTGAACCATCCTACCGATGACTAGTGAGCAGCCCTGAGCTAATATTTACTTCATTTGCAACCCTTAGACTATTGGATTTTACTTGACTTCATCTTGAACTAAACGTCATTCACATTATTTTCCTTTATCATGTATCTGTACACTGAGGATGGCTCGATTGAGATCATTTATTGTCTTTCCGCTGACTGGTTAGCACACAACAAAAGCTTTTCACTGTACCTCGGATCACGTGACAATAAACTAAACTCAAATTAAAGAGATTCCCCACTCCTTCCAAGGGATCTCTTGGGATGGAGGGTGACTTGTTTCCATTCCAGTTCTGCAGGTTCGGAGGTGACTAACGAGACACCTCTATAAAACTTTGGTTGTGGCTGCATTTGGAGTATTGTGTGCACTTCTGGTCACCCCATTGTAGAAAGGATGGGGAGGCCTTGGAAAGGGTGCAGAGGAGGTTTATCAAAATACTACCTGGATTAGAGTGTATTGGCTATAGGGAGAAGCATGGTTTCGACCCGAAAAGCGTCACCTATTCCATCTTCTCTCCTGAGATGCTCCCTGTCCCACTGAGATATTCCAGCAGTTTGTGCTATCTTCAGCTACAGGGAGAGGTTGGGCAGACTTGGATTATTTTCTCTGGAGCGTCGGAAGCCGTGGGGAGACTTGTTGGTGTTTATAAAATGATGAGAGGCGTAGGTGGGGCGTAGAACCTTTATGGTGCCACCCGTGGGACTAGCTCAGTGGGAGGTTCGGCAAGTGGACAGGGCAGGCAGCAAGCTGTGTCCAGCTGTAGTGATGGAGGTGACGGGGCAAGCACGGCACTGTGAGTGGGTGAGTGTGAGTGGGTGAGTGTGGATGGTGGGGAGAGTCAAGGGGCAGGGGGCACTACATTCCAGCTGTGGCTGTGCAGAGGGCACAGGGTGGGACATGGCAGTGCAGGGGGTTACAGGGGCTCTTGGGAGGTACGGTGCAGGGGGTTACAGAGGTATAGGGGCATACAGGGGGTACAGGTCATACACGTGTATAGTAGGGGTGGATAAGCTTTTTCCATTGAGAGTAGGGAAGATTCAAACAAGAGGAAATGATTTGAGAATTAAGGGACAAAAGTTTAGGGGTAACTCTATGAGGGGGAACTTCTTTACCCAGAGAGTGGTAGCTGTGTGGAATGAGCTTCCAGTGGAAGTGGTGGAGGCAGGTTCGATTTTATCATTAAAAAATAAATGGGATAGGTATATGGAAGGGAAAGGAATGGAGGGTTATGGTCTGAGTGCAGGTAGATGGGACTAGGTGAGAGTAAGTGTTCGGCACGGACTAGAAGGGCCGAGATGGCCTGTTTCCGTCCTGTAATTGTTGTATGGTTATTTGGTTATATGGGTGCACAGATGGGTGCAGGGGGTATTCCGCATTTACACAGTCTTGGACCAATCGGAGTAACACAGCCTCGCGGGCCGGGGGTAATGTATTCCTGCTCTGGGTGCAGGGGGGATTAGACGGGCATTTTGTAGATGACAAGGGGTGCCGGCTGCTCTCTCCCTGCCCTCCCGGGGCTCTGGGTCACAGCGCGATGTTGTGTAGCGCCGGGGGGCCGGACCACCAGCCGCTCCCGGACACAACCCCAGGCGCTGTGAGGGGAGGGAGCGCCGGGCGCTGGCCCCGGGAGAGGAGGGAGCGCCTCGCCCCCATGCCCCGGGCGGCGGGGCTTCGAGCCCCGATGACTGATCCGTCTCTCCGGGTCACCGTCCAGCCGCTTGTGGCCCGCTTGTATTTTCATCTAAAATAGCAACTGGGGGTTAGTTAACCCTCGCTGGGCGCTGGTGAACCTGCTGAAGATGGGCACCTTGCCTCTACTCCGTCCCTCTCCCCCCTCCGTTTCTCCCTCCTTCCCTCCTCTCCCCTTCCTTCTTCCCACTCTCCCTCTCTATGTCCTCTCCCCTCTCCCTCTCCTCTCCTCTCCCTTGCTTCCCCCCTTCATACCTTTTATTCTTCCCCTCGCCATCTCCTCAGTCCTCCTCTTTCCCTCTCCCACCCTTTCCCAATCCTCTCCTCCTCACTCCCTCTCTTTCCTCCTCTCTCGCTCCCCCTTTCCCCCTCCCTCTCTTTCTGCTTCATCCCTCTAATCTAATTCTCAATTCCTCTCGCATCTCATCCTTCCTTCCTCCCTCTGTTCCCACCCTCTCCCTCTCTTCCCTTCCTCTCCTCCCTCCCCCCCCCCCCCCCCTCCCTTCTGCACAACCTGTTGTGTGAGCCTTCTCTCTATAATCAGTTCTCCAAATGAAATGCCTCAAAACCGCGGATTTTGCCCAATTTTGGGCGCCTTGCAACCTTTGGGGTGGGTGTGGGTGGGTGTGTGTGACCCTGGGTGCTGGCAGCTCAAGAACAGGGTGGCAACTATTCTTTTCTGGGACTGGCATCCCACCCATCCTTTTCTCCAGAGATGCTGCCTGATCCGCTGAGTTACTCCAGTACTTTGCGTCTATCAAAGAACAGCGTGAGGCAGGTGGTGCAGACAGGAGAGAGGATAAACCTCTGTTCCTTCTCTGGTCAGAAACCATCAGCACCCAAAGGAGACAAGGTGATCAGAACACAACTCTGGTGGTACCGAGAAAACAAGGAGCCGGACAGGAGATGTGATTAGTAAAAAAAGACACAAAGTGCTGGAGGAACTCAGTGAGTCAAGAAGCATCTGCAGAGGAAATCGACAGGTGATGTTTTGGGTCGAAACCCTACCTCTGGAAGTGTCCCAACCCGAAAGACCGACTGTCCATTCCCGCCACAGATGCAGTGTGACCCACGGAGTTCCACTTTGTGTTTTCCTCGGGTAGTTGCGTTATAAACTACGGGCAAATTACAAATTGAATGTCACAGACAAATGAGGAAGGCTTTAAAGTTTGCGGTGGCATCAGAGTTGTAGCAAAGTGTTAGCCATGGCTGGCGGTTGCAATCTTTCGCTGACCCAGAGTGTTGTCAGTTCAAAGTCCAAGTCCTGATAATTGAACAAAATCATGGTCGGTTTCCCACAAGAGGGGTGAGGGAGTATTCTGCAAGTATCTGTTGGAGGTGGTATTATACTGAGCCCCTGACTGGCACAGATGAGATGGGCTGTCCCAGCCACTATTTTCCTATTAACTAAGATCCCTAGACCAGAGTTTCTGGTGGTTATCATGTTGTCATTTGTGGGAGCTTGCTGTGTCTTGTTTCCAACTTCACAAGAGAGATTCCACCGCAAAACATGGCCCCTTGTGTGCCCTGGACATTTGCTAGTGTAATGGGTACTGGACTAGTAGCTGGAGCATTAGACATTGATCCAGGTGCATTAGTTTGAATCCCAATACAACAGCTGGCAAATCTAAATTCAATTATTGTATAAATCTTAAGGTTAAAAAAAAGGCAGGTCTCGGTATAGTGACCATGAAACTAAAGGATTGTGGCAAGAATCAGTGTGGAAACTTTGTTGTTCCTGGGCAGTCTGCCTCAGGGTGGGTCTGGAGTAATACCATGTTTAGTTTAGTTTAGAGATACAACACAGAAATGGGCCCTTCGGCCCATCGTGTCCACGCCGACCATTGATCACTCATTCACACTAGTTCTATGATATTCCACTATCTCATCCACTCTCACCGAGCTAGGGGCAAGTTTACAGAGGCCAATTAACCTACAAACCCGCACGTCTTTGGGATGTGGGGGGAAAGCAAAGTATCCGTAGGAAACCCACACAGTCACAGGGAGAGCGTGCAGACTCCACACAGACAGCACCCGAAGTCAGGATTGAACCAAGGTCTCTGACAGTGAGGCAGTGGCACTACCAGCTGTGCCACTGAATGGCTTAACATGCCTGAAATGGCTCCTCGGTCCCAGGGCCACAGGAGTGGTCAGTGAACATAGGCATTACTAGTGGCATCCACATGTTGTGCACAAATGCATAAAATAGAGGTATTCAAATAACTGCAAGTTCCTTCCTTTCATTATTAAATCCTAATCTGTACTGTCACTGGTGCCTCTAAAGCTTTGTTCAACTGGCGTAGAATCTTATGCAGACTGGAAGAAGTCAGGCGCTCCTGTTTCCTGACTCAGAGAGATGTATGTCACTGTGTAAGGTTCTGGCACTGTACTTAAAGTCATTAACCAAACTCAGCCAACAACCTCGCGTCTTCTGCTAATCGAAGTGTAACAAGATAACTTGTCTCAATGTAAAGGATAACGCATTTAACATTGATCTGTTTTATGTTGTATGAAACTGACCTGGTACATGGGCTCAGACTGATATTCCCATGGAAGCAAGCTGCATTGATGTGGCAACTAATGACATCTGGATCTTGGACATCAAACAGGGAGCATTGCAAAGTGAGTTAGGGTTGAACCGAACTGGAACATGCTAAGGGAGATAGATGAGGAAATTGAAATGCATACGCCTGGCAAGTACAAAGGCATCAGGGTAGACATACTCGGGGATTTCGACCAGCGATTTCGCGGACCAGCGATCCCCGTACACTAACACTATCCTACCCACTAGGGACAATTTATAATTTTACCGAAGCTAATTATCCTACAAACCTGGACGTATTTGGATTGTGGGAGGAAACCGGAGCACCCGAAGAAAACCCCCACGGTCACAGGGAAAACCCCGTACAAACTCCGTACAGACAGCATCCGTAGTCAGGATTGAAGCCAGGTCTCTGATGCTGTAAGGCAGCAACTCAACCACTGTGCCACCCTAGGTTTGTGGCACAAATAGAAATAAGTGGGTATGACCTGAAAGTCATTGTGGAGAAATAGTTGCGAAGTGGCCAAGATCAGGGATCAGTATTCAGGAGTATTTGACATTTTGGTAGAATAGACAGATAGGAAAGGGATGCAGGGTAGCTCTGTGAATTGGGGATGAGATCACTGAGGTGAAGAACGCTGATATTGGCTCCAAAATTCGAGATGTGGAGTCAGTTTGGATGAAGGTAAGATACGGGCTAAAAAGAGTGGCGGATAAGCCATGCAGCAATGTCGGACAGAGTCAAAATCTAATAGGTGAGAGTGGTGAGGGAGATGTAATCATCTCGGGTGATCTTAATTTTCATAAAGATTGGGCAAATCAAGTTGATGAAGGTAGCCTAGAGGAGGAGATCGCGGAGGGTATTGAAGGTGATTCCTTGGAGAAATACGTTGAGGAATCCATTATGGAGCAAGCTAATAGAGAGGTCGGCGGAAAAGAACTGCAGATGCTGATTTAAACCGAAGATAGACAAAATGCTGGAGAAACTCAGCGAGGGGACAGGCAGCATCTCTGGTTCCCCTGACACAGTCTGAAGAAGGGTCTCGACCCGAAACGTCACCCATTCCTTCTATCCAGAGATGTTGCCTGTCCAGCTGAATTACTCCTGCAACTTGTGTCTATCTTAAGCTAATAGAGATCTTGCATCGCCTAATGAGACAGGATTAATTAATACTCTAATTGTAAAGGATCTCTGAGGACTGAACGATCCTGGCACTGAAGCTTGAGGGAGAGAGAGATCAGTGTCTGAAACAAATGCCTTAAACCTAAGTACAGGGAATTACAATGTTATAAGGGTATTGAAGGCTAAGATAAGTTAAAGTGCATGACAATAGATTAGCAGTGGAAGATGTAGAAGGAGTCGTAAGGAGAACGATGTATTGCAATGAGAAAGAAAAACCCTGTGAGACAGAGGATGTTGAAGATGGTGTCAAATTAAATAAAAGCCCCAGACAACGTTTAGTGGCAGGCCAGAGGCTTGGGATGCTTTGAGACATCGGAGAAGGGCGACTAAAAGAAATTGGAAAGGGAGATGAGATGGTATGAGAGCAAAGCAGCAAATAATTAAAAATCAGACAGTGTAAGTATATAAAGAGAGAGACCATAGTAAGTATTACCCCTCTGGAGAATGAAATATGGCAAATGGTGAATAGAAAAATAGCAGAGATTCTAAATGGTAATGTTTAGATAGGTCTTGTTATAAGGTCATAAGGAATAAGAGTAGAATTAGGCCATTCGGCCCATCAAGTCTACTCCGCCATTCAATCATGTCTATCTGCTCCTCGTAACCCCATTCTCCTGCCTTCTCCCCATAACATCTGACACCCGTACTAATCAAGAAACTCCTGTACTATCATCATTGGATCTCTAAAAATGATCCAATTATGATGGTTCATCAAGGCGTTCGAGGGAAGAGACAACTGAGCAGGGATGATGCACTCAGCAAATTAATGTTTAAGGCTGATGTCCCCTGGACCTATTGGTGTTCATGTGGAACTGGTTCCAGAGTTAGCATTTACGTTGACTGTAATCCACCAAATTTCCCCTGGATTAAGAAGAGGTCCTGGGGTGATACACTGGTAGAGTTACAGCACCAGAGACCCAGGTTTGATCCTGACTATGGGTGCTTTCTGGACGGAGTTTGTACGTTCTCTCTGTGACCGCGTGGGTTTGCTCCAGGTGCCTCGGTTTCCTCCCACACTCCAAAGACATACAGGTTTGAAAGTTAATCGGCTTTGGTAAGTTACAAAACAAAAATGTTGCTTGTGTGTAGGATAGTGCAAGTTCGTGTGCAGTGTGATGACTGCTCGGTTCCGACTCAGTGAGCCGAAGGGTCTGTTTTCGTATTGTATCTCTAAAGTCTAATGTCCCAGGAGACTGAAAAATTAGATATACCACTATTCATGAAAGGAAGGAGACAGGAAACTGGAAGCTCTAAACTACTTAGCCAAACATCTGTCAATAGGATAATTCAAAGAAACATTATTACAGAGATATTAGCAGGGCATTTAAAAATTCCCAAGACAATCACGGAGACAGGAATTTCCAATAGTGTTTGATAAATTTGCTATGAGTTCTTTTTGGATAAAACAAACAGGTTAGATAAAGGGGAACCAGAGGCTTTTAGATATGTGGGAAATATGGATACCGGGCAGGCAGAGGAGACTAGTTTATCGTGGATAGACACAAATTGCCGGTGAAGTCAGCACATACACACTGAATTACATGCATGGACACACAGGTACACTCGCATGCAAATACACACACCACGCACAGATGTACACCACGCACAGACGTATACACACATCAAACATACACACACACCACCCACACACGCACACATACAGACATGCACACGCACGCACACACAAGCTGCTCAAATGACCGGGTTCCCCATCATATACACACACCAAACATACACACGCATCACCCACACACGTACACAAACAGACACGCATACACAGGCACACAAAAGCTACTCAAATGACCGAGTTCCCCCACAGTGTGTGTATTTACTACCAGCATCTCAGTGCCCCTGCGGCCCCCATTACTTACTTCACCAATCAGTGCTTCGGAGCTTCCCCAGACCAGATGGACAGCTCTGAAATAAACCTGGCTGGCAGGCAGTAACATCTCAAATCAGAATGTAATAAATCCGTCGCCCACAGGGAGAGCAAAACAAGATTTTAAAAATGTGAATAAATTAACGGGGGAATATGAAAGAAACGGGGCCTGTGTGGTCTGGAAGTGTTCCCTTGTTGATGAACTGGATTGTAGTATCACGGAGACACGCCACCATTAATCAGTAGGACAGGTATCTGTAAGTCTGTCGACTGCATGGCAGGGGTGAATTGGAATAAAAAGAGGCACTTCATCAATTGAGAAATAAATTCAGCTTTGGGGCATAAGTGAGAGAGGTCGAGAATCACTTTGGGTGGGCTTCATAGGTAAGAACAATGTTAGTTGTTTATTACCCTAAGGCAGCATTAAAGATTCATAGTCACTGGCCCTTTGGTCAAACTTGCCCTTGCTGACCAAGATGCCCCATTTACATTCGCCCCACCCACCCACGTTCAGCCTATATCTCACTAAGGCTATCCCATCTTGAGTCCAGGGATACTCACTCTGGTATTATGGATTGAGTTGAGGAGATTGGTTGGGGTTCAACAATAGTGGTTGGGATATTCGATTTACAGGAAATGAATGGGAACAGGGTTGGTTCAGTTTAGTTTAGAGTTACAGTATGGAAACAGGCCCTTCATCCCACCGAGTCTACGCCGACCAGGGATCACTCGTTCACACTAGTTCTATGTGATCTCACCTTCTCACCCACGCCCCACACACCGGGGGCAATTTACAGGCATCAATTAACCTACAAGCCCACACATCTTTGTCATGTGGGAGGATACCGGAGCACCCAGAAGAAACCCATGCGGTCACAGGGAGAACATGCAAACTCCACAGAGGCAGCACTCAAGGTCAGAATCGAACCTGGGTCTCTGGTTTTGTGATGCAGCAGCTCTACCAGCTGTGCCGCTGTTCGTAGAAGCTGAGAATGGAAATTAGACTGCCTGCCAGGTTATGCCAGGTCGAGTTCGAGGAGCCACATCACTTTTTAATCTTGTCCATGTACAGTACATTAGTTTGTCATTCAAAACTTCATGAGAGGTAATGGCTTATATATAACATCTCAGACTCAGGAACAGCATCTTCCCCTCTGCTATCAGGCTTCTGAATGGTCCTTCAATATAGTAGGGTATTGTCCGATTCACCTCTTCCCCATTGTGGACTTTAGACTTTAGCTCTGGAACGGCAGCTGCAATGCTGAGAACTATATTCTAGACTCTTTCCCCTTTGTTCTAACTATTGTACGAGTTTGACTGGATTGTATTTTAAAGGTTTCAAAGGTCTTTTGTTGTCACATGTACCAATTAAGGTACAGTGCAACGCGAATTACTATACAGCCATACGGGGGGAAAAGCAGCAAGGCACACAAATACATAAAAGTTAATATAAACATCCACCACAGCGGTATAATATTTTCAGATTTGATTGGATAGCACTAGTTTTTGTGGTTATCCCTCTTTTTCACTCTCCACACACCAGGGGCATTTTGCAGAGGTCTTTGGGATCCGGGAGGAAACCGGAGCATCCGGAGGAAACCCATGCGGTCACAGGGAGAGCATGCAAACTCCACACAGACAGTATCCAAGGTCAGGATTAAACAGGGGTCTCTGCCACTGTGGACAGTGACACCAACAGCTGCGTTCAGGCTCCTGTACCTTCTTCTGATGGGAGGAATGAGATGAGAGCATGGCCGGGATGGTGTGGGTCTTTGATGATATTGGCTGCTTTTTTGAGGCAGCGCCTCCTATAGACAGATCCCTTCGATGGAGAAAATGAAGCAAACGATCAGTGGATATTGAATAGGTTGATTAATAAATTCAGAGAGTGGCAGTGCAGAGAATATCTCTCTGTCTGGGGGAAGTGACCAGTCAGGTGAGAGGGGTCACTGGTTATATAACTTGGTTTAATGTCTTCATATATAGTCCAGGCTGAATGTTGATCAGTTGGTGAACAAAGATTAGCTCTGGAGTCGAGCAGCATGACTTACTGGAGATGTGAGTGTGTGCGGAGGACTGGACAACTGGTGGCTGGTGAATTCAACGTAAAGACATCCATTGCATTTCACTCGGAGATCAAATGAAAATCCAGCAACAGTGTCTCACGGAAATGGAAAGAAAGTGCTTGGAAAGGGCCAGAGATCTGGGGGTCTTGCTCAATGGAAGCTCTCGCAACAATGTGCAGCAGCAATGAACAAAGAAAGCTGGATGATTAAATTCATTAGAACGTCGGTACTCTGCCAGAGGAGTGAGGTAATCCTGTCGCTTGTAAATCATCACTACAGCTGCTCTCTCAATACCGTGTGGTGCTCTGGGCATCACGTCATGGAAACGATGCTGCAGATATTGAGGAATGCAAGAGAGACCCACAAAGATTGGTGGGGGGGGGGGGGGGGGGGGGATTATGAGCAGCTATTATATAAATTGGGCATGGTGTAATGTTGTCATATGATTGCTGTATCTGGGACTCTGCAGGGACTAGGTAATGTAAGCCATGACAAGTCACATCAGCTTGTCTCGAGCAAGAGAAGCCAAGGGCAAACCGATTCTTGAAGGGAATGAGTTCAATGCCAACCCGTGATGATAGTAGAAACAAGGAACTGTGAATGCTGCTTTACAAAAAAAATGCATAAAGTGCTGGAGTAACTCAGCGGGTCAGGCGGCATCTCTGGAAAATATGGATAGGTGACGTTTTGAGTCAGGAACCTTCTTTAGACTAGTATTTCAATAATAATATTGTTTCAGTAAGGTGATGGAGCAGTCTTGGGAGACAAAGAAAACTGGTGATTCATTGTGTTTATTTTGGAAAATAATGTATGGTGAAGCAGTATTTGATTAATTAGAGTTGGGAAGTGTGGTAAGTGAAGCAAGTTTGGGAGGAACAGATCATCTATGAAGGGAGACACAGGGAACTGCAGATGCTGGAATCTTAAGCAAAACACAAAGTGCTGGAGGAACTCAGTGGGCCAGGCAGTATCTGTGAAGGGAAGGGACAGGCCATGTTTTTGTTGGAACCCTTCTTCAGACTCGGTTCATTGCCTGTCCATTCCCTCTACAGATGCTGCCTGACCCGCTGAGTTAGATCACCTGAGCACTTTACTGTTCAAACATCTCCAGTGAGGTTTTCTTATTAATCTTTTGATCAGGCCTCTTATGGAGTATTTGGCAGAGATTTGCGCCGTAATTTGTTAACGACGCCACTATGGTGCATCTAACAGGAGAGTAGACACACCTGTAGAGCTGCTGCCTTACAGTGCCAGAGTCCACCAGAAACACATGTGGGTTTTATCTGGGTACTCTTTCTCGCACTCCACATGCAGCTTTGGTAAAATTGTAAATTATCCCTAGTGTGTAGGATAGTACTAGTGTACTGGATGATAGGCACGGACTCGGTGGGCCGAAGGGCTTGTTTACGCGCTGTATGTCTCTCAAGTCTGTAAAGACTCTCTAAAGTTTCTTTTGCATCCACTACCTACACACCAGGAGCAATGTACAGATAACCGACAAAGCCGCATGCCTTTGGGATGTGGGAGGAAACAGGAGCACAAGGAGCAAACCCACACGGTCACAGGGAGAACGTGCAATCTCCACACAGTCAGCACACAAGGTCAGGATTGACATATTGAGGTAGCAGCTGATATTAGCCAAACAACAACCATGATTAGATTAGCAACGTATGGGTATTTGTCACACTACTGAGAATCTTCCCAAATCCTCCCGCTAGATTCCTTTTTGTAGGTATGTGCCTTTCCACAGATAGGGCAGCCACCCTCATGAATGGATTCAAGTGGGTAAACTACTCGCTGGTATGAGTTGCTCAACGTGATCTCCCTGACCAGATTCCACCCTGAGACATCTGCACAGCTAGTTTAAAAGCTGCAATCCCAGAGTAGCTATTCCTCTGATTTGCTGAAGTGATTAGGGTGTCAGGAGCAGTCTGGTTCCACGTATAAAAACCTTTTGAAACTGAATATACTGCAACAGTGAGGGGGTCGGTAGTGTACTTTACACAGCAGTTCTCTTCTGGCTGCTGTGCTTGGTGTCCTTGCATGATGTTGCAAGTCACAGACTGATTTAATTGGGCCTGTTTTATACATCTTTTGACAAGTTCAGAAGCTGTTATCTGGTGATTCATTTGCAGGAGATATTTTTAGCTTGACATGTAAAAACTGCAGCAATTTCCAGGGAAAACGCAGGGGCTGGTTTTTATTCCAGGAAGGGAAGGCAGGGTTAAGTCTACTGTCGGAGCTGGTCCAACCAGGATGGGGAGGGACCACGTGGAAGCCAAGGTCTCTCCTCCATGAACCGCAAAATGGTGGAGTGGGGAGCAGTCACAGAGAGTCGTACAGCATGGAAACAGGCCCTTCAGCCCAACTTGCCCACAACAACCAACATGTCCCATCCACCTGTCTTATCCATGTACCTGTCCAAATGTTTTTTAAATGTTGTGATTGTACCTGCCTCAACTACTTCCTCTGGCAGCTTGTTCCATATACCCACCAATACAATACAATACAATATTTATTACGTCATTTGAACCTCAGTGAGGCTCAAACGAAACTCCGTTTCCACAGCCATACAAACAAAGACATTTCCTACAAGACATACACACAATTCAATTCACAGAAACATCCATCACAGTGAATCTCCTCCTCACTGTGATGGAAGGCAAAGTCTTTTCTCTCCTCTGCACCATTTCTCTCCCGATGTCGAATCCCCAGGCGGGCGATGGTAAGTCCCACGGCCATTTTAAGCCGCGCCGGGCGATGTACGGTCCTGCTCCAGGTCTAAATGTCACGAAGTTGGAGCCCCCGGCGGGCGCTGGAATGTCCCGCGGCCATTAAAGCCGCGCCGGGCGATGTACGGCCCCGCTCCGGGTCGTTCCAACCCCGCGACATGGGCTGGAGAAGTTGCGTTGCAGGAGCACCGAAAAGCGGTCTCCACTCGGACCCGCAAGCTCCCGATGTCCCGACAGTCCACAGATCTGCAGCTGGAGCTTCCAAGCTCCAGGGTCGGGCTGCAGTAGCGATCCACCACTGCTCCCCACGCTCCGATGACGGCCAGTCCCACGATGATGAGTAGTCCGCAGCTCCGTGACTGGAGCCCCCAGGTCGTTCCGGCTGCAGGCCGCTCCACGGTGCTAGGCCCCAACGACAAAAGAGGCCCGACAGGAAAAAGGTCGGGTCTCCCGTGCAGGGAAGTGATTATTAAAAGGTTCCCCCTCCCCGCCCCCCACATATATACACAGTTAAAAACAGTATTAAAAAACACAACAACTACATTTAACTAGACAAAAAATTTAAAAAAAAGACAGACAGGCTGTAGGGGCCGCTGCAACAGGTGAGATACAATGTGGAAACAGGTCCTTCAGCCCGCCGAGTCCACTCCGACCAGCAATCACCCAGTACACTAGTTCTATCCTAAACACTTGGGACAATTTACATTTTCAGACGGAAGCCAATTAACTTACAAACCTGCACGTCTTTGGGATGTGGGAAGAAACTGGAACACTCAGAGAAAACCCACGCAGGTCACAGGGTGAATGTACAAGCTCCACATAGACAGCACCTGTATTCAGGATCGAACCCGGGTCTCTGGCGCTGGCAACTCTACCGCTGCGCCACTGTGCCGTTCCTATCTAGAAGACGGCAGCTTGAGTGATGGTGAAGGATTCGAGACCTGGATGGTCAGATCAGATATGGGGATGGGAGGAGAATTATCGATGGCTGTTCAGTAATTGCCGGTCAGAGATGCGAACCGCGGGGAGGGGGTGGATTGGGTTGGGGGATGGGTGATGTTGGGTATGGAGTCCAATGGCCAGGAGGTTAAATGAGACCCAAAGTGATGTGCAGTGGAAGGACTAAGATCCAACATAGAATCTATAACGGGGTTTGGCAACAACATCCAGGCTTCAGACGCGGTGGTTAACATCGCCTCTTGCAGCCTGGGTTCTGCATCATTTACCAGCTATTTGTGCAAAAGCATTGTAAATGGGTGACATCAAAACTCGCTAATTGCCCCTCTGCCCTTGTACACACCTCCTTCACAGAGGACTTGGAATCAACAGGTTGCACTGATCCAACATCTTCAGTCAAGGGGAAAAGATTTAATAGGATATTTGTAACTTTGCCACAGTGAGACAAGGCTCTGAATGGATGGGGTAGCTGAGGCGCCTTCTGCAATAGCAACTGATGCCAGAGTCTTGCACAAGCCACTGTCACAGCCCTTATCCTTGAACAGCTTTACCTAGTCAGGAACACAGTCAGGCATCACAGGGCGTTGAGTATTGGAGTCAGGACGGCAGGACTGGCTCTGCAAAATGTTGGTTAAACTGTATTCAGAGTACTGTGTGCAGTTCTGGTTGCCTCATGACAGGAAGGATGTGCAGGCTTTGGAGAGGGTGCATAAGAGGTTTACCAGAATGCTGCCTGGATGAGAGAGGATTAGCTTTAAGGAGAGTGTTGGAAAGAACTGCAGATGCTGGATTATACCAAAGATAGAAAATAAATAGGTGATGTTTCGGGTCAGAACCCTTCTCCAGACAGCTATCGAGAGAGACTTGGATTGTTTTCTCTGGAATGTCAGAGGCTGAGGGGCAGCCTGATAAAGTATATCAAGTTATGAGAGGCATGGATAGTGTGCACATCACAACCCTCTTCCCCAGGGTAGAAATGTCAAATACCAGAGGGCATGGCTCTCGTTCTGTGGCCTGTGATTCAGAGCCTTTTCTCATACAGTCAGCAGGCAGTCGTTCTCAAACCTCCAGAAAGTTGCCATTCACCTACCAAAGGTACACAAAAATGCTGGAGAAACTCAGCGGGTGCAGCAGCATCTATGGAGCGAAGGAAATAGGCAACGTTTCGGGGCGAAACCCTTCTCCTACCAAAGATCACTTCTAGTTACTTCAATAGAGAAAAGGCAGGGGGGTAAATGAACCCACCACCCTACTCACAGCCTCTGATCTCTTTTCCTCCACAATGGGCTATCAGTTTGGCATCTGCGGCCGATGGAGTTGGAGACGTCTCCTGCTGCCACCCATTAGGAGAGGAAATCATGAAGACCGATGAGGTCTCGTTCCCACTACGTCGTACGGCGCAGAACCAGTGACGGTGCGTCGCCTGTGAAATGGGACGGGAGGCGGCACTCTCCCATCAAGGCCACATCTCAATGCCAGGCCCAAGGATCCACTGCTTCATCTTCACAATTCCATCAACACCAAGCGTCTTGAGGAAGAGTTTCAGATGAATGAAATTTCTCAGGAAAAGTCCCTTTACTCCTGAATAGTCCAGCCTGATTCCTGCCACTATCCCACCCGACTTCCCCCTTCCCTCCCCCCATGCCTTCTTCCAACTATATATCTCCCTCCGGCTTTACATTTCACTCTCCTTATCTGAAATCCTTTTGTCTCCTTTCCACATGTAGCCTTTGCCACTTGCTCCACCCATCTACCAACCCTGCCCTTCCCCCACCTGTATCCACCTGTCACTTGCCAGGTTTAGTCCCACCCCCATGTCTCTTCTAGCTTTCTTTACACTGCTACAATCACTCTGAAGAAGGGTGAAACGTCATCTATAGAGGATGTTGCCAGGACTAGAGGGTCTGAGCTATAGGGTGAGGTTGAGTAGGCTGGGCCTCTATTCCATGGAGCGCAGGAGGATGAGGGGTGATCTTATAGAAGTTTATAAAATTATGAGAGGATAAGATTGAGTAGATGCATAGAGTCTCTTGCAGGTGAATCGAGGACCAGAGGACGCAGGTTTAAGGTAAAGGGGAAAAGATTTAATAGGAATCTGAGGGGTAACTTTTTCACACAAAGGGTGGTGGGTGTATGTAACAAGCTGCCAGAGGAGGTAGTTGAGGCAGGGACTATCCCAGTGTTTAAGAAGCAATTATGGAGAAGCAATAAATATTTGATTACTACAAATCAGCAGCGGGGATTACACCCAGCCTTTGCTGTGGCAGTCAGACATGGTGAATCTTCTCAAGATGAATGGGGCTGGGAGTTCTGTTGACCACAACATGCTGCTGATCCTTCTTCCTCTTGACATTTAGTCCATCCTGGGAAATTCAGGACATCCCATTTTGAGTTCCAGCTCTGCCACTCGTGTTAACTCTCGCTGAAGAGATTAGTTGGAACCTCATCCATATACCCGTGGCTGCCTTTCATATTTCACACCCACTTTAAAGAGGTGATTCGGCCCATTATGTCGATGCTATCTCTCAGTCCATTGTGCCAATTCTCGGAGTAACCCCATGCTCCCACCTCTATCCCTTGTAACTTATTCTCTCACGCAAGCATGTTCACAATACTCCACTGAAGTTCAAACCACACACTACACAAGGGGTAAACTTATAGTGGCCAATTAACTTGCCAACTAGCAGATCGATAGGGGAGCAACATGGAGTATCCGGTGGAAACTAAATGCAGTCACAAGGGATAACATGCAGACTCCTCACAGACAGCACCCGAATCAAACCTGAACTGCGGAAGTTGTGAAGTAGATGTACCTCCGTGTCACTCACACCAGCGCTGCAAATAGTGTTTAATACTGGAGACACAAGGAACTGCAGGTGTTGGGTCCGTGAGCAACACACAAAGTGCTGGAGCAACTCAGCGGGTCGGGCAGCCTCTGTGGTGGGAATGGACAGGCGACGTTTCAGGTGGGGACCCTTCTTCGGTTTAATACTGCACCAGTCAGGATGGCTGGACAGTGGAGGTATCTCAGCTCCACACTTGGATCACTTTGACCGCCTACTTGGCCATTTCCTCAAGTACTCCTCCAGCTTCCCTTTACATGCATCACAGACCTGAGCACAAGTCTCTAGCTGCCACTTCATCACAGTTTTCAAGAAAGGGGGCATACACTATTCCATGGGTCTGAGCTGAGGAAGAGCCGGGGGCCAGTGCTGGTGTTCGGACCAGTATTTTATTCCCTCAGTCACGCGGTGTACATCGTCCCACTGTGGGAGTTTGCTCTGTCCAGTTTAGTTACTGTCTGTTCTATGTTACTGCAGTAAAAATACACCGCTGGAACGTGCTAAATGAATGATTTTTTTTCAGTTTTCCTTAAACGCAAGAAATTGCAGAGAGTTGTGCATGTAGCCCAGTCCATCACACAGACCAGAGTCCCCACCATCAACTCCATCTACACTTCACGCTGCCTCGGGAAAGCAGTCAACATAAATCAAAGACTTATCCCGCCCCAGTCATTCCTTCTTCTCCCATCTCCCATGGGGCAGAAGGTGCAAAGGTTTAAAAGCACACACCCCCGGGCTCTGAAACAGCTTCTTCACCACTGTTATCAGTCTTCTGAAGAGTCCTCCCATAAGCTAGGATGTGGTCCCAATTCTCCAACCTATCTCATTGCAGACATTGGACTTTGTCTCTGTAACTGCTATACTACAATGATGAGGAACTATACTCTGCATCTTTCTCTTCACTTTATCTTCTGTCCTTGCTTTTGGCTTGATTATATTAATGCATAGTATGATCTAATTTGATATGAAAGCATGCAAACAAAAGCTTTTCACTGAACCTCAGCACAATAATAAATGTAAACATTCTCCCTCCCTCAAACATTCACCACTCATCATCTCCCATCACACTCATTCCCACCCTATTCTCTCCTTGAATACAAACTCTCTATGGTGTTCTAGGTAGTATTTGTCACTTGACCTGTACTGTTAAATAGACTTACCTGGTCAAAGCTTTTCACTGTACCTCAATACACATGACAATAATAATCTTAAACCCACACCTATTCCTTGTAGTGGCAAGTTCCATGTTCTCTCCACTTGTTTGGGTTTCTCTTGGATTTATTGGAACTCAAGGCAATTTGGACTTGGCCACAAATATCTTCTGGATCTCCACTTTGTCTCTGGGCTGAGAGATAGGTGTTGGCTTGGTCTTCCAGCCAGAGACACCACTGGTGAGCACCCTGAAACACTAGCTTTCACCCCTCATCCAGGATCCTCGCACCCAAAATGTAGCCATCGTCAAGAGTGACTAATTGATTGATTGGTAGAAAGATACAGGCCCTTCAGCCACCGACCATCAATCACCTGCTCACACTAGTTCTCTGTTATCCCACTTTCGCGTCCACTCCCTACACACACCAGGGGCAACTTACAGAGACCAGTTGACCTACAAACCCAATTGATCAGAAATCATCAACCTTCAGGGTGCTCTGAATCAGCCCCACATTTACAATGACCTTTCCTATGGGCAGAGTTACTGCACACACGACCAAATGATGTCCTAATGCAGGGTGAACCTGTACAGTTAACTGCATGCAATTGTGTTTGTTTCATTGACTCTCTGCAGTACATTTTGCGGCTCATAATTGCATCTCAAGTAGGTTCGGGGATGTTGTTTTAATTGGTTGATTAATTCAGCGTTCATAGACACAATTCTCATGTGAATGTGTGTGCAGGAAATTAGTGCAGTCATGAGGAAAAGCATGGATTCCACTGTCCAGAACCAGACATCCTGCTCTCCCCCGGTCCATACTGGCCACTGGGAACGTAGTGAGAGTTAATAATAACGCTAGTGTCTCAGAACTGAAACATGAACACATTGCTGTTGCCTGTCAATGACTGAATTTATACAGCGCTGAATATTATACAGTCTGAAGAAATGTTGCCTATCCATGTTCTCTAGGGGTCCAACCTGACCTGCTGAGTTTCTCCAGCATTTTGTGTCTTTCTTTGGTATAAACCGCTGTTCATTGTTAGTATATTTACACAGCACTTGTTACCTGATCATAGGACAAACCACGAGGCTTTACTGTTCTAACATGGAGTCACAGTTGTGATGTATGAAATATGGCGACCAGCTTATCGGCATTAAGAAAAATAATTGCTAAAATGTCACAAGATAAGTAATAGCCAAAACGTGTAAACTCCACACAGATAGCACCCGAGGTCAGGATTGAGCCTGGGCCTCTGGCGCTGTGTGACTGCAGCTCGACCAGTTCTCACACAGATGCTGTGGCCCAGTATAACTCACTCTTGTATCTGGGCTCCCCAGATTCCAGCCCACTTTGTTTCATTTTTCATATCAGTGACATGGAAATTTAGTGGGTGCCATGTGTGTAATTTGAGGTGTTGCCAGCAGGAGGCAGCATTTGGAAGAGAAAGGGGTTGATTTATCTTTATGGATAAAAATGGAAATCGAATGCATGTCCTGGAAACACACTGTTTTTTATCAGAGTCCCGTGCGGGCAAGAGGTCTGACCATTGCACAAACTGCTGGAAGATTGTGCATAGTTTGGAGCAGGAGGTTATGTGTACCAATCCCATCCCAAGGGTGAGTACAAAGATCTAGGCTGCCACTCCAATGCAGTATTAAGGTAGTGTCTGACGTGGATCGGGAAGGTTTACAGGGATATAGGCCAAACACCAGGTAAATGTGACTAGCTTAGATGGGACATCATGGTCAGCATTGTCAAGTAGGGCTGAAGGGCCTGTTTCATGTGTCTGACTCTATGGTGAAGAAGCCATCTTTCAGATCAGATATCAACCCCAGCTCCCTTCTATTCTTTCAAATAATACTTTGGCACGGAGGAAGGAGAGTAGAATTACGTCTGGATACTCCTCCAACCTGGTCTTCTGTCTGAGGTACCTGCAGACCACAGGTCAGCTGCTGTTGGTCCTACATGGTAACAGCATGCACACCCCACTGGTACTTGAGTGCTGGAAAGAGCTTGAGGTTGGAGTAAAACTCCAAGGGAACATGAGCTTCCTTTGAACAAAGTAATCAGAGAGAAAAATAACTAAGTGCTAGAGCACCTCAGCGGGTCAGGCAGCATCTCTGGAGGACATTGAAAGGTGACAATTTGGCTCTGGACCATTCTTGAGACTGAAGAAGGATCCCAACCAGAAATGACGCCTGTCGATATTCTCCAGATATTCTCTAGAGTTACTCCAGCACTTTGGGGTGTTTTTCTTTTTAAGCGGTATCTGCAATTCCTTGTGTCCATCATAAATAAGTGTGTACATGGATTCCTATACTGTACACAGGTTTTAGTAAAAGACAACACTGACTCTGCTGGACAAAGACAATTTAACATGGTGGTAATGGCTGGTACAGTGGTGTAGTGGGTAGAGCTGCTACCTTACAGTGGCAGTGATCCAGATTCCACCCTGACCTCAGCTACTGTCGGCGTGGAGTTTGTACGTTCTCCCTGTGACCGCATGCTCCAGTTTCCTCCCACATCCAAATACGTGCGGGTTTGTAGGTTAATAGGCCTCTGTAAATTGCCCCTAGTATGCAGGGAGTGGATGAGAAAATGGGATTACATAGAACTATGGTGAACAGGTGATCGATGGTCTCAGTGGGCCTGTTTCCATGCTGTATCTCTGAACAAAAATAAACAGTGACTTGCTTACTGGCATCTTGAGGAATGGTGCAGGCCCATCGCAGGGTGTACCTGGGAACTTCACTTCTGGCGTAGAAGCTTTGCTTTTCACTTCACTCACAGTTAACAATTCTGATTGATCGATAGTTAGGAACAAACACCAGACTTCCCACCATTGACTCCATCTACACTTCATGCTGCCTCGGGAAAGCAGCCAACATAATCAAAGACTACCCCACCCCAGACATTCCTTCTTCTCCCTGCTCCTGTCGGGCAGAAGACACAGAAAGCTTGAAAGCACACACAATACCACATGGGAACAGCTTCTTCCCCTCTGTTATCAGGCTTCTGAATGGAGCATCCCTAAGCTAGGATACTGTCCAACTCACCTCTACCCCATTGTGGACATTGGACTTTGTCTCTGGAACTGATGTGCTGCAATGCTGAGAACTATATTCTGCACTCTGTATCTTCCCCTTTGCTCTACCTATCGTACTTGAGTTGGACTTGATTGTACTTATATATAGTATATCTGACCTGTTTGGATAAGGTTCTCACTATACTTTAGTAAACGTGACACTCATAAACCTAAATCTAAGCCTAAACCAGTTGCACATAACTGATGTTCAACAGAGATTTACGTGGAATGGGTAGACCAGGCAAAGGTGGATGATTGCGTTAGTTAGATGGAAGAATGTGCACCTGTGATTGTGTGCATGCTTGCGCATGTGTGTACATGTGTGTTCATGCATGTTCATGTGCGTGTGTCAGTTTCTGTGCATATGTGCGTGCGTGTATATGTGTGTATGTACATGTGTGTGTGCGTGTGTGTGTGTGTATGTGTGTGTGTGTGTGTGTGTGTGTGTGCGTGCGTGTGTGTATGTGTGAGATCAAAGTACTAAAGTTGAGTGTCTGCAAAGTTTCCCTTCTCACGTCCTTATTCCCTGTCACCTTCTCCCCCGGGAGTAGCAGCGTCAAGCAATCTAGCAATATCTCAACTTTAAAAAACGACAAAGTGCTGGAGGAACAGATGGCATCTTGGGAGGAATGAACAAATGACATTTCGGATCTGGTTCCTTCAACTCTCCCCTACCCTCTCCCTTCCCATGTACCGTCCCCCACCCTCACCACGTCCCCAACCCCAGTGCGCTCCCAAATCTCCAAGCATGTCCCACCCCCCCAGTCACCCCGGCCTTTTCAACTCCTTTGCATACACATCTCCCATCCCCAAGTCCACCATTTCCTCTTTATCCGCCTCCCATTCCACTTATCCTCCTATATCCCTCCCTGGACTCTAACTACAGCACCCTTGGTGACTAAACTTTCAATAAAGCAGCCAAATCTCTGACCTCCCTTTCCTAATCCTCCTCTCCTCTGGGCTGCATGTTTTCACAAACCTTCCTGTCCAAGGTTTCAGTCACGGTACCGTCATGTAGCCGGTATCAAACTTTGGTTGATAATCCCTCCTGTGAACCAGCATAGGATAGTTTGCATTGTTAAAGGGCCCTTACTGTAAATGCAGAGCACCTTTCTAGCCTGTGGTCAGTTGCTGAGGCATAGTAACAAAGAAGTCAGAAGATGGGTCCCGATCTAAAAACTCGACTATCCTTTATCTAAAGAGATGCTGCCTGACCCGCTGAGTTACTCCAGCACTTTGTGTTTATCTTCGGTGTATACCAGCATCTGCAGTTCCTTTCTACACAAAACAGAGCCCAAGTTAGCAGAGCGTGGCACAGTGGAGCAGATTCAGCGATGATACAGGTCCAGTGATGTATTTACAAGCTAGGATATAGTGTGTAACCCAGGAACTGTAGGTTGTAGATAGCTGTTGGTATCCACACATTTGCAGCAATGTCACACAATATTCTGCACTCTGTTTATTTTCTCTTTTGCACTACCTGATAGATTCATGTATTTTAACTCCTCTTCCCATCCCCACACTGATCTTTCTGTCCTGGGCCTCCTCCATTGATAGTGAGGCCACATGAAAACTGGAGGAACAACACCGCATATTTCGCTTAGGTAGCTTAGAACCCAACGCTATGAACATTGAATTCTCCAATTTCAGGTACCTTCTAAACCCCCCCCTCATTTTCCTCTTACTCCCCCACATGCCCCCCCTCTCTCTCTCTCTCTATCTCTCTCTTCCACCCCCCCTTCCCCTGCACCCCGCCTGGACACGCATCTATTTCTCCCCTCCCCATCCACCCATATTCCTTCCTCTGGCTTCACAATTCACAACTTTTTTCTCACAACTTCTGTTTATTCACGTCTGGTCTTTAATCTACCATCTTTCTATCACCTCCCCCTTGCTTGTGTTCACCTATTACCTGCCATGTTGTGCCCTGGCCCCTCCTCTCTTCCAGCCTTCGTGCCTCCCACCGACCCCCCAGGATGAATCTGAAGAAGGGTCCCGACTCGATACGTCACCTGTCAATGTTCTCCGGAGATGCTGCCTGTCCCGCTGAGTTACTCCAGCATTTTGTGTCTTTTTTTTATACTTGCTCATGGTTTAATCTGTCTGTAAAACAGAGTTTTTCACGGTACCTCAGTACACACAAAATGCCCCACGTAGTGGTCTGCAGAAGGGTCTCGACCTGAAACGTCACCTATTCCTTTTCTCCAGAGTTGCTGTCTGACCCGCTGAGTTACTCCAGCATTTTGTGTCTATCAGTGCTTTATCCAAACGGTTTGCATTTTAGTAGTTAATGTAAATATATACAATTTATTTTAATGCTAAATGAGCATCTTCTGCCCTGTCTCATCAAATGTTCGCAGGGTACAGATAGCACTTTAGATAGAGAGTGAAGCTCCTTCCACCCTGGTCCATTAAGAGATAACTCAGTGGGTCAGGCAGCATCTGTGGAGCAGATGAATAGACAACGTTTCAGGTTGGAACCCTACTGCAGTCTGAAGAAGAGTCCTGACCCAAATTGTTGACTGTCCATTCCCTCCACAGATGTTGCCTGACCTGCTGAGTTCCTCCAGCACTTTGTGTTTTGCACGGTCTTTATTGAGCTTGTCCCAAGCAATGGGGAACCATCGAATCAATGATAGATGGGACTTCCGGCGTTCTGTGGCTAGGAAAATGGAGACTGAGCTGAAATGAGAGTGTTTGTGCTTGACCCTGCTGAATGTGACTCGTAGATCTCGGGAGTAGATCTGAGGGTCTGTTGTGTCGGCTCTAGAGTGTGAGAGTGATTCCCCCGCCCTTTGTTCATCCTAACGTAGGAGATGTAATCATCCCTCCTCTGTGCGCTCAGCATTTCCAACCTGCGGAACAGAGGTGAAAACCACACAAATTGACACGACCTGTTGTCTTTTCTTTGCACAGTTGTGAACGGTGCGAGGGAGCACTCAGACGGCCGGGAGCCTGGACCACCACGGAACAACCGCGAAGATGTACAACGGGGCGACGGGGAAGGCCGCGCGGAACGTGCTGCGGAGCTCGAGTATAAGCGGGGAGATGTACGACATGGAGAAGAACACCAGCGGGGGGCAGGAGCCTGCCACTGACACCGCCATTAGGAAGAGGCGCTCCAGCCTCGGCGCCAAGATGGTGGCCATCGTTGGGTTGTCCCAGTGGAGCAAGAGCACGACTCAGCTCAACCAGACCAGTAGGTTGAAAATTAAATGTCTACGCAAGGGTTGGGCAAGGTGTACAAGACTGCAAACTGTTGTAACAATTAGGTTAAGGTGTATTATTGTCACATAGAGTCACACAGCGTGGAAACAGAGCCTTCGGTCCACAGGCCACAAACTACGGAGCATCCTGGACAATACAGCTCACCCCCTCCATGACACACTGGTCAACCTGAGGAGTACCTTCAGCAGCAGACTGGTTCCACCAAGATGCAGGACAGAACGCCACAGGAGATCCTTCTTCCCTGTGGCCATCAAACTGTACAACTCCTCCCCTTTCTGTCATGGGGTAGACCGACTCCCCTCCCATTCCCCAGTCCTCCCTTCCAATCTTTGTACATCCCCAATCCTTTCCACTTGTCACTGTAATTTCATGTTTCATGTAGTTTGTGTTTTATGACTGCTGGCAGATCAATTTCCCTCCTGGGATAAATAAAGTTCTATCGTATCGTATTGAATGCAGAATAGAACACCTAACCCCCCGGGAAACAATGTGAGGGCAGCAGCTAGGGACACAGTGACTCTCGGTTCTGAACTCCTCCACACAGTTCGACTGCAATAGTCCTTATAGAGGTGAAGGTCTGGAAATGGATGTTTGAGACCACTGATTATTAGGCCAACAGAGAGAGAAGACATAAGAATGACAGTGAGGATATGTTTCAGTTAAACGAGCTGTATTAACGTACGTCATCCATTGAGTGTATTCCCAGGGGTGTGGAGAATCAAACCCTTGTGTATGTTACTCAGTGTGTACTACATGTTGTACTGCTGATGGGGAGATGCTGATTACAGATTCTGTTTCAACTAACGGAATCAAGAGATAGGGGAGAAAGCAGCAACAGGATACTGATTTTGGATGATCAGCCATGGTCATATTGAATGGTGGTGCTGGCTCGTAGGGCCGAATGGCCGACTCCTGCACCTATTGTTCTATGTTTTCTATGTTTCTTTGGTAGAGGTGAGGAGGTTGATAACAAAGGGTTACAGGGATGCAAACAGTGGAACTGGCAGGACAGCGAGGGTAGAGAGGGGGGGGGGGGAGAGGGAATGCAGGGGTTACTTGAAATTAGAGAAATCAACGTTCATTCTATCGGGTTGTAAGCTGCACGTGAAATATGAGGTGTGGTGTCCCCAACTTGTGTGTGGCCCCTCTCTGAAGCTGTGTCCACACTGGCACACACTTCAGTCCAGGGTCCTTTGCTGTGCCAATGTGATTGTTTCCAATTTAACATCAATGACTCTACAGCACGAGGGACTACATTAACAACATATTTTCCCGAATAAGGCTAACGCTGACCGTGATTCCATTTAATGTCCACGGTGGGGCGAGCATTCCCCCTGCATCGTAACTTTGCTTCTTCAAGGCGATGGTTGGTTTTCTCTGACACCAAGCCAGTGTTGATGAAGGAACGGCAACACAGCCCAAAGTCGGGATGGCATGTGGCTCGAAAGGGGAACATGCAGGCGGCGGTGCTCCCATGTTTCCAAGTTTGCCGATGACACAAAATGCAAATAAGCTTCAAAGGAGGTAGACACACCAAAAGAGTGGAGAAGGTATGAAAATGTGAGGATATCCACAGAAACGTGGATTATTCTTCAAATGATGGTGGATGGGATGAGTGTTGATTGTCAATGGGATTTATTGTGTAAATTCATACACAAGTCACTGACAGCTCACATGCGGAGCGTGGGGTAGTGGAGTTTGTACGTTCTCCCCGTGACCGCGTGGGTTTTCTCCAGGTGCTCCGCTTTCCTCCCGCAGCTTTTGTAGGTTAATTGGCTTTGGTAAAAATTGGTAATTGTCCCTCGTGTGTGTAGGGTAGTGTCAGCTTAGGGGGGGTCACTGGTCGGAGTGGACTAGGTGGGCCAAAGGACCTGTTTCCACGCTGTATCTCTAAAGTAAAAATCCATGTGTCTCTAGTGCTGCTGCGGTGATCAATTATCCAATGACCAGCAGCCCTCAGACCGTCAGCAACTCCACCAGGGGAGCAGGACATGAAGCACAACAAAGCCACCCTTCACTTGACAAGACATTGCATTAGGCTGTGCAATCTTATTAGCTGCAAATCAGCAGTTGAGTCACGATTTCTGTTTCTATTCAAATCTGTACACTGAACAAAACATCCTTTGAAAATCGGGAGAGCTGAGAAGGGGGGGGGGGGGGGGGGGTGGGGCTACAGGTAGGGGGGGAGAAAGCTTTGCTGCGCCGCGCACACAGTTACTGTGGAATTAATCCAAGAACAAATTTAGCCTGCAAGACTGCAATAAATAACGCAGTCAGCTCCTACCTGCAATACCGATAAAAGTTTCATGCATCATAGAGCATAGAACAGTACAGCACAGGAACGGGCCCTTCTGCCCACAATGTCCATGCTGGACATGATGCTGAGTTATACTAAATGTGCAGGAAGGAACTGCAGATGCTCATTTAAACCGAAGATAGACACCAAAAACTGGAGTAACTGGCCAAAGAAGGATCTCGACCCGAAACGTCACTCATATTCCTTCTCTCCAGAGATGCTGCCTGTCCCGCTGAGTTACTCCAGCTTTTTTTGTCTATCTTCGCTGAGTTATGCTAATCGGATCTGCCTGCACGTGATTCATATCCCTACATAGCCATGTGCCAGGCAGCCTCTTAAACACGACTATCATACTTGCCTCCACCACTACCCCTGGCAGCATGTTCCAGACACCTACTCCTCTCTGTGTAAAAAAACTTGCCCAGCACATCTTTAAACTTTGCCCCTGTCTCCTTAAAGCCATGCCCTCTCGTCTTTGACATTTTCCACCCTGGAAAAGAGTTTGTGACTGTCCACCCGATCTATGCCACAAATGATTTTACATTCCTCTATCATGTCTTCCCTCAAAGAAGGAACCATTTACCTTCTGAGCATTTACCTGCCAACAATACCTGCATGGGGTAGTGGGTGTGCACTGGGGTTGGGGTGGGACACAAGAAATAGATTGGGGGGGTGGAAGGGGGGGGAAAGGGAGTGAGACCTAAATTTGACACATCCAATGCTCATATTTGGATTTTAAGGTACCCAAACTTGCCCACGCCAACCAACATGTGCCATGTACACTAGTCCACCCTTCCACCTGCCACCCCGCCCCCTCCATATCTTCCACCAATATCCTGCCCTCTGGCTTTACTTTTCACTCCTCCCGAGTCAGAGGGTGTCAAAGGTTATGGAGAGAAGGCACAAGAATGGGGTTGAGAGGAAAAGATAGATCAGCCATGATTGAATGGTGGAGTAGACTCGATGGGCCGAATGGCCTAATTCTGCTCTGATCACATGAATTTAGGTACTCATCACTCCTTATCTAATACCCTTTTGTCAGCTTGTCTCCAAGTGTCACCTCTTTATCTTTCGAACTCTAACTTTTGTCCACCCATCTACTAATCAAAACCCACCCCACCTGCCTCCACTTACTCGTGTAGGAAGGAACTGCAGATGCTGGTTTAAACCGAAGATACTCCAGAAAAATACTGGAGTAACTCAGCGGGACAGGCAGGCATCTCTGGAGAGGAGGAATGGGTGACGTTTCGGGCCTCTTGCTCCACCTATCGCTTGCCAGGCTTTGTCCTGACCCCTCCCCACTACTATGCCTGAAGAAGGGTCCCGATCCGAAACGTCGTCTATCCATGTTCTCCAGAGATGCTGCCTGACCTATTGAGTTATTCCGGCAGTTTGTGTTCCACACTGCATTATTTATCATCTTTTCTCTACCTACTGTGTCAGAAACTTTTCAAGTGACAATTTAATCAACAGATTCAAGAGATTTATTTTTAAAAAATGCAGTTCATCTTGGAAAAGCACAAATAAAATTCCAGATGGTGTAAATCTGAAATTAACTGAAAACTGCTGAGTAGTTCCAGAATTTTCTGTTCTTGTTGCAGTTTTTTTTCACCCTTTAGTTGACAAAATGTGAGAAGCAACTTGCAAAGTGGAATGCAAGCACCATCTGCACAATGGTTTTTTTTGGAAGGTTTAGTGTTGTCTGTAAAGGTTTTTCTTATGAAGTGCATTTAACCCAGAGTTGTGAATCTGTGGAATTCTCTACCACAGAAGGCAGTGGAGGCCAATTCACTGGATGTTTTCAAGAAAGAGTTAGATTTAGCTCATAGGGCTAAGGGACTCAAGCGATATAGGGAAAAAGCCGGAAAGGGAAACTGATTTTGGATGATCAGCCATGATCATATTTAATGGCCTACTCCTGCAGCTATTTTCCATGTTTCTACATTTCTAAAATTGGTGCAGGAGAGATTCCAAGTGATGGGAGTGAATGGCAAAGAGGGATGTCAAATATTGTGAGTAAATAAGAAAATACAAAGGTGTTCAGTATTTGATGTTTATTTATAATCTAACATTGGATGGGAATGGCAGGCACAGTGGTGCAACTGGTAGACCTGTTGCCTCTCAGCACCAGAGACCTGGTTCGGTTCCCACCTTGGGTGCTGTCTGTGTGGAGTTTGCAGGTTCTCCCCGTGACCGTGTGGGTTTCCTCCGGGTGCTCCGGTTTCCTCCCACACCTAGAGACCTGCGGATTTGTAGATTAATTGGCCTCTGTAAATTGGCCGTAGTGTGTGGGGAGTGGGTGGGAAAGTTAGATAAAAGAGAACTAGTTTAAGGATAAGAGGGAAGTCTTTTAGGACAGAGATGAGAAAATCATTTTTTACACAGAGAGTGGTGAATCTGTGGAATTATCTGCCACAGAAGGTAGTTGAGGCCAGTTCATTGGCTATATTTAAGAGGGAGTTAGATGTGGCCCTTGTGGCTAAAGGGATCAGGGGGTATGGAGAGAAGGCAGGTATGGGATACTGAGTTGGATGATCAGCCATGATCATATTGAATGGCGGTGCAGGCTCGAAGGGTTGAATGGCCTACTCCTGCACCTATTTTCTATGTTTCTAACTAGTGCGAACGTGTGATCGACGTTCAGGGTAGACTCAGTATGTGGAAGGGCTTGTTTCCATGCTGTCCCTGTAAACTATACTAAATTGACCCATTGGGATTCCATATGGAGAGAAAATTGGATGGAGTTTGGTTCAATGGCATTCAATAAATGTGACTAGGATTGGACTCGGGATTTAATGACATGGGTGTAATTAAAAGCGATTCAGTCAAATATTATTCAACACAAAATTTGAATGGGATCGAGGGATCTCACTGATGAGCGTAAACGGCAAGTGAGTCAGAATCTGAGTTTCAATATCTGGAGAACTTCATCTGGAGTGTAAAACTGATGGGAAATGAGATGAATGTGGCAGTGATCGACAAAATGCAGGAGAGTGGTGAGGGTGAGAGTGAAGATGTGGTTATCGGTGGAGATGACAATGGGGATGTTCATAAGTTAATAGGTTCTAGGAGCAGAGTTAGGCCATTTGGCCCATTTTGTCTACTCTGCCATTCAGTCATGCTGATCTATCTTTCTCTCTCAACCCCATTCTCTTGCCTTCGCTCCATGATCCCTGACACCCGTACTAATCAAGAATCTGTCAAACTCCGCCTTAAAAATATTTATCACCACAGTCATCTGTGGCAATGAATTCCACACATTCACCACCGTGAATGTGAGTGAATGTGAATGTGCGGGTGTGTACAAGGGTGAATGGGAAGGTGCTCGAGGAGGTGAGGGTGGGGTGTGGGTGTTAGGGTTTCCTGAGTGTGGGTGTGTGATAGTGTGTGTTTGTGTGTGTGTGTGGGTGTGAGGGTGTGGGGTATAGTGTGAGGGCTGAGTGAGGGATTCCTGAGTGTGGGTGTGGGTGTGGGACAGTGCAAGGGTGTGAGGTCCAGTGTAGGTGATGGGTGAGTGTAAGTATGGAATATATACATAGGAGGAAGGCAACTAAGGAAAGTGTGTAACTTAACGGAGAACAAGGCTGTTGACAAAAAGATGAAGCAAAGAAATGGCAGGTATGTTAAATCAATTTGTTTGCATTGATGTAGGGCACTAATAATGGTTCTCAGAGAACAGATGGGCTAATTTCAAATATCATGGATTACAAGATGTTAATGAGGCCACATTTGGAGTATTGTATTCAGTTTCGGTCACCCTGTCGTTAAGGTGGCAAGAGGGCAGAGAAGGTTTGCAAGGATTCTGCCAGCTATGAGGGCCTGAGCTAGAGGCAGAGGGTCAGCAGGTTAGGACTTTTCCTTGGAATGCAGGAGTGATATTATGGAGGTGTACATGATCATGAGAGGAATAGATAGGGTAGATGCAGAGCTTTTTACCCAGAGTAGGGGAATCAAGAACTGGAGGACATAGGATGAAGATGAGAGGGAAAACCAAGGCAACTTTTTCTCACAGAGGGTGGAGGCATATGGAACGAACTGTCAGAGGAGGTAATTGATGCAGGTACGATAACAACATTTAAAAGACATTTGGATAGGTGCATGGATAGGAAAGGTTTAGAGGGATATGGGTCAAACGCGGGCATGTGGGAGCGGTGTAGATGGGCAAAGACAGACACAAAGTGCTGGAGTAACTCAATGACTAACACAAAAATTCCAAATGGAAGGTATAAACTCATTAAATCCAGGAGGGAAGCTGAAAACAGGAAAACAACCAAAAGGAGAGGAAGACAGAAGGCAGGGAACCATTGGTCAACTCATTTACCATCTACTGCATGATTGGCACGGTGCTAGTGTCTGTAATTCAAGAGGAAATAATCTAGTCATTTGGAAAGTTGAACATAATCAAACCTAGTCAACATGGTTCTATGAAAAGTAAATCATTTTTGACAAATAGGCCTGAATTCTGTGAGCTTTTAACAAGGAGAATTGATAAAGGTGAACTGTAGATGAACAAGGTGACATTGCTACTATATACGGGACCAGTCATTTCAAACTGAGGTGCATAGAAATGTCTTCTCTCAGAGGGTGGTGGATCTCTGGAATTCGTTTTGCCGCAAGAGCTGTATCGCTCAGCCAATTCTTGATAAATAAATCCCTTCGTTTCTCAGGAATGGATTTCTCTACCTCCGAGATCCAATTTGCAGCATGTATAGTCCAGCTAACGCAAGCAGTCACATTTGTGAATCAAACTGAAAATGGTCATGAAGGCTCCACAATAATCTGTTTGCTTTAGATGAGAACGCTTTAACAGGGAGTATTTGTGCCGCAGAGAGCAAAGGAAGCATATTTTCTTGGATCAAAAAATCCTATATTGCAGCAATCACTGCAGTAACCTGCAAACCTTGTTATCTGGTGAGAGTCCTGAATCCCTTTCCCAAGAGGGCCTATTAAACCACTTCAATATTTTTCCTCTTCTCGACATTCAGCAGCGGCTTCATTTTGCAGTATCTTTCTTTGCACCAGGGTAAACGAAATGAGAACATTTGTGTTCGGAACTGGTTAAGAAAACCTGCCGCCGATTTACAATGAGGCCACGGTCTTTTCCGAAGTAGTAACATTTTTTTTTCCAATTCTGAAGCCGACTGTTTCTAATTTGTTTTCAGTAAGATCCTGCATTCACAGAAGAAATAAGGGCTGAATAATCAGTTTGGTCACGTTCTGATCCATGGAGATGTACCGCAGTCTCCACAAATAATGGAGACTGATGTCACTATTGATGACTCCAGCACCAAGTTCCCGAAACATGGCTTTCCACAGGTGCTGTCTGACCTGCTATTTCTGCCATTTTCTGTTTCTAACATAGAACAGGACAACACAGGAACAGGCCTTCGATCCACCCGTGATCATCTTGTACACTAGCAGCACTATCCTACACACTGGGAACAATATACAGAAGCCAATTAACCTACAAACCTGTATGTCCTTAGAGTGTGAGAGGAAACTGGAGCACTCAGAGAAAACCCATGTGGTTACCAGGGAGAACATACAAACTCCAGAAAGACAGAACCCGTGGTCAGGATTGAACCTGGGTCTCTGGCGCTGTGAGGCAGCAGCTCTACCAGTGACAATAAGAAACCTAAACCTAAATGTTATTGAAGGCTAAAATGTTCCTGTCTGCGTTGTCTTGTTCATTTCAATAGTTTCTCTTTCCCAATTCCGACCCGAAACATCATCAGACATTCCCCCCCTCAGATGGTTGCCTGACCCACTGAGTTCCTGTCGCACTTTGTGTTTTATTGTAGGAAAGAACTGCAGATGCTGGTTTAAATCGAAAATAGACACAACATGCTGGAGTAACTCAGCCAGACAGGCAGCATCTCTGGAGAGAAGGAATGGGTGACGTTTCGGGTCGAGACCCTTCTTCAGACTGATGTCAGGGGAATGGGCGGTACAGAGATAAAATGTAGTCAGAGACAGTAAGACTGGTAGGAGGACTGGGAAGGGGAAGGGGATAGAGAGAGAGGGAAAGCAAGGGCTACTTGAAGTTAGAGAAGTCCAAGTTCATACCGCTGGGGTGTAAGCTACCCTAGCTTAAATATGAGGTGCTGTTTTATTGTAGATCAGGCTGCCTTTCTAAGGTTATGTTAGTCCCCTGGTAATGAGACATGAAACAATTAGTGTGTTCTTGCCATTCGCTGTTTGGCTGGTGTTGATAGAAGAGGACACTGTGTGGAATAGCCCGAGCCTTGCACCACTCCACCACTAGCCCGAGCCTTGCACCACTACACCACTAGCCCGAGCCTTGCACCACTCCACCACTAGACCGATTACTGCTCGACCTACTGCTGCTAAATCTTATAGAACAACCTTTTGACCTCATGTTGAAAATCATTTTGCATCCTATTAAAAACCAAATGAGATTAAAAATGATCTCTCTGGGTTTAGTTGCAGGCGATATGAAGGCAGATTTCTCTTCATTCTGCTCGGGAGAGGTTTTTTATTGATGCTCGGATGGTCTTTTGCCGGATCACTAATGAAAGATTTACAGTGTGCACTCCTCCAGCCTCTTAGACACTGTTGCCATGGTGACTTTCTGAACGGTTTTGGAAAACAATAAGGAACTCCGTGCAGGCAGCGATCAACAGCAACTGAGCTTCGACCTTTTCTGCTTTTGAGAAGCTACATAAAAAGCTTAATGTTGTTTTCAAACAGAGGGATGGGCAGGGCACAGGGGGAGACCATCCATGCAGCAGTGGGCGTAGCAGGGACAGAGAACCTCCCTCAGTATCAGGGTCAAGTCACAGTTATATAGCATGAGAACAGGCCCTTTGGCCCATCAAGTCAATGCCAACCATCGACTGCACTTTTTACACTGGCGGCACAGTGCTGAAGGGTGGCACAGTGGCGCTGTGGTAGAGTTCCTGCCTTACAGTGCCAGAGCCCTGGGTTCGAGCCTCACTCCGGGTGCTGTCTGTACAGATTTTGTACGCTCTCCCTGTGACCACCTGTGTTTTTTCTGGGTGCTCCGGTTTCCTCCCACACTCCAGACGTGCAGGTTTGTAGGTTAATTGACTTCGATACAAATTGTAAATTACTCCTAGTGTGTAGAATTGTGCTAGTGTACGGGGTGATTAGCAGTGGCCTCAGTGCGCTGAAGGCCCAGTTTCCACAGCGTATACCTCTAAAAATCACCGGGACCAGTTGATTCTCACACATCCCCACCAACTGCCCCAGGCTCTTCCCCCAAGCACACAGGAGGGCGCAATTGTGTAGCAAACAGTCAACTTTCGACTTTGGGATTTGGGGGCGAAACTGGAGCACCCACCGAGTCACAGGGAGAACGTGCAAACTCCACACAGACAGTGCTGGAGCTCCTCGTAGAATCTGCTCACTGGAATTGTGAACAGAGCAAGAGAACAGAATAAGTCCGAAGAGAAAGGGAGAATAAGCAAAGTCCTTCACCAGAGTGAGGCCACGTGCAAACTGGAGGAACAGCACCTTACATTCTGCTTGGGTAGCTTGCAAACCAATAGTATGAACAATGGATTCTCCAATTTTAAGTAACCCCCTCTCTTCCACCTTCTCTCCATCTTGATGCACACCCATTTCTCATAGTATTCCACCCCTTTCCTCATCCACCACTTCCATCTATATGCCTCTTTTACATTTCACCCCTATCTGACACGTGTGAACGGGTGATCGATCGATGGTTGGCGTTGACTCGATGGGCCAAAGGGCCTCTTTCCAGGCTTATCTTCCCATCTTTCCATCAATCAATGAAAGATTCCAGGAGCACATTCCCAATATCATCACGGGCTGGGATTGGGAGGATCTGAGACCCCAGGGAGAAATGACCCTTCTCTTTGTACATATGGTGGGAGGTTGTGAGGTCCTTTTGTGCAGTGCAAACCCAGCAGTGTTGCAGCCAGCGAACCTGTGCAGATGGCACTCAGGATTATTGCACTGTCGACACAGCTCACCGCAGAGCCCAACAATCCCTTTGTCAATATCCCAGCACTTGCTCTAACAAGCTTTCTGATTGTGCTTTAATAAATCCACAAAGCAAGGCTTTGCAACACCGGAAACGATCGCGCTATTTTCAGCAAACTTTGTGCTTCTTCATAGGATTTTGGCAGAAAGATCAACAAAACGGGCTTGTTGCGAATGAAGCTCGGATTTTGCTGACCAAACATTTAATTTCAGCCGCTTTATGCAGACAGAGAGAGTGCTGTCAACCTCACTGGACCTCACAGAGAACAACCGTTCACTCAGGCAGCTGGGAGGAAAATCAACATTGAACAAATCTTTGGTTCACCTCGAAGATAGCATCTCTAGAGGAAAAGGATGGGTGATGTTTTGGGTTGAGACACTTATTCAGTCACTTTGGTTCACTTTTCTGTGTTTGCAGATTTTTACAGTTATAAAAATACAATTATAAACAGACATAAAAATATAGATAGGTGACAAAATAAGGTGTTGGATTAGAGGTAGCAGGGTCAGGTGATGAAACCTTTAGGAACAAGGCCGTTGAGTTTTGTTACGGTTTCTCCAGTTAGGGTGAGGTTTATTATTGTCACCTGTACCAAGGCACAGTGGAAAGCTTTGTTTTGCTTATCCAAACAGATACATCTATACAATACATCTATACAACCAAGTCAAACTCAAGTACAATAGATAGAGTGAAGGGAAAGATACAGAGTGCAGAATAGTAAGATTAAACGAGAACTTACCAGTTTGAAGTTTGATCTTTATTTTATGAGGAGTAACGTTGAGGGAATACGTGAAGAACCCCGCCAGGACGCATGCGTGTCATTCTTCAAAGCAGCGGTGTGAAATCACAGATAACTGTAATGACTAAACATAGTAAGATTAGAGAAGAGATACCAGTTCAAGATATGATCAAGGGTGGGAGCGGAGGGCACGTATTCCATCAACGTTACTCCTCATAAAATAAAGATCAAACTTCAAACTGGTAAGTTCTCGTTTAATCTTACTATTTTACTTCGGAGTCACGTGAGTGACTACGTGAAGATTTTAAAGCTCTGTGATTTCATGCCATGGAACGAGTCCATGCATCACATCTGCCTTGATTTTGGGGAGAATAGAGTTAACATCATTAGACATCAATACGATATTGAAACCCAACGGTAAAAATATTAACACCAATTATTGTCCCTATTTATGGGGTAAATTATATACAGAACTTAAAGTTTTTTCTGCAAATGTTCCAGGTTCAATGACTGGTTTGTTATAAAGTCATTGGAAAGTTTCTTCCGTTGACCATCCTGCTGTCTTGAGGATTTGGTCCATTGGTACGTCCAACTTCATAGCTGCCAATGTAGCTGCAGCCCTGGTGGAGTGAGATTTAAAACACTAGTGTCCACTCCAGCCTTATTTAGGACTTGTTTTAGCCATCTAGAGATGGTCTGGACTGTCACTGTTTTGAGTGGCTGTTAGTAGCTGATTAAAGTGACATTTCTTCCCTCTGATGATCTTAGTATACTTCATGTATGATAGTAAGTGTGTTATAATACAGAGACGACCATCTGTAGGGTAGGCCCTGAATTCTGTTTTTTAGGCCTGCTGACCCCTGTCTGTTCTGTATGACTATTACATTGATGTGAAAATTAAATTCCAGATGAATTAATCATGTTGTCCAACCTTATTTTCTGTAGTGACTGGACCCTTGTGGCGTGACCAGGACCATCAGCATGACTGTTTTTCATAGTCAGTTCCTGTAGGGACAGAGCTGTAGCTGGAGACCAGTTTCTTAACATGGTCAGTACAATGCTCACATCACAAATTTGGGAGTACCTGGTTCTTGGGGATTAATTTTAAAATGCCCCTCTAGAGTTTGGTTACCAGGGTGTGTCCCAACAGAATGCCGCTCTGTACCTACGACAGGTATGTTGCCAGAGCACTTCTGGCGCAGTTGATGGCACTTTGACTGAGCCTCTCATCGTAATGGAGGCTTGCCAGGAATTCCAGAACAGACGGGATGTTCATAGATCTGTGGGTGATGATTATTGTTATGACAGTACTTCCCATTTCTTGATACCAAGTACTGATGTTTAGGTGGACTGTCTGTGACCCGCTGAAATAATTCCGCATACGGTCCGTCAGTCCCAGGTGTAGAAGAGGTGCTTTCAACTCTAAAAATAAATAGGTTTATATATAATAGTGACATGGGTAACTCCCCTTGTAGCGGGAAGAACCAGTAAGTTAGGTCTATGATGGATGGTGATGTATGGTTCTAACCCATGTTGATATCACCAGGACCCATGGTTGAGTAGGGCAATCAGGTATTATCAAAATACGAGACGTGGAGTCTATAGTTTCTTCCTAAATACCCGACTGATGAGGCAGAGGGAGGGATGCATAAATGATCCCCCAAGCAGCGAAGATACATCTGAACCTCTGCCCCAGGTTCTGGCTCCCAAGAACATAATTTGATAACTGGTAAGAGCATGGATGTGAATAGGTCGTTATCTGGTGTTCCATACCGTGCTGTTCCAGCAATACATATTTTATCCAACATCCATACAGTGTTTCTAGACTTACCGTGACCTGTTGTCTGCCACTAAATTCAGTTTCCCTGGTAAGTTGGTAGCTGATATCCAAATATCTATCTGGATACGCTATTCCCAAATAGTGTTGGCCAGATAGTCACATGATGTCGATATGTTTCTACCGATATGGTTGACATATGCTACCCCGGTGGTGTAGTCAATTTGTAGTCTAACATACTGGTGATATAACCCAGAACAATACGATTTAAAGCCATGGCATGCACTCACTTCCCCAGGTATTTATGCCCAACGTTAGTAATTATGCCTCCTGTGCATTCCATCTCCCCCACAGCTGGAGATGGAATTAGTAGCATCCCAATCTAAGGCCCATCAGTAAGTGGTTCCATAGACGGGTAACTGTTAATGTTTGGTTTGGAACAATGCCTAATGTTATGTTTCCACCATTTTTGTACCATAGTGGCCTCTGTTGGTTGCTTCATTGGTCTGTCAGCCTGACCCCCCCCCCCCCCCCCAGAAATTTATGAGTGACGCATGTTTGCGCTCAGTAATTTGATTATGTAAAGGTCCGATTTATGTGGCTGGCACACAGCCCCTAATGCCAATTATTCTACTACCAGTCTGATGGATGGTTTTGTTTCCTGCAAGCCTCCATTAAGGCTGTACCCTTTCTTACGGCAAAGTACTGCCATGTGAACTGTGTTAACGGTGAACCGCAGATGATCTGTTGTGTTAAATACATCTGTGGGCACCTCCAATGAGTACTATATAGCAAGCATATATTAATACGATGCTTGCCATGTAGTACCATTGGATCAATACCTTAGTTGCAACAAAGGTTCCCATCTAGTAATGAATATAAAGTACGAAAGTATTCAAATTAGTCAAATCTATGATGATGTGGCAACCACCATCTATATTATGATAAGGATTTTTTGGACACGAATTCCTGTGATTCGTGTTGGATGTGCTCCATCACTCCTATTTTATTTGGGCACTGTAGTTCAGTATGCGCTTAGTTTGTTTCTTTTCCTGTAAGCATGAACATTCAGTTCGGTACATGCTGAACTGGAGGATAATGCAATAAATAATTCTAAGGTATGCCCCTATACTTCTGAAATTTAAGTGTCGGTGGTAATAATTCTATGCATCCAGATAGATCTGTTATCTCCCACCAACCTCGTAAGGAGCCAAACCCACCTTCCTCCATGGTACTATTAGTAGGTTTGTTACTATTTCGGCATCCTCTGTGGTCGTTGAGGTGCCGGTGTCTGTGATGAGGGTTAGCGCATTTCCCAGGAAGTAGTTTTTAAGACGTTCCTTAATGTGCCCCAGAGTTTCCCTCTATGTGAAGTTCTTTACCTGTTAAGATAAGATGCCTCCAAATTTTAATATTGGAGGTTGGGAGGTTCCAGGTTTGCATATAAGGCCAGTGCATCCTGGTGATCTAGTGTCTTTTTGTTTATAGTGCGGCCGATCCCGTCCCGCTGTTAGGACTTAGAACTTTCTTTCGTTTCAATTCCCTGTCTTACCATGTTTTCAATTACACTGGTTGATACTGGGAACATTCAGGTTTTGCAGTTCCCTGATGGTAAGTGTCTTCCAATAGGTTTTCTGCACCCTATGTGTACTAGGGGTATGTTCTGCTCCCCTGTTCAAGCGCAGCCCAGAATTGACCCCCTATACTCCCCTCTGATGAGGGAGAACACTGTGCAGCCCTACAAGAGGTACTGCTGTAGGACTTACTAGCTGCCCCTCTGTGACTAGTCTCCATCTCATGGAGCCTGCCACTTACCTGCTCCAACTGGCCCGCTGCTCTCGGGCACCCAACCGGCTCCAATGCACATGGTCACTGACCGTCACGGCTGCTCCTGAAGCCGCTCCTGCTCCAGCTTCTGCAGCCAGCCCAGGATTGACCCTCGGTGTTTCCCTCTGATGAGTGAGAAACTCTGTGCAGCCCTACACGAGGTACTGCTGTGGGGCTTACTATCTGCCCACTGTGGCTAGCCTCCATCTCCCGGAGCCTGCCACTTTGGGGTATTTCCTCCAGCAGCCGTTCCAACTGGCTCTTATGCTCTCGGGCATAGGCCACTCCCGGCTGCTGTTGCCCCATCCTGCAGCCGCTCCAACCGACCCCCATGCACACGGGCACCGGCCGCTCGCGGCTGCTTTGATCCCCGCTCCCAGCCGCTCCAACCGGCTCCAGTGCGCACGGGCACCGGCCGCTCGCGGCTGCTCCTAAAGCCGCTCAAACCGACCCCCAGTGCGCACGGGCACTGGCCGCTCGCGGCTATTCAGAGTCGGACTCCTCGGAGTCAACGACTCTGTTTATGCTTACCTTTCCCGACCGGCCGGGGCCGGCGCGGGAGCGAAGTCGGGCACAGCTGTTCCCATTACGGGAGATTAGCGTGCCGTTTGCTGCTGCTGCTGCCGGCTGCCCGCAACTCCGTGGTTCTCCCCCACCAGCTTTCCCGCAGCCTTCGTGGATCCGGTCCATGTCTCCACCTAAAAGGTAAGTGGAAGGAACGCAGAGTCTCCTTACCTGCTGTTCCCGGCTTTCAAATTTTGCCGCTAAGGAAACGTCGTTTACCCCTGCTGTGACTCGTTGCAATGCGTGTAGCGATATGTTACGCATGCGTCCTGGCAGGGTTCTTCGAAGTAAATATAGTTCTCAGCATTGTAGCGCATCAGTTCCAGAGACAAAGTCCAATGTCCACAATGGGGTGGAGGTGAGTCAGACAGTACCCTAGCCTGAATGGAAGGACCACTCAGAAGCCTGACTGTTGTCAAAGGGGAAGAAGCTGCTCCTGGGGCCGATGGTGTGCATTTTCAAGCTTCTGCATCTTCTGCCAGACAGGAGCAGGGAGAAGGAATGACTGAGGTGGGAGAGTCTTTGATTCTGTTGCCTGCTTTCCTGAGGCAGGGTGAAGTGTAGCTGGTGGTGAGTCTGGTCTGTGTGATGGACCATTGCCTGCAGTGACAGGTCCGAGTGAGAGGCTTTTCACAGCAAATGACTGCTGTAAACGTGTTCTTGTTCACCCTTCCTGACCTCATTAACCCCGTCCTCCCTACTGTAACCTCATCCTGACCCCATTGACGCTGTCTGAACTGCCGCAACCCTGTCCTGACTATAATAACCCCATCCTGACCACATTAACCCTCTTCTGACTGTAGCCCCTGTCTGACAAAGAGGTAACTCTGCGGCTGTGATCTTTAGATTGTTGATTTTATAGATGCAGCGTGAAAACAGGCCCTTCAGCCCACCGAGTCCGCGCCGACCAGCGAAGGACAATTTACAACTTTTTACCAAAGCTGATTAATCAACAAACCTGTACGTCTTTGGAGTGTGGGAGAAATCCGGAGCACCCGGAGAAAGCCCAGGCGGTCACAGGGAGAACCCGCAAACTCCGTACAGACCGGAGCCACTGTGCCACCCTCTCACTATTAAAGTAGGGTCCCATCTAGCACAACCAACAGAAGCAGCAGAAGTCCCCCTGTTCCCACACTGCCTGCTTCCCTCCCTGTCAGCCTGAGTAAATGGCTTCTCACCTTTCTCCCCGTTCCTGTCTGAGACCCATCTTCACTGATCTATAAACCTTCAGTTTGAATCAGAGCACAAATTAAGTGAGGAAATAAAATCTTCTAATCGTCGTGCAACCTGCTTTCTCCTTTACCTGTACCATACCCATACCTGGTCGTCAGTATCTCTAAAGGTTTCTTCAGACAAAGCTGGCCATTTGGAGCCTCTGCTTCACCACCGCATGGTGAGGGTAAACTCTTGGATAATCAGACGCCTCTGGTGGCCAGTCTTGTTGACTCCGATCTCTCATGCAATAGCTCTGTTTCTTGAAGCCCACAGTTAGCCATTAGCTGGGTCTTGTTTCTCAGCATCCATATCTTTTTAGTTCTGTTTAGTTTATTGTCACATGTACCAACGCACAGTGAATAGCTTTTGTTGCCTGCTAACCAGTCAGCGGAAAGACTACGCATGATTACAGTGTACAGATACACGATTTAGGGCAAGGTAAGGTCCAGTAAAGTCCCATTAAAGATAGTCTGAGGACCAAAGAGGTAGATAGTAGCTCAGGACATCTCTCTAGTTGTTGATAAGATGGTTCAGCTGCCTGATAACAGCTGGGAAGAAACTGTCCCTGAATCTGGAGGTGTGCATTTTCATATTTCTGTACCTCTTGCCTGAGAGGGAAGAAGAGGGAGTGACCGGGGTGAGACTCATCCTTGATTATGTTGCTGGCCATGCTGAGGCACCGTGAGGTGTAAATGGAGTCAATGGAAGGGACGTTGGTTTGTGTGATGGTCTGGGCTGCATTCATTTTTGAAAGTCTCTTAAATGTCACCATAGTATCTGTCTCCACGACCACCCCTCGCAGTGTGTTCCAAGCACCCGCCAGTCTCTGTGTAAAAAACTTGCTCAGCTCATCTCCTTTAAACTTTGCCCCTCTCTCCTTCAAGCTGTGCCCTCTAGTCTTTGACATTTCCACCCTGGAAAAAAAGCTCTGACTGTCTATCTACCGATGCCTCTCATAATTTTATTTACTTCTATTCAATGTCTGGCATTCCAGAGAAAACAATCCAGATTAGCCCAACCTCTCCGTGCAGCTAATACCACCTAATCCAGGCATCATTCTGGTAAAACTCTTCTACGCCCTCTACAAAGTCTCCACCTCCTTCCTGTAATGGGGTGACCAGATCTGCACACAATACTCCAAATCAAGCCTAACCAAAGACTAAAAAAGCTGCAGGACTTACTGACCCTTATACTCTACACCCTGAGCAATGAAGGCAAGCATACCATAGGCCTTCTTTACCACACTATATTCTTGTGTTTCCACTTTCAGGAAGCGATGGACCTGCACTCCAAGGTCCCTCTGTATATCAATGGTGTTGATGATCTTGCTATCAACTGTACTGTACTCCTTATGTTCAACCTCCCAAAGTGCAACACCTCACACTTGCTTGGATTAAACTCCATCTGCCAATTCTCAACCTAATGTCGGGCATCTGTGCCACAGAGTGCTGAGGAACTTAGTTAATAACAAATGAAGACGAATCACTGCAAATATGAAGTGCCTATAATACCTATGAGATTACAGAGGAGATGGCTAGGTCAGAAACACAAGCAAAATTGTTAAATTAACAGGTCAAAATGATCTTGAAGGACCCATGCAACCATTTGGAGAAAACGTTGCAGCAGTGTTGGTCTTCTTTACAAAGTTGTGTATTTTGCTGCTTCCTGGCTGGATTAGGCGAAACGCTGAATTATTAATAACGTTGAAAGAACTGAGTATTCACTTTATGCAGCATTTTGCACACACACAAATCCCCTTAAAGTGGAAACAGACTGCAGTGCGGAAAGTGGCCCATGGGCCCAACTCAGCCATGCCAACCAAGATGCCCCATCTAAGCTAGTCCCATTTGCCTGTGTTTACCTGTACTTGTACCTGTCCAAGAGTCTTTTAAATGTTGTTATAGTGCCTGCCTCAACTCCCTCCTCTGGCAGCCCATTCCATATACCCACCACCCTTTGAGAGAAAAAACGTACCCCTCAAGTTCCGATTAAATTTTTCCTCTTTCCTGCTCTCCAGGGAATAAAGTCCTGGCCATCCCACCCTCTCCCTGTAGTTCAGCCCCATGAGCCCTGGCAACATCCTCGTAAATCTCCTCTGCACCCTTTTCTGCTTAACGGCATTCAAAGTCAGATCTAATTTGTTATTCTGTACAATAGGCATGTGGTTAGAACAGTCTGAACCTTCTAGAATGTTCTTTACACCACATTAGGACATTACATTACACATTCAGAGGAAATGCTAATGCCTCTCGCTGTCATGTTTTTGTTGAATGATTAATTCTGTGTATGAACAGGACCCACGTGTCCACAATGGTTTAGAGAACCACCTTGTGTTGTAGTGAGCCCCAGTGGCACACAGCTGTTAACAACAAAGAGCTACAAAAAATATAAGACTGAGCCCACAAAATGTGTTTCTTGGCAGTAAAGGTGTTGTGGGTTCCCATGTGACGCCTGGCACTATGCTGGGGTGAGATGTTCCTGCATTAGTTAAATGCGTTACCTCCAGAGCA